>NC_069116.1:30538589-31141714 GCF_025612915.1 Magallana angulata
GCAGATAAAAGAGGAATGAGTTCAATTGCTATTCCAGCAATAAGTTCAGGTAGGTCGTTTAATATGCATCAAAATAATGAAGAAACCAAATGTTGCAAAGAAGCTTATTTAAATCAAACTACAGTCTGTTACTGTGGTTTCATTAAAAATTTGTAGGCATTTATTTTTAGTTCACCGGAAACTCAGGTGACCTATTGCTATCCGTTTTCGTCCGTCGTCATGCGACGTGCGTCGTGCGTTAACAATTTACATTTGTAACTTTTTTTTAAAAACTACAAGGTTGGTTGTTACCATTTTTGGTGTGAGGCATCTCTATGGTAAGAGGAAACTAAATTATGAAATTCATGGCTCTACCACCCCTGGGGCGCCACATGTGGGGCCAAATATGCAAAAAAAAAAACCAAGTCTTCTCTTTTCCCACACATGTGAGGAAAAAACTGGTTGCATAGTTATGATGTCCATGAAGCGTTCTACCAAAATGTGAAATTCATGGCCCCTGGGTCAGGGGTTCAGGCTCTAGAGTGGTGCCAAAATGGCCATATTGTAAAAATTTTTAAAATATTAGAAAATCTTCTTCTCCACTCCCATATATATATTTGTTAAAAACTAAATGCCTGGTTATGATGTCCACGAGGCCCTCTACCAAAATTGTGAAAGTCAAGACCCCTGGGTGAAACAGTTTTGGACCTAAGCACAAATCATCACCGCTGACAAGACTTAGATCTTGAAAATATTAGATAAATTCTGTATACTGTATGCTGAACCATTAATTTTCAATGAAAGTATTTATAAATACCTTGAAAATAGTCAGATTTTAAATAGAAGGAACAATTTCGATATATTTTGTTGTCGTATGTATTTCTACGACAGAGTTTAATTAAGTCTCGTTCAACCAGACGCTCGGCTGTATCCGTAAATTTCCGACAAACAGTGAGTCTCTCTTGGTAGTCGGAGATTAATGGAGACAGCCGAGCGTCTGGTTGAACGAGACTAGAGTTCAATATTGCTTGGATCCAGACATGTGTACAATCTTTAGAAATATTTCGATTACTTGATGGAATTAATTCTATCTTTAAATATTACACAACATGATTCATATGGGTTTTTCTCGAAATTATTGTCCGAAAAGTTCGAAAATTCACATTATAAAAATGTGCGTAATTCAAATACAGATTAGAAAGTACTTGCCATGCAATATAACATATCGTTGATTTTAAAATTAATAATAATCGAAAAAACCAACTCCCGTCAGTACTTCAGTACTTTGATTTCATTTTTAACCTCTTCTCTAAAACCCCTTGGCCAATTTCAACGAAATTTGGCACAGAGCTTCTTTATGGTAATGCAAATATAAATTGCAGAAAAGAAAGACCGATCTTTATTTAAAGGGGAGAATACCTCGAAACTGTAGGTGCATTTTTTAAAATCTTCTTAAGAACTACCGAGTCAAATTCAACGCATTTTAACATAAATAATCCTTATGGAAAGGAAAATATAAATTGCAAAAATTAAGGGCCAATCTTTTTCTGCATTTGAGTAATTACGAAAAAAAATAATTGGAAGGGGTGGGCTTCGATCAGTTTATAACTTCGGGTTCGGTATTCCATATGTCAAAAACCTCTTTGAAGCGGCCATTTTGAACGTATGAGAAATAGGTCAATCTGACAAAGATGAATTTAGTTGTTGTGGAACAGTTTGCATGCTAAAGGAATATTTGAAACATGCAAGATACATATTAATGTATTTGTGAAGTAAATTGAGATTAAATATTCCAATGCGTTGACATTTTCACCTTTGACGGTGATTTTAGCTTGTTTTCATTTTTGTTTCGTTTTCATAAATTACGGTTTGTAACATAGGGGAACTATGGCCTGTATTTTGTAATTTTTACGTATCAATCAAAAATAGACATCGGTAAATAAAACAGCTGACTGTTACTTGCGGAAAATAAAATACATTAACAGGTAAGGTACTTTAACAACTAAAATACAAATTCTAATGGTAATACGGTATGGTCTTTGCGTAATTTTTGATTACTGCAATGTGTTTTAGGCTAGTTGTCAGTATTTTCTCTAATATATTCAGTCTAAACGGACATTCGTTTTGCTGATGGAAATAATAAGTGTGTGTTCATGTAGCAGAGACATAAATAATTTTTAGCTCACCTGAGGTGAAATATACAGAGAAATATCTTTAAAAATATTCTTCTCAAAAATCAATTGGTCAGAAAAGCTGTAACTTGTGTTGAAGCATCCTCAAGTAGTGTGAATTCAAGCTTGTCCAAACCATGATCCCCGGGGGTAAGGTGAGGCCACAATGGCGGGAGGTTGAAATTTTTACATAGGAATACATAGAGAAAAATCTTCGCAACAAAAACCGGTAGGCCAGAAAAGCAGTAACTTGTGTGGAAGCATCCTCAGGTAGTGTAGATTCAAATTTGTTCAAACCATGATCCCGGGGGTAGAGTGCGGCCACAGTGGGTAGGTCATATTTTACATAGGAATACATAACGAAAAATCGTTTAAAATTCCTCTCAAATACCAATTGGCCAGAAAAGCTGTAACTTGTGTTGAAGCATCCTCAGGTAGTGTTGATTCATTCTAGTCTGCTCAAACCATGATTTCAGGGGGTAGGGTTGGGCCACCATGGGGGGTGGGGGCGGGGGTCAAAAGAGTAATATTTTCTTTTCAAAAATCAATTAAGCAGAAAGGTATTACTTGAATGGAAGCATCTTCAGGTTGATTAATATACAGAGAAAAATCTTCCAAAAATCAAATAAAAAAGGATGAGACTAAAATTGGGGGATGGCAAATTGTAACATAGGAAATAAATTTGATTGTTCTCTAAAATATGTAGTATGTATATGTAGTATTACTAATATGCAAACATATTGATATAAGTTGTTAAGACTGTGGCCCGGGAGAATTCTTGGGTCACACAAGCCGTTTAAAGTTTGATGTAGGTTTATATTTATATGAACAGTTGTTTAAGATTTTTTTGAGAATGGTAATGCTGAATATGTGATATAACTATGAAATCATCTACATGTAGTTACAAAAGTGCCAATATAAGAACATGGTTAGAAAATTTTGAAAATCTTTCAATACAGGATCTGTTTTACTTATTCATTGTTCCAATAATTTGGATATGACTTCATGAAGCTGATCTTATTATGTCTAATGTTGCTCAAGGGAGCGATGTGGCCCATGGGCATCTTGTTTAATTTGTGTTTATGTATTTTGAAAATAGAATATACTTATTATGTTTTAAGGTATATTTGCTGTACCCAGGGACCTGTGTGTTGAGCAATATTACAAAGCAGTGATGTCATTCAGCAGGAACCATGCGTTTAAGAGTCTTCGGGAAATTCACTTTGTAGATAAGGATGAATCAATGGTAAGAGCAATACAGGAAGTATTTCAACAGGAAGAGCCATCTGCTTCCAACACAGAGAAATCTGGAAACCTTGACCAAAAAAATGACACTCCTTCATTTGGTGCCGAGAATAGTTTTAGTTCAACCATGCCACCGTCTAATGCCTTCACCATTGTGCATGTCTCAGAAAAATTGAAAATCAAAATACATATAGGCAATATACAAGATATTGTTACTGATGCCATAGTCTGTCCACAAGACGAATACTGTCGTTCAGAGGATGTTATTGCTAAAGATATTTTCAGAGATATTGCCAATGAGAAACCCGTATCCCAACAAATGAAGTTAGGAAATAGTTTCCTTCAACGACTCCAAGGAAATTCACAATGGAAGATGATCCTTCATGCTTTTTCTCCTGTTTTTGACAAAGAGCATGCAAAAGATTCTACAAAATTTGGAAAAATATTAGATTCTATGATTCAAAACATCATGAAAACAGTAGATGAGTCAAAGGTTGAATCTATTTCTATTCCTCTTCTTGGAACAGGTAAAATAAAATGCCATGTCGTATACATGTACTTATTTAAATAATGAAAGCTTTCTTTGGTGCATGATTCATGCGGGTATTAACGAAGGGACATTGCAGAAAAAATACATCCCTTGTGCATGTTGTGAGTGAGTTGTGCATAAACTTTTCTGCAGTGTTCACTACCTTCATAGCCTGCATGAATCATCCAAGAAAACTTTTGATTGTTAATATTTATATCTTTCTTTCAGAAATTATTGAATTAATTGTAAAACGTAAGTAAAAAAAAAAAAAAAATTATTAAGTACATCAGTTCGTTAGATAGAAGAAATTGCCAATTTTATTGGAATTAGAGTCTGAAACCATCTTGATTATTTTCGTCCACAGCTATTTTAGGTTGCTGAAGGTTACCATCGCCCGATGGAGTTAGATATTAAAGGAAGGAGTCCCCTCGTTATCAAACATATTTCTTATAATAAGAAATTCATGAAATTTTGACACAGTCAAACGGATCATATTTCCAAATGATTCTATCAGTTTAATTAAAGTTGACCTTTTTTGTTTTTGCATAAAGGTCAAGTCAAGGTCAATTCCTTTTTCCTCAACGTAAAGGATGATAAAACAAAAATTGAAGCTTTGTAGTTCTGTAGACATTTGTTTAAGATTTGAAGATTCTATTTTTCAATGAAAACATAGAATATCAGAATGTCTATCAGCTTATACTACTAAATTGGAATAAATATTTATACAAAAAATGATATTGCTTAGCTTGCATTTCTGTAAATTTTTTTTTTAACTTTGAAGAAAATTTGATTATTTATTTATGCTTCCAATGATAAAATATTTCTGACTTTTATGTATAATGAAGACTTTAAATCAAGATATAAATTGACAGAAAAGCTAATATATTGACCATTTAATAAAAGAGAAAAACTTATTTTTAGTGATTTTTTCACAAAAATCCATGTAAAGAATGGGCGCTTTAAAAGGATTGTAAAAATGTAATTTGATAGGCAAATCATATTTTTAAAACATATTCTGAAACCCAAGTATCATATAATTAGTTCACATAAGTAAAATAAAATCCAACATTAATGGTATTGTTTTTAAATTGCTAAAACAGACTCATTAATCTGCAGCAATTCTGAATTTCGAATCATGTGATATTTTCCTACACGAATATTACGCCACAAATATAGTCCTTGTTAGATTCTAAGCAATGATTACCTTTTCTATGCCAAGTCGGATGACAGTAAAAAAGATATACTTAAAAAATATACTATTTTAATTTCCTTTCATCTTGAATTTATGAACAATTGATCAAATTTACGTTTGACAAGTCAAAAACCAGAAAAGACTCATTCCTTAAAAAATTAATGTACTCTTGCTTTTCTGCCATATGCAACATAAACCGATTTTTTTTAACCCTTGTATAAAAAACCTAAGGGATGTATAATAAAGTTTATTATACATATGTACATCCCCTTTTTAGGAAATCTTTGGTTGTTATTATGAACCCCTTTCTGTTAATCATTGGCTATTATGACGAGATATTAAAATGTGTCGCCAACTAATTAAACCTTAATTAAAACATTTGTTAAAAGTGTAAACGAAACTTCATTTTGAAAAAATAATGAACTGTGTGTAGATGATTGAATAATGATTACTCACTATAAAAAAAATATAAATTCTGATTTATAATTGCAGGTAAAGGAGAATACAAGACACCCGTTGAAATATGTGCTTCTAGTTTCAACAAAGCTGTTAGGGCATCCGAGTCTGAGCTTATGTTTCTGAAAAATATTTATCTTGCTCTTAAGGACAAAGAAGACGAGGAAATATATTTAGATTTTTTTAGGTACAAATATGAAATAACCAATAGGACACTGATGGATTCTGGAAATCCAGGTAGCTTAGCAAAAACGCTGAAAGGTACATTAAAAGATGTAGACAACTGTTGTATCTGCATGGATACACCAACAGAACCAAAGCAACTACAAAAATGTGGACATATATTTTGCAAAGAATGCATTGATGCGTCCTTTCAGTACAAACCAGCTTGTCCTAGTTGTGGCACGATTTACGGGAAGGTGACTGGAGACCAACCGCCAGGGTCAGTGACTGTGAGGAAAAGCTATACAAAACTAGAGGGATTCAATGACAGCAGTGGGTCTATCATTCTTACCTATACGTTTGTCGATGGATATCAAGGGGTCAGTATTCTTACTAAACTATAATGCAGCTTTAAGGCACTTTCACAGTTGGTGCACGAGCAGATATTGAGATTTAGACTGTAAACTGTTGCCGAAATATACGCATATGAAAAAGTATTCGTACGATATTCAAACGATCTAAAGCTACTGTTGTTTGCAATGCTTCAGTAAGGCATTTCAAATACTAGTAATCATCCAGACTTTGAGTGTCAGTTGTCCAATTATAAGCGAGATACAGAGCTTACAGTTCTTTGTTAAGTTGACAAAGCTCAGATCTTGTTTTTGTTTCCATTTTGATATTTCCAGGTTTCGACCTTAAGGTCAGACGACACGATCCTCAATGTTATATAACATTTTCCAGGAATTTATTAATGGTTTACTACTACTCTGACAAGCTTTCTTGCAAAAAAATTAGGATACCATACCAAGAATTTCTGCAAAATACTAGACAATGCAATTTCCTATATAATCTTCTTGAAAATACACTTAAATTGCTGATATAAAAATGAATAATACAGCACAACGAAATTCACTTTATGGGACCGGGTTTTGAACTCGCATCCTCTAGAACCTACGCTCCTGGCAGAGAGCGACCAAGGCTCTAACTACTCGGCCATCTAGGCCATCTATATATATACAAGGAAATTTTAATCATTTGAAAAATTATAATTATAAAAATAATAAGTTTTATTGGAACTCTTTAGTACGAGAAGCTAAAAATACTGTATCTTGCTGATAACTTTTAACTTTTTGGTCGTTAAAAACTTTCAGCAACCTAAAAGAAAAAAAATCATAGACTGCACGAAATAATCATGATGATGTCAGAATCAAATTCAATTTAAACATAACGCCTGAAAGCTAATTAATACGTTTCGCACATGCGTCGTTTTGTGACTTAGGCAAGATATGTTATACGGTATATATGAATTTATTTAGCCAATCAAATGAGGCGTTGCAACCTGAATTTTATAAAGAAAGATCGCTGTCTTTAACGATTTTTGCGGGTTATGAAGGTAGCGATAATTGCGGAAAAAATCACATACCAAAGCAAGTTATGTATGGTTCTGCAATTTCGTCACCTTTATATCAACATGGAGCATTAATCGCCAAAGAAATCGTTTTATTGTTTAAATGTATCATAATTCTATTTCTTAAATCACAGCGGTAGTCTTGAACTCTCCATTACTTGCTCGTTAGAGCGGACAGCTCGTGAGTTTTATAACCACTTTTTGTCCCGCGTCAATTTGTCCGATTTTATATTTTTGATCTTCGCCTGTTTTTGCCGTCATCTTTGGATTTTCTGATTCCAGTATTTTTCAGGGATTTTGTCCATTTAAACATACATTAATTTCTTTATGTAATGGATTAATTGCCATTTATAAAAGTAGCATTGTAAGTAATGTAGGAACGGTGATAATATGAGCTTACTCACGTTTTTATTTCATTGTTTTCCGACCAATATTTACACATAGGATGAGCATTCAGAGCCCGGAAAAAGATACAAAGGAATCACTCGTTCTGGTTATGTTCCAAATAATGAAAAAGGCAGACTGGTCGCTAAGCTACTTAATGTAGCATTCAGTAGGCGGTTGGTGTTTACCATTGGTCGGTCAAGAACTACAGGTCACGATGGAGTAATTACTTGGAATGACATCCATCACAAGACCCGGCCAGATGGGGGACCAGCAAAGTACGTACAAAAAAGAAGATATGGTCATGATTTAAATTAAATTATTTTAATAAAACTTATAAATGGATATGTTGTTCTTTACGATATCATACACCGAAGTTCGATTTGTTTTACTGTATGCGTAACTAATGTAAATTTCCCCCACGCGTAAATAACCACTTTTACAGCACCTGTCAATTTTGGGTACAATATATGTCGAATGTCTGGCGGGTTTGCAACACAGTAATTTAAATTAATAGTTAACGGACTTATGCCCATAAAACTATAGAGGTACACAATGAATAAAACATGCTCATTAGACAGTGATGAAGAATGTGAAATTGATATGAAAAAAAGTTGATAATTGTTATTGTAGAAATTCAAGATATAATTGTTATTATCGCCCAATTGCTTTAATTATTTTGAGGTAAAATATGATTGTCTAAAAAAAAAACGAAAAATGTTTAATATGGTTATATAAAGTTAAGTCATTTGGATTATTTTTTAGTATGACTAATATATATTTACATCGACCTTCTTGCATTGTTTTAGATTTGGGTACCCTGACGCCACATATCTAGACAGAGTGTTAGAAGAGTTGGGGGCCAAAGGAGTCACCAAGGAGTCCGCAGATGATCCAGCGGAATACAAGGAATATTCAAAACTTTTTAGATATTAATATACAATAGAAAATAAAGTGTCTTTTGTTCATGTACAACTTTATGTTTGTTCGTGTTAACTGAAATTTTGAGTTATTCTTGATTATGTTTTTGGATTTCCTACAGAAGAAGATAAAGAGTGAATTTAATTTTGTATTTGACTGAAGCAAGGGAATACTTCATTAGACTGCATTACACAAATTGGAATAAGGTTTGTTCCCAAAGCGTCCCCTATTAAGTGAGCAGTCTATTTCCCATTTATCTATATGTAGATAATACCATAAAATGGTTAATTCTTTGTTAGAATTCGCTAGGATCTTTATCCGTTTTCTTTTATCTTTTAGCATAGGATCTTTATTCGTTATGTTATAATTATCTTGTAAAGTGTTATGATTGTATTGATATATAGTGTACTTTATGCATTCTGATTGATACAAAACAGTCTAAAAAATTACGAAGCTAATTTTTTTATGTATTGGAGTATGATGAAATATTTATTTTGATGTATATTAGATTGATATAGAATGTTCTAAATTGTTCAGAACCTTTTGGTGTATTTTATAGTAAACCGATGATTAGTGTAAAACGAATAAAACTGTTTTTATAATGTACATGTTTGTCATTTTCCCCTGATATGAAATTGTAATTTTCATTTATCCATACTTAAAAATCTTTAATTTTTCCTTATATAAAAGACGCACAATACGTTGAATTTAATCAGACAAAATCAAAATATGAATGTTAATGTGAATTTTTTTTCCAAAGATTAAAAAAAAAAAAATATGCAAATAAAAGTCTAAAAAGTCCGTATAATAAAAGTTTCTTCTTTAGAAACCATTAAAGCTTCGCACATCTGTAGATGTCAAACTTTGTATTTAAATATTTGTCATTGTACAATTTTGTTATTTTTGAAAAGCTATATATTTAATATTTTTACGCTTATGTTTGTTGCAAAATCAAAAACCTAAAGCAAGTATCGAATTAATTCTTTGTAATAATTGCTTTAAAATATGTTAGGCAAATTTTTGCGCACGGTTTTTGACTACTTGAATAGCTTTTATCACAAAATACTTTATATTAATGTTTTTTCATTGTATTTCTTATTTATGCTTCAAGTGAGCTTTTTTTTATCGCATGTTGTCCGTTGTCCGCCCGTTTATCCGTCCGTCTGTCTGTAAACTTTACATTCTTGACTTCGTCTCTAGATTCATTTGGCTAAATTTAACCAAACTTGGTACAAAGCATTCAATAAATTGGCTCTTAAATTTGTAAAATAAAGGGCTTGGCCTTTTTAAAAGGTAAATAATTAAGGAAAATAAAAAATAGGGTGTGTGTCTTAAACCGCTGCACCAAAAATGCCAATATTTAAATGAATGCTTGAATATATAGTGGAAAAATCATGACCCCTGGAGCCAATACTGGGGCCCGAAGAGGGTTTCACAGTTTAACATAGAAATATATAGTAGACATTTTAAAAACCTTTTCAAGGACTGAAATGCTACAATTTGTGAGATCATTTTGCAAGCATCCTCAAAAAGGTAAATTCTAAATTGTTACAGCTGTGACTGCCGGGCGAATATTTGGGCATCAGGAGAGGTTCAAGGTCAACATTCAAAAATATATATAGAGGAAAGATATTTTTCTGAAGAACTACAATGCTACAATATGTGAAATTTTTACATCGAATTAAATAGGGAAATTTTTGGAAATCTCAACAAAAACCACTACACCAGAAATGCCAATATATGCATTAAAACTTGGTTATACCCATATAGTGAAGATCTAAATTGGTAAAATCGTGACCCCCGGACCAGATCGATTCAAAATTTAACAGAAATACATTGGGGAAAATATTGTTCTGAAGAACTACAAAAATTCAAAATCTTTTTTAGAAATAAATAATGCTCTGGTTATTTATTTTGCTATGTAAGCATCCTCATATCTTTATAACCTCATATCATGGTCACAGTTACCTTTTACGTTTAGAAGATATACATTTATAGCTTATTTCACAGTTTTGTTATCTTGTTATTTAATATGTTGAGGCATAGGCTAATAATGTTGGTCAAGTCTTGGGCAATTATTTCCAAAAAGTAGGCTTTTTTATGTAGAATGTATTGTAAAATATTGGAAAGTGTTATTAGAATTTCATATTTAAAAGTTTCGAAATAGAATGATACAGGAGCTGTTACTTGGGAGAGCGATGTGGCCGGGGAATTTTATTTGTTGGATATGTGTACACATAATTTTATGGATTTCATCTTTTGAATAAAATGTGTCCAATGTCAAAATCTTTTCACATTTTCACTATCTTCTTTAAAGCCATTGAATCAACTTCTAACTAGTCTTGTCACACATCATTGGGTAAATGACTATCAATTTAGATCATTATACAAGAATGAAAATAGGGTGGGTAAAAATATCAAAATATAGTATCCAAACTATTGCATAAGGTTACTGATCTATGCTGGATTTCAGTTGGTTTAAATCTTGACACCATATGGTGACGTCATAGAGAGACACAAAGGGGTTTATAAAATTTATATTAAAATATTCAAAACAACATTTAAATGTTCTTGTCAGTAAAGCTACTGTTTATGTTAGATAGTCTTTATGAAATATACATTAAAAGAGTATTAACATGTAGTTATCGCTACAATATTTTTAAATGTGAATGATTAACCTTTAAAGATATTGATAAATGATGTTGTGTGTACAAATACATGTCGCGTTTACTATGGTCAATGCACCAGCTAAAGAGAACCAGAAACTCGGGATCGCACTTAAAATGTTTTATTCATGTTTTTCCTTGATTTGTGCTGTTTAAATTGTAATTAAAAAGAATCATAATAAATATTTTTTAAAAGACATTAATGATTCTTCTCATTAAATTTACAATTATGTAATGAAATTATCATCAGTATCTTTGTCGTAATTTATGTTAGTCAAATACAACCATTACAAGCCAAGTATAACCATTACGGTACAAAAAAGCTTTAATATTAGTACACGTAATTAAAGGGAACTAGACATGATTTGAGACGAAAATTTAACTTATCTGTGTATAAAAAGCTTTACTTGTTCATTCTGAATGGTTGACTAAAATTTGAATGTTAGAATTTCAGTTACACTGAAGCAAGATACAAAGTTATATAAACAAAGGTTTGACAAAATGGCTTGTGGCAAAAAATCTGGTTCAATGTGTTCATAACTGGCATAATCAACAATCGAAAGCAAGTTTGATTGGAATTTTTACCAAAACAACACATTTTTAAACAATAAGCAAGGCTCGAGCTGTATTTACAAAACAATAAAATTCAAACTTTTTATCTTTCCTACAACATGATATTTAACTCAAACTTTGACAACGCATTTAACAAATACCCAAATTTAAATGGTAAAATCTAAAATAAGGATTTTCTTTACTTAATAATGATAAATGAACAAATAATATCTTTGATTTTAGACAGATATGATGGTTTGTTTGCTGAACATACAGCCTTCTTAAAAATTCAGAAGAAGAATATACATGGATTAATTTATTAACTAAATGTGATTTGTATTCGTAATTACAGCACCGGGATTTGTAAAAAATGTAGTACGTTACAAGCAGCAATAAAGTGTTTCAAAGGTCATAATTCATTACGCATTAGTAAAACGAAAGTTACGAAGGAGAAGGAGAAATCTACATTCAAGTTACGAAATTCGAAATATTTTTTTTAAAAACCAGAATGCAGTGTTTTCTTAAGTGATAATTTTAACAGAAGTTTTAATACTCAATTGACACAGCAAATTAAATATATTGACCAAAGTTAAAGATAAGAGGTTAGGTTAGAAGAATGCAGACATTTATCATACATATTTTCTTTCCTTTTTAGCTTACCGAGACGAAGTCAGGGGAAGCTTATGCTATACCCTCGGCGTCGGCGTCGGCGTCCGGACCTGGTTAAAGTTTTTGTTGCAGGTCCTGTATCTAAGCTATTACTTGTCCTATCTTCACCAAACTTGCATGGATGATGCATCTGGACCTACTTATGGACTTGAAAGACTTGGATTCTGAATCTGAGTCCTAAATTTCAGATGCTGGAGGAGGTTAAGTTTGTTGGACCAGGTTAAAGTTTTTGTTGCAGGTGCCCTTTGATAGCAATATCTAAGTTACTGCAGGTCCGTACTTCACCAAACTTGCATGGATGATATGTTTTATGATACTGATGCACCTGACAGGCATGGATGCTGAATCTGAGCCATAGGTTGCGGATGCTGAAGGAGGTTAAGGTTTTTAGAGCTGGTTAAAGTTTTTAAAACAGGTGCCCTTTGATGATTATATCTTAGTTATTACTTGTCCTAACTTCACCAGACTTCCATGGATGGTGCGTCTTATGATACTGATGCACCTGACAGGTTTGAATGCTGAGTCTGAGCCATAGGTTTCAGATGCTAGATATGGTTAAGTTTTTTGGAACAGGTCACATGTTTAATAGATAATAGTACTTTTTCAAACTTGCATAGTTGATTAAACTGTTGTATGAATGAATCACAGAGGAAGCTTCAGATGCAGAGTTTGATCTCCATTATCAAGGATGCTAAAAAATATATCTTAGTTATTACAGGTCCTAACTTCACCAAACTTGGATGGATGGTGTGTCTTATGATACAGATGCACCTGACAGGCATGGATGTTGAATCTGCCCCATAGGTTGCGGATGCTGGAGCAGGTTAAGGTTTTAATTGCTAGTGCCCTCTGATGATGATATCTTAGTTATTACTGGTCTGAACTTCACCAAACTTGCATGGAGATGCGTCTTATGTATACTGATGCACCTGACAGGCTTGAATGCTGAATCTGAGCCATAGGTTTCGGATGCTGGATGAGGTTTAGTTTTTTTGGAACAGGTCACATGTTTTATAAATGATAACTTGCATAGTTGATTTAACTATATTATAAATGAAACGCAGAGGTTGCTTCAGATGCAGAGCCTGATCTCCATTATCAAGGATGCTAAAGAAATTTCCTTCCTCACTTAAACCTGCTTGATGGAAAGATGTGGTTGTTGTTAAATGATATAGCATAATTCCTAGAAATAGTATTGTATGATATGAAACACAATTGTTTAATATGATACAATATAATATCATATGTAATATTATAAAAAGTTATTTGATACAATATGATATTGTATAATTTTTTTGGATATTTTATGTTATGATATTGTATTATGATATCGTTATGTATAGTATTGTATATCATGATACAATATTGTATAATATTATATTGTATTATCAATTTATTATTTAATCACATGATACTATTATATAAGATTTTGCAAAATATAATATTGTATCCTATGATACTATATTGTATATTCTTTAATATTGTATCATACGATTTAGTGTAATACGATATTAGTTTCTGTATTATAGAATTATATCACATGAAATTGTATAATATGATACTATTATATTATATAATATTGTATCATACGATATTGTATAATATGATATTGGTTTATAATATGATATATTATCACATCACATGAAATTATATTATATGATATTGTAAAATATATTAAAAATGATTGTATCATATGATACGATATGTATAATATAATATTGTATTATATTATATTTTACTTTATCACATAATATTGTATCATTTGATATGATAAAATGTTGTATCAAATAATATTGTATCATATGATACAATATCATATTATGTATCAAAAATGATACAGTATCATACAATATCATACTATATTATACAATATAATATCATATGTTTCAATGTAATGATGTATTATGTAATATGATATTGTAATATATCATATATTGTTTTATATATTAAGATATTGTATTATTTGATCATATACAATAACGTATAACACAATACAATGTCATATCATACGTTACAATATCTAATTCATCATTGTTTATTATGGTATATTATTGTATTATATGATATATGTTGTAAATATGATAGGATGCAATATTTAATTTTATATCATTGTATTGATCAACATATGATTATCATACAATTTTTTAACAAATGATATTCGATATTGTGTCAAAACAGAATCCATGAATATCCAAGATCATAAAGTATGATTTTCATTTAATATGATAAAGGTGTTGTCATAAAGGTGAAGTCTCATAAGGGTGATGTCTCGTCTCGGTGAGCTTTGTAATCTGTGATTACCTATGTTTTTATTTGAACATATTGTTATTGTACCAAAAAAAAATTGGGATTGGGCACAAGTTCCATAACTTAGATCGCCCTTTTCCCTAAACCTTTTCTTGATGCTTATACAGATTACGTGGATACAATACACTTGCTAGCCTTTTGGATTCAACAAGCTCTACAACTGTCGCTGAGTTTTTGTTAAATAATTATTGGACGACCTTGTCAATATACTATGCAAACGGGAAGTCTCTCCCCACAGCAATGGTTCAATTTTTTTAGGCTTGCAATTGCATCGTCCTTGTGACCCTCAAATAAAGAAAGAAAGGTGTTAAACCTCACACGCCTGACATCTAAAGTAAACGAATCTTTTCTTTAGCAATACTTTTGTACATATGTACTCTATTTAGGTGAAATTCAAACCCGACACATTGCTGGACACAGTTTTAACACTGCTGTTCATTGTCCAGTATCAGTTGTTAGAATGAAAATTCTTTATGTCTTAATAATCATATACATATTTTATTGTTTTAACCTGAAGTTAGAAAAGTCAACATTGTGAGAATCACTTGCCTTTTCACATGCTCACTGTCCCAAAGTTTCATTTTAAAGTAAAATAAATACCAGTTAAGGAAGCGAAAATATAGAAATTTTGTTTGTTGTTTATTTTTTTACTTTAATTATTTTTTAAGTATAACCCTGACTACCTTTTTTTTTTAAATATCCGACTTTCAATACAATTGGAAATTGTGTTATTTTGTTCAATTGTTTAAACGTTTTGCCTTTTTTTCAACAGAATGTTATCTGTTTACGCCGTTTAAGAGAAATGGATGGTCGTGTCCATTTTTTAAGACTATATTTGTCTACTTTGAAATGAAAACTCAGTATAAAGTGTAGAAAAATATTCATTTTTCAAAGCTTTGATGTATATATGGAGTTTTTCTTTACTAAATAATTGTTTATAGCCTAAAGGGGCATAGTCACGATTGTGTTCAAAAAGTTTTTTTTTTTTCGATTTTAATGTTTACAATGCTCAATTAAGGCATTTCTAATATGCAACCAACATTTGAGTTTCATTTGTTGAGTTATAAGCGAGTTAAAAAACTTACAATCCTTTACTATGTAAACAAAGCTTTTGTTTACATTTAGAAATTTAGCATGAAAAAGATTTTTACTGGTATATTGAACTTATGTAAATAAAAAAGGGCAACAACTTGTTAACATAACAGAATTGTGAGGCCTGTATCTTGCTTATAACCTAAAGACTGACTCTCAAATTTCATTTGATCATTTGAAATGTATTTCTAAAGCATTGAAATTAATGAAAGCAGAAAATAGAATTTGACCAAAATCGTGACCACGCCCCTTAAAACAAATGAGAGTAAAACATCTGTTTTTTTCTTCAGTTTTTTTAACTGTTATTATACTCCCTGCAAACAAAGTTTGGGGGTGTATATATATATATATATATATATATATATATATATATATATATATATATATATATATATATATATATATATATATATATATATATATATATATATATATGAATCACCCCTTCCGTTCGTCTGTCCGTCCGTCTTTTCAATCGTGTCCGGTCCATATTTTTCTTATGAAGAAACATTGAAAGTTTTTACTTCAGACAAAGATTGTTTATTATCTGAACATGACCTGAGTGTGTGTAATGATTTTGACCAAGGGTCTTTTTAGCAAGTTCAAGATCACTGGATGGAAATGTGCAAAATGTGTGTCCGGTCAATATCTTTCTTATGGACACACAATAGAAGTTCTTACATCACATAAAGATTGCTTAGGACCTGATGGTGTATCATGATTTTACCCAATGTCAATTTGGCGCGTTCGAGGTCACTGGAAGGAAAAGTGCAAAATTGATGTCTGGTCTATTTTGAATGTTTCTTATGAAGAATCGAGAATAATTAAAAGTTCTTACTTAACATAAAGGTATATGACCAGAGGGTGTGTCATGATTTTGATTCAAGGTCAGTTAAGCAGGTTTAAATTTAAGGTCATTGAAAAAAAACTTTATAGTTTTGAGAAACATTCACGTTCCTACTTCACATATAGATTGCCTATGACTTAAGGGTGTGTCATGAATTTGACCGCGGTTCAGTTGTGCAAGTTCAAACCCATTTAAAACAAAAAAATATTTTAATCCTGTCTGGGCCATATCTTGTCGCAGAAAATGATTAGAAACTAAAATTTGACCTGTAAATAAGTCCTGATTGTAAGCTTTTGTCATTTTTGCAAGTTCAAGGTCACTGTAAGATAGGGTGCATTTATTACTTTCTTATAGATAGAAAAATATGGCTATTGGTACTTTGCGGAACGGAACGAAACGGAACGGAACCAGTTAAGAGGCTCCCAACGGGGAACCATATTTTTTTTTAAACCCAATTTTCAATTCAACCTATCGAAAATGGAAAATTGTTTTACAAATTTTGATGTTTGAATGGACAGTGTATTACATGAAATATGCTACTCATTGCTCTATAAGTCATTACATGCTTCTTTCCATGGAAATCCTAAAGTTACTAGTTGTTTTAAGATGTAGGATTGACACTGTAAATATAAACTTGAGGTTTGAACCAAACTCAATTAATCTGTGCGTGTAACATCGATGAAAATTACTAAAGTAATCTTTCTTCTGAATAGATTTCTTCTGATTCCGTTCTGTTCCGCAAAATACCATTACCCGTGTGGATATTGGTATTTAACGGAACGGAACGGAATCTTTCAAACTTTTTAGATAATGGAAAATATCATAACAATTACTCGCCCTTCCTTGAATTTTTTTATCAGATTCTTTAAAGATGAATGAGTCAAGCTATCAAATCATTTTAGTCATTGTGTTTATTTGCTGATTATTAATTTCAACGTTTTGGGCGAGTGTTGTATACAACAACAACAATTAATTCTTTTTTCATTGTTTTATCAATTTCATATCATTGTCACGGCATAACTAACTAGTTGGTTAATGAAGCTAGCACAATGCTTATATCAAGTAGAATTCATATTATACCAAGATCATTCGCAGCTCAGGGTAATATCGATAAAGTTACTTGATAGTCTTATTTGAAATAAATTTGAATGAATGATTATATAACAAATGTTAATTCCA
Organism: Magallana angulata; assembly: GCF_025612915.1. Taxonomy (NCBI): domain Eukaryota; kingdom Metazoa; phylum Mollusca; class Bivalvia; order Ostreida; family Ostreidae; genus Magallana; species Magallana angulata. Next base: position 30,556,349 of record NC_069116.1, read on the forward strand.
TACTTATAAATAATTTTCTTATGAATCCGTTTCGTTCCGCAAAATACCAATACCCGTGTGGATATTGGTATTTAACGGAACGAAACGGAATATTTAAAATTTTTGAAATATAAAATATATCATAACAACTACTCGCTGTTGGTTTATTTCTATGATCTTTTGGGATAAATGAAGCAAACAAACAAATCATTTCATCAATTCATTCATCTTGCATATGTGCATATCACTCCTGTGTTGTGTACAGCTATAACTTTTATTTCATCTATGATACTACATTACTTACACGGATGATATTACTAGTTTGTTCATCAAGCTAGCAATAACGCAATGTGTATCCCATATTACGTAGAATTCTAAAATATTACGAACACATTCGCAAGGAAAAAGTTTAATATTCATCACTTACCTTCCGTCTGAACAATTTTCTTCTGGTTCCGTTCCGTTCCGCAAAATACCATTACCCGTGTGGATATTGGTATTAAACGGAACGGAACGGAATCTTTCAAACTTTTTAAATAATGGAAAATATCATAACAACTACTCACCGTTCCTTGAATTTTTTATCAGATTCTTTAAAGATGAATGAATCTATCAATCAAATCAATTCAGTCATCTTGTGTATGTGCTGATTATTAATTTCAGCGTTTGTGTGCGTGTGCTGCATACAACAACAACTCTGTTTTCCTTTTTTTTTTTTATCAATTTCATATCATTGTCACGGCAGAACTAACTAGTTGGTTAATTAAGCTAGCAAAAACACAATGCTTATATCAAGTAGAATTCATATTATACCAAGATCATTCGCAGCGCAGGGATAATATCGATAAAAATACTTGATAGTCTTATTTGAAATAAATTTGAATGAATGATGATATAACAAATGTTGTTACCATACTTATAAATAATTTTCTTCTGGTTCCGTTCCGTTCCGCAAAATACCATTACCCGTGTGGATATTGGTATTTAACGGAACGGAACGGAACCGTTTAAAAATGTTGAAATATAAAATATATCATAACAACTACTAGCTGTTTGTTTATTTCTATGTTATTTTGAGATAAATGAAGCAAAGCAACAAATCATTTCATCAATTCATTCATCTTGCTTATGTGCATATCACTCCTGTGTTGTGTACAGCTATAATTTTTATAATATCTAGGTCAAATTGGATGTTGGGTACGATTGTGCAATTTTCCACAGAGTTATGCCCCTTGGACTTAGAAAAATTCCAATTATTTGCAGTTTACGTTCATTATCTTTGTGGATGTTTCCATGGGAGGGGGCATAAGTGTTTCACAAACATCTCTTCTTCTGTAATGCTCGCTACATTCATTTTTTGTATAACTGCACGTTTAGACAGTTCATGGTTTATGATTTATTTTACTTCGCATTATTTTTCAGGATTTTTTTTTCAGGATGAGCATCCAGAACCTGGAAAGTTTTACAAAGGGATCAATCGTTCGGGTTATCTCCCATTCAATAAACAAGGCAGGCTGATAGCCAAGCTACTCAATGTAGCATTCAGTAGGCGGTTGGTGTTTACCATTGGACGATCAAGAACTACAGGCCATGGTGGAGTGATTACTTGGAATGATATACATCACAAAACTAGAATGGAAGGAGGGCCAGCTAGGTATACACATTCAAATTGCACAGTTATAGCTATTGAAAATATTGAGTTTTTGAGATTTTAGGTCGCCCGACTTATTACTTGGGTCTTCCTTCAGTGTGCATTGTTTGTGAACTTTGGAACATTTCAACTCTAAGTAGCAAATATGACCATATCACTCTTTCCAGGAACCATAAAAATGATGGTTATGGTTGAAGCATTTATTAGCTGTATGCCAAATTACAACCCATCTTGTCATCATAAGATATGTTTGCAGAACAATTTTGATACATATCTAAAAGTGTATTCATATACCATCTCAAATGGTTGTAGGTTTGGTTACCCTGATCCCACCTACCTAGACCGAGTGTTGGAGGAGTTGGAGGCCAAAGGAGTTACAGAGGAGACGGCAGATGATCCAGAGGAGTACAAGGAGTACTCAAGACATATTGGATATTAGTACTTGAAGAAAAGAATATATATCATAGGTGTGCATATTGGTAGGATTAAGATTTCAGATAATTTATGAAAAAATACCAGCTTTTGATCTTAGTCATTTATTTTGCAAAATATTGCATGGATTATGGATACAGATCACATAAAATAAAGCCTGGTTTGCTGTCACATTGACAGCTTTTCACTTGTCTTGATTTACTCTTTTGAAGATTTTTATATATAAGAGAAAAATAAAGAGTGTGGTTGAAGCACATATGAATTGTATGTCAAATTATAACCCATCTTTTCATCATAAGATGTGAATGCAGAACACATAATTTGAAACATACCTCAGAATGTAAATTATTATACTGTCTCAAATGATTGTAGATTTGGTTACCCTGACCCCACCTACTTAGACCGAGTGTTGTAGGAGTTAGAGGCCAAAGGAGTCACTGAGGAGACGGCTGATGATCCATAGGAATACAAGGAGTACTCAAGACAAATTAGATATTAGTACTTGAAGGGAAAAAAATATATATATATACATAACGTAATTAATATTCTTTCAGAGTGAATCCAGTCGAATCATTGTTTTGATGTTTGTTTAATTAGATTAAAACATGCATATATGAAAACTGCATTCTTACTCTTGGTTCGTCAGATTTTTCAGATTTGAAATGAGGGATTTTCTACTGTTACATTATTATTTTACTATAGAAAGTACTGAAATTGTAAATGTGAACTGTCTATATCCGACCACTTTGTTCGTCATGTATTACATTCAAATTATTTTTTATAATGTTGTGATAAGTATTAAAGTTTGTTATCATTTTTTTTTATTAGAAATTATATTCCCGTTTCAAGAAATTTCTTTTCATTAATTTGTTTAAGCGTTGAGGTTTGACAATGCATGAAATTCAATATAGATATATAATTTGATGTTTTGTAGAGTTTAGAATTAAATAAGATTGTCGAAATAATTATATAGGAGTACTACTCCGATTGCATATCAATAAACAGTTTATTTATCTCTGTAAATCTCATTCAAAATTTTAAAAAAAATCCAAAAAAAACCTTAAAGTCCTTTTAATGCATTAATATAGCAACCAGTTACTGCTTGAGATATAAAAAAGGCAATGAAAATTGCATTCAATTAACTCTTCAAATTTAACGAATACATTTGCTTTTAGACTTTTATATTTGCAGAAAACCTTATAATGTTTGTTTTCAGCTTGTAAGTCATATTGTGATTGGTTTTTCATCAACTTTCTTTTAAATGCTAGTAAATGTTTTTACTTTTGATATATTGCCAACATCAGTAAAGATAGTTTACTCGTGCATAATTTTACCAAAAACAGAATTATTTAAATAGAATTGTTCTCTATTTTGCAAATGATTTAATGCATTAATTTTTACAGGTATTTGTTTAATAAGCCATGGTTTTGGAAGGTAAGAAGAAAAAAAAAGATTTTTAAGTTATTTTTTTAAAAAATATATTTAATTATGATTAAAAAGCTAAAATGTACAGTTTGCTTTTTAAGTACTATCCAAACATATCTGGAAAAAAATTATTAAAGCTAATTAAACCTTTTTGGTTAAGGTAAAGAGAATGTTGAACCTTTCAAAGGTATTGAAAAAATATTTTGCATATGGTTTTGTAAAAGCATTAAGGAAATAAATGTTCCATCCCTTATTTTTTTGTTATATCTTAGAAAACTTTACTAGAAATTTTACTTCTGAATCTGTAAGTCTGTAAAATATTATTGATTTGTGGTGTTATACATGGTTAATGACAATAAAATGATTCACAAAAATGTATTTTAATAATTTTATATGAATTATTTATACTTGATAGTTTGAACCATAGTTAGCTATCATTCTGTGATTTTAAAATATAATATTCGCCTTATATGTTAGAAACGCAAAATTATACCATCTGTTATTTTAAAGGGGTTTTCTCAAGATATCAACACAATTTCTTAATTATTTGGAGTATTAACGTAAATTGGTTCAATTTTACCAAAAATTAAAGAAATTACATAATAGATAGAATATTTTTGTTGTTATTTTTAAGGTGAACTCTTTTTACTTTTTCGTTTATATCATTTCTATTAACGTGCTCCTTCAAAATATAATTTTATCATTACGTCATAGAAGTATAATGGCGACGTTCACCCACCGAAAGACAAAAAAATCGGACAAAAAAAACCATTTTCTCGAAAAATCCGAAGTATCTTATCTGTATGTTGTTTACTATTTTTAATTTTATAAACGTTATCAAAACAATTCCTAAAAAGGTGTAAATACACGATGTTTTACTGAATAGCGCAAACGCACACGCAGTCAAACTAAAGTCGGCCACAAGAAAAAAGGACTACTTTAATCTGCTTGCTTAGCTAATTAGATATTCAATTTTAATCAAAAAAAGTAAATGTATATCTAAAGAATGTTTTCATTGTTGATTAATGTCCTATTTGTTATATTTTGATATTGACAGTGTAGATGATGTAGATAAAAAATATACATTGATACAAGTAAACTGACTTGCATTTTTTTTTTTATCTCGGACATTAAAGAAGTTTGGTAAATAACTACGGCAGCCTTTAGGTACATGAAAATTGGTTGTCTCTTCTGTGTAACGTGCTGATCAACAACAATTAAAATTTACGTACTTAAACTTTTTATGAATATTGTATTGAATGAGTAAGTAAAAGGCTGTCTTAAGTGTATAGTTTAACTTTAAGGTTAGCAATCATCACACAGGTAAATTACATAAACCGCTTATTCAATAGTAAAATACAGTAAGGCTTAAAGCTGAACACTATTCGTAAAAAGCATTGTCCTTCATATTTCGTTACACCTGTATAACCTCTGTTCAAAGTATTTCGCTGTAAAGGTCTCAACTGTTTGGACGTGTAATATTCCTTTGGTGGTCTTACATTATGTGCATGTGTTTCTTGTTCTATGTGCAAACGCATGAACAAAAAGGAAGGAAAACGTTACTGTTTCATTACGTATATTTCGTTACATTGTTTATGTAGACAATACTAGGAATTCTACTTCTGAATCAATATTTTTTTTAAACGTATGGTGCTTAACATGCATATAATTATTGAGAATAGAATGATTCATAAATGACATTTCTAATTTTACATGAATGATTTTAATTTTGCTACTTTTGCGATTATGTAAGTGTATTGTAATCGTATACATATAAGGAAGTGACGACGGTCACAATATTATCCCGAATCGTGACCTGTTGCTATCATTCACTGTACTTTAAATTCCTTATATTACGCGAGTACTTAATTCCGCGATCCCGCTGTTTTGTATCAAATCGCGAGAATATATAAAATCGCGAATGCGGAACTTTTATCCATATTTCTCATAGTTCTCAACTCTCAAAAAATAATGGCGAGATTTTAAAATTCGCGAAGGGTGCTCCTCGCGATTTTACGCGGATAATAATTTCTTGCGTTTAATTAGGAATCTACAGTATTCGTAGTGCGTTGTACACCTTATATGATCCCCGTTTATCATTAAGATTACCCTTATCAAGGAGATGAATAACAGCGATCCGTTGTCGTACATGTACTTCGGTTATGCACAACATTTGTTGATGGATTATAACGTCCCTGTTCCTATAATTACTATATTATTATACATTACGCATGCTGTTTTCAAAAAATTATCAAAACGCCTCCATAATTTAACGTAGCTGTCCTGTTATCTTTTCATAATATTACACTACGTTGCAAATCGTTGGTACTAATCATTAATGAGCAAGTACACATTAATGGAATGCATCAAACGGATTATTTATCGACATCAAGAAACTCGATAGATCTAACAAATAAAGATATAAAAATGGCTAAAAACAAATTTAAAAACTTAATAAACATACAAACTAGCTATTCAGTTATTCGGTTATATTAGACGAATGACAGAAACATGCATTAAACATTACTGGAGACACAGAATACTGCACTATCTTGTTTTCCATATGCGCGAGTTTAATGTATTGAATTATCTACCTTTGGGAGCATAACTGTACTACGTACCTGGCTTACGAAGGAGAAAAATGTGTCCTTTCTCCTTTCGTACACGAATAAAAAATCTACGTGGGGTAAGGTTGAGTTTAAATTGCCAATTTCTTTTTCTTTCTTGTTTTTACAATATAATGTATATATTATTTGCTGTGCCCACTTTCGTTTTAAATACTGTTTACTTAGCATTTGATTTTGCATAAGTGTATCAAAATTATTAATGTATAAATTAAAAAAAAGATAAGGAAACACATTTTAACCTTTAAGAATTTCATCGACAAAATAATGTTCAAAGGTCATAAAACTAATAAAGATTTGTTACGAAAGCCTACAAGAGTCAGTTAAAAATAAATATTATCTATACTTATAAATCTAGACATTTCGCCAATAAATTACAACACGCCTGCACCAGATCTAGAGTATATAACTGCCTATACCTTAGGTATTTCAACATGTGTGATATGATATCCGTATGCTATAATTGAACTTTACCTGATAAAAAATTATTGAAAAATAAATTAAAAACCTACTTTCATTTTTAATTAATAAACAAGCCCGAAATAGCAAAAATGAGAGTAAGGTGAGGGACACGCTTTGGTGGATCCAAGTCAATGGGAGTTAGCATTAAAATATATCCTTTGCAGTGAAAAAATATTGAATGATTACGTAAACATTGAATATATTTATTAACGGAACTTAATTACTTGGATTAATCATAGAAGTTAAGGTTTGACTAATGCTGAAGAAATGAAATAAGACAATTCGTTTCTTGAATGCGCGTTTTAAGTTTTGGTAGATAGAAACTAGCGAAGCGCGACCTCTGGCGAGAGAATGGAATAGAATAGAACGTTTGGACGGAAAGTATCTGTTACTAAAAATAGCTTCAAGTACCTAGCTGTCGCAATATGATTTTCGAAACCTGGATACACTGTACTGATTTTATAATGTTGTTTGTAACAAATGATTGTTCATAAATTTGGGAAAATCTGTGTGTAGCTGTAGTTGATATTCTGAACCGTGACAAGTTCATGCAAAATGCAATGGATCTAAATGTAAATAGAGTACTTGTATAGTGTTAATGAAGAGATCTACTGGCACAGTACCAGTTATCGGCTAAAATTTAAAGTTTTCTTTTCGTAATTCCTTATTTCTTGATATTTTTGGATAAAACTTGACATACTTTAAAAAGTGAACTCCTTATTTATCAATCTGTTAGTTTATATCATTATTTAGAACCCAAAACATCTTGTTTTGTGCTTTTAAGCACGCCCCGAATTTGTCGAGTTTTTACGATTTACTGTACCAGTTATCGGCTTCGTGATAATAACATAGTAAAAATCCGTGTTCATGTTGATTTTATACTCTGCTAAATGTAGTTTGAATTATGCCCCTTGTGAGGTCAGACTAAAGTATTCGGGGTCATGATACATTATAAACAAAACTCATAAAATAATTCGTTTATTATCATACGGTAATACACCAAATCGTATACTTTTCAATACATAATTGTGCAATCAGGCGTTCAATTGCGCTACGAATCGCACGGAAATTGGTGAATTCCTTTTGTTAATACATGTTAAATGTATTGATTTTATATGTCAAATCAAAGAAGGGATATAATAACGTATCACAAAGAGGTAATATTCTATTTTTAACTTATTACGTCACTTCCTCCACTGCTGAAAGTGCACAGATGTAAAATCAGCGGTAAACAGTGATCGTTTAAGCTCTTGTATAAAACATATTCAAGAAAGTTTTCTAGCAAACTTACTTTTCTTTATTCGAAAAAGACGACTGAATTAAAAAATCTTGGATTGTCGCGTGCTATAAACCCGAACTCTCAGTTTAGCCGATAACTGGTCTTAGCCGATAACTGGTACAGTACCAGTATGCTCAATATGACATACTCAGATTGAATTAAACAAAATAATTTAAAGAAACCAGAAGATTAGATACGTATAACAAACTCTCTATTCTGTTCATGTTTCAATCTAAGTCGGAAAAAAATCACTACTTAGTGGATTCGATCCAGCGACCACAAAATCAAAAAGACCTCTGCGTTACCATTAGGCCACGCACCTTACATTTTCAGCAGATGCATTTTCAATATATATGGCTATATACATGATTGTATTAGAAAAGACACTAATTGAAATATTTGTCTAATTTTCAGTACGAAGACCACGTTAAACCAAAATTAATCCAATGTAAACGTGTACTACAATACCTGTAGCACATAATTTTAATCGGATGTCTTTGGTTTAGAGTGGTTCAATTAGTCAAATATCCATTTATTTTTTTATCGTATACTAACTACTTTTCTATATATCCCTAACAAAACCTGAATATTTTAATGATGCCGTGTAAGATAATTAAGACTCTTCTAGCATGGAAATTGTATTATTTGCGTTTCTTTGAATATGTTTAAACTAAATACTGTATAATATTAAAAATGTTTGATATTTGCAAAAGTTCTATATTTGAAGCCAAATCGTATATTAAGTGCGCTATCCCTCTTTACACTTATCAGAAAATGTAGGATGAGTTAACCATCCGGCAAATACTTTGGTTTAATAAAGGCAAGTTAATATGCATACACTAGCGTGTTTTTTTTTTCAAATTTCATACAATTTTATACCACGACAGATTGGTAATAAACCCTAAGGATTAATTTGTAAGCAAGGTACAGATTCTGTTCTAGGTCTATATGAATAAATGATTTAAAGTTAAATGGGGGGGGGGGGGGGGGGTGACCAGAGATATGACGTCCTAAATAACCACTCACTGGTTATAAAAATTTCATAGTTATCATTTTCCACTCAGCTGCAACAAATGAATTAAGGCCATGTACATGTATATATATCATCCAATACAGATTAGATTTTTCATTTTTCAACCCTCAGCTAAATATCTAGCTATGCAGTTTTTTGTTTCCATTTTAAAGAATAGGTTAAAAAAAACGATTAAGAAAAAAAACCGGAAACACTATATACGAAAATGAAAAAAAAATAATATATGGTTCATTTAGCATTGTATTATTACTGTGTAAAGTGTTAAATTCAGGCCGGGGCTTGCGCGCTATATTATCTAGTATTCTATAAATTTACAATAGTTAAAACCTATTAAGGAAGAAAAATGCCAATTTATATATTTGGTTGAAATAAATTATATGTCACAATCACATTCTTTTCAAACTAATTACTTCAAAATTGCGGGCTTTTGAAATATGATAGACATAACCCGGTTAGCCAATATTTGGAAAGAGGGCATTAAAAAAATATTCCGAGACATTAGAGGATCTGTGCTCTTTGTACATGTAATCATCACAAAATTGTAGATAAATTCGATGAAATACTTAGTTATAATTGATTGCAACAAGATGGCATTTAATGTTTATTTGGAAAAAAAATATCAAAATAAAAAGGTATTACTGTTGTCAAATTTATAAGGTTGTGTTAATTGTTGCTTTTTCAAAAAAAGGAAATTAGGCTATTTATAAAGTAAAAAAAATAAGAAATGCTCCCCCGTTTAGAGCCCCCAATCTTCACGTTTGTATTAACTGATTAATTTTTGTTTCAACTATTCAACAATTGACAAGTCCACTTCTAAAGATACTGTAAACCAACTTTTATACGCGTCCGAGAAATTTTCGCAAGGTTCGTTAGAGCCTCGTCGTCGCAAATATTTCTCGCCGCGAACTAGTCGGTGACATATGGTTGTTAGAAGAACACGGGTCTCGATAAGGCTAGTTCGCGAACATTAGTCGTTGTGAACCAGTTTCTCTGAAGTTAATCTCGAAATAAAGTCGCCGCGAATAAAAGGTGGTTTGCAGTAGTCATTTTAAAAAAATTTAAGGTAAATTCCTTCTCAGCAATTCTTTTGGTTAAAGTGATTTTAAAAGCTTCAAATGGGTTTATTTGATTTGGCTTATTTCATAGTTTTATTTTTCAGAAGTGTTGGTTTCAAGAAGTTTGCATTCATCTATGAAATATCAATTCATCTGATAATGGCACAGCAGAACCCTGAAGAAACTACTGAAACATCTTCTGATTTTATGGTATAAATAGATATCTTTTTACATCGGAATTACTAATTCATTTAAGCTTCAGGTCACAAAATAGTTTATCATTGAAAAGAAAGCCAATTTCAAAGACAAGTCTGCTTTCATAAATAACCCAAATTGGTCCAGTTGACATTTATTTTCAGGTTGCAAGATGTACATTGTATTAATATTTTTTTTAAGAAAGCGTATTTCTAAATGCAAATATACAGAACTGAACGTTTTCGGTATTCTGTAGATTCAGATGAAGGATATTTGCATAGGCAGACACGTAGCAGGGGAGGGGGCAGGCAGGGGGGCCAATTTTTTCTCGCAGCAAGTAATTTTTTAAAATTTACATATAAAAATGAATTATCATGGAGTTGGTCCCCCCACTTTTTTTGGTGGATGTAAAAAATTGATAATAGAAATAAGAATTTGAAAATGAAGTTATATAGTACGCAAGCCCCTCCCCCACGGAATATGATTTTTAAGATTTCTTAAAATATTTTATGCATATTGATGATTTCTGTTAAGTTCGCGAGAGTTATCTTTCCTGCGGTATTGTCAAAGTTATACAGCATCTTCATAAATGGACACAAAATCAACATCGTCGGAGGTAACCAATGAATTTATTCCGCGGTAAAATCTTGGGAGCGTCATTTTAATAGCGTGGGTTCTCACTTCTTTCAGGACGCCGATAGCTAAGCATTGAAAATTTTCAAAGAGATCTATAAAGCGGTAAGGTTTATATTTTTGATTTATTTTACTGATGGAGCCCAATAAAGTACTTATATTGGGTCATTCTATTGTACGCCGCTTTCAACAATTCCTAGTAGGTAATGAGGATGTTAGGTACTGTGAGGATCTTGGTCTAAGAGCAAATCATAGGATATTTTATAGAGGAGTGGGAGGTCGCACTATTTCGGGCATTCTCCGCGAGGATGCGAGTTTGCTTTTTGACAGCAAGTCACAACATAGCGATTTCAACTTATGAGCCTTTTCATATCGAGAATAAAATTTGGGTATCTTTCTACATGTTTGTACTGATTGGGTTAGGTTCTGTCTGTTGATCTGCAGGTCCCAAGTTCGAACACAGCAACATTTTGTTTCTATGAATAGTAATACATTTTAAAAGTTAGTTTCTCCTCAAATTGAATTCATTTATGTCATTTTGAAGTAAAACACATGCTAAAACTCTGTATCTGAAATAATATAGAAATTTGGAAGTCCAAATTATATTCTTACGTTTTGTGAATCATTTTAAATATCGCCATTAAAAATATTTCTTATTACAACAGACATTTCAAATGGAAAGTTCTTCAATAGAAGTGTCAGAAGAATCAAACAAGGGTGAGTTTATACTTAATCATTTTGTTAACTCTTGTCATTCATTTACTAAACTAATGTTATGAACATTTAAGTAAAAATAGTCACGCGATGATATATTGACATTTTTAGAAAATCTCCACGCCCTTTCTTAAAAACAATTATAAAAAGAGTGCAAAACGTGCAATCCGTAATAACATTGTTTATATTTCTCTTTTTACCATCTTTTTTTAAAGTTAATTCCTGTATTATATTAACAAAATGCAGATCTTATCTTTCATATATAACATTTTTTTTTTTTACAAAATCCTTCTAAAACATTTTTATTTTGCTTTTACGCGAATTTTTTTGTCGTTTTCCCTGTACTGTTTTTATGGAGGTATATTGTGTTTAACCTTTATTTATTATTTATTTGGTATAAAACGCAGGGTTTTTGCACTCTGATATGAATAAAGGAACGCCTCTTATCACATCCTCTGTATCTTTAATTCATTCTTAATCAACCCTTTGTTACACTTTTTTGAAATACTACGGCACTTTGTATTCTTGGAAACTCGGATTTTTCCTTTTTAATTGGTACGGCTTATAAAAAAGCGTACTGTTCCAACCCTTTAATACTTGTATAAAATAAGTAGCTATTGAATTTATTCCTCATAATTCATTTTCTTGCCATAGATTGTAGAAACAAATGGCTATTTGACCTTTAAAAGGACATTCAATTGTACAAAATTCAAATATAACATTAGACGGATTAATACTACTTTGTCGCTAATCTTATGTTGACGTAGGCAAAATTTCTCATTCGATATTAAATATTTTTATAGGAAACCAGAAATCGTGATACAACCAGAATTAAATGAAACGAAAATAGAAACGATTCACGTACATATTGATAAAAACAATGGAACATATTATATTTTTAACCCTCTCAACTAACAGTGTCGAGTATTTGTAAAAAAAAAAACCAAACTCTTAAAAAGTCCATGCAATAAACTGAATGACCATCGCCTATTTCTTACACCATTTAGGTAACTCAGGCTTAATTACGTCGATATGTGCTTTATATTTCGAAGTGTCAACATATTTATTACCAAATATTATTTCATGGAAAATAATGTAAAGAAACCAAAATGTTTTTGAAAAAGATCTCCTTTTTATCTTTCAGCTGATGCTCATAAATTTTTTGCTGATCAGGACAAAATGAAAGATTTTATCTCCTGTAGAAATTGCAAGAAGGAATTTGACCATGTATTTCATAAACCGTTTCTACTTCCCTGCTTGGATGCTATTTGTAAAAGCTGTATCCAGGAGATCTCAGAAAGTCAAAGTTATGAATGTAGCAAATGCTCTCACAATCATACTTGTTTTCAAAATGATCAAATCTTACTACAAATTGACAATACAAGAGAAATTGCATCAGAAATATTTCGACTGAAAAACGGTGGTTCCAGCCTGATCTGTGAAATGTGCACCAATGACCAAATGGCGTCACATCGTTGTTTCGATTGTTCAGTTTTCATTTGTGAAGACTGCGTTAGGTTGCATTTAAGTCTGAAAACACTTAAATCACATTCCTTTATAGAAATTAAATGTCTTTTAACCGGAAAAGTACAAAATTTTGGTTTATCTTATGTTTCAAAATATTGTCAAGTTCCTGGACATGAAAAAGAACAGATCAAAATGCACTGTTGCGATCCATCATGCATGAAAAACGTGTGCGTTTTATGTGCCATCAGCGCTCACAAAAATCATAATCTATGTGACATCACAGAGGTTGGAAAAGAAATGGAAACTAAAATGGAAATTTCCTTGAAAAGTATCGAACTCAAAGTTGAAAAGGCAAACACATCTATAGCTCATTTAACAGCTATAAACGAAAAAAGTCTTAATAATTCACAACAAGTTCAAGCTGAAATAAAAGCGTGTTTCTTTGAGGCAAAGAAGGCTTTAGAAAAAAGAGAAAAAGAATTGTGTGAAGCTGTTGCTTTACATTTAAAAGAGAAACAAATGTGTATTGAAACTGAAAAGGAAAAAATATCGTCCTTTAGCAGTTCTTGCGAAGAAGCAATTTGTTATGGAAAAGTTTCATCCGAAGTAAACGACCATAACCATTTTGTAGACATTGCAAACGTTATTTTACCACAACTTGAAATCTTAGACAGTCAGTCGTCGGAAATTGAAGTCACTTTTGATACAATGACTTTCTCCTCAAAATCATTAGATTTCTGGTTTGAAACAGCAGTAAACAGTTTAGGCAAACTGTCGGTATCCAACGCTTATTCGCCAAAATCTAAAGTTGTCGTAACTCCCGCAGTTTGCTACGTTGGTCAACAAATACAATTTAAAATTCAATTATTTTCTTCTACGGGAAACTTGATAGTTGATGAAGATGTCAGTGTATGTTTGAAACTCAACGGGGAATCTTTCGAATTCATCAACTGTGCATTTGAAACATCTTCTTCCTCTTTTACCGGACTTTGGGTTCCAGATAAATCAATGAAGATCTCCTGGATTGTTGTCAGTAATGAAATTGAGCTTCAAACTCTGAAAGGAGTCATTGACATAAATCAAACAGAAAAAAGCAGTACAGGTAATATTCCGTCATATTCAGTAATAGATATTGATAAAAATTGTCTTTTCAAATATGATTTAATTCCATATTTCTGTTTAAATTGCTTTCAATTCTTATGTATTTCGGTAGATAAAGAGAACAAGGAAGAAACACGTGTGAGTAATTAAAACTCTGTCAATATCACAACAATTAATGCATATTTAAGGAATAAGTAATTTGATAGTCTTATTTATCAAACATTTTGATTATACACATGTTTTGCATCGAGCTTTTTTCGTTCAACTTTAAAAACTTGCGCCTTTGGATATGGCAAATGTGCATGAGTACATCAATGAAAGTTATTCCTACTCGTTTCGATTTATACATCAGTCTTTTCTACGTCTTGTCAGTTAAAACACAGTCGTATCTTCAAAAGAAATTAAACTTTTAAGAGAACTATAGATTGCAGTACCCATTTTAGGTAATCTAATTAAAATCAGGTTTTTGATTGGCTCAGGCAATTAGATCGCTAAGAAAAGATCTTTGTTTAGCAATCTAGTTGGAGTAGATCAAAGATGTAATTTTCCTTAGATTTATTTTTAGACTATATTTAACCATTGAAGAAGATGTGATCTGTAAAAAGATAAAAGCATACTATTTGAGACTTTTTTTTTTTACCAAATAATAGTTTATAGCTGTCTAAGCTGATCAATTATAGTTATCGAGACAATATTCAAACTTTAAGCAAATATTTGTATATATATATATATAACGTTTGTACTGATAGGAATGTTTTACAAATAAGCAATAATTGTTTAGGTCAAACCAAGTTATTTTTTGATTGACCGATATGTTTCTTTTTAAAAAATGTAATCTCAAAACTGTTTACAAAAACAATAACGAACAAATTAAGAAGTATAAAAGTAAAGCTTAATTCAATACAAAATTTATGCCATGGGGAGTTTTCAATTAAGATGTCACAATAAACGGGATGCTGTAATGTAAAGTGCACAAATTTGGACAAAAGTGATACTTGATAATTATTTTTATCAATATTAAAAAGTGACACACACACATAAACACACACACACACACATACGTGTATCAACCCTTTTTTGGGGACCTTGTCAAAATATCTCAAATTGGGGACCAAGAGATTTCACAGCATAGTTGACATTGTTCAACTCATTTTATTCTGTTTGTATCCTCATTTGAGTAGATAAAGTGAATCGTTGTGTTTAAACGAAATATCAATGGATTTTGAAAACGGGGACCCGGAAGTGCCAATCTGAGGACTTGAGTGTAAAGTATGGGGACCCTGCTCCTTATAATCAAACAAAACTGAGGACCTTATCTAAATTAGACTAAATTCTTAAATAAAAATAATGGAAACGTTCATTGCAGAAAAAACTTACACTACCAACGTTAGCGCTTTGTGTATTTTTTCTGCAATGGCGCCATCTTAATATCCCACGTGGATCCCCATTTTCTGAGGATTCATACAATAATATATGATAACTTGATATTAAATGGCAGGTTACTATCATTTCAACATTCAACCAAATGAGATTTAAAACGTTTGAAAAATGTTATGTGATTAAAATCTTAAATCGCGAGGAATACTTGTACCGATAACATAAAAAACTGAAATCCTAATCCTCACATAACTACGTGTATAGTTTGGGAACTTAGGCATGATAAATTTTATTTATTTATTTTTTAAATATATTTAACTGAGGGCCAATAACACACACAGTACACCTTTTGATATTGACATATGAATCCAATTTACATTAAACTGAGGACAAAACACACACGGTACAACTTTGGGGAATTACACATGAATAAAGTATACACTAAACTGAGAACCTAATACACACGGTACAACTTTGGGGAATTACACATGAATAAAGTATACACTAAACTGAGGACCTAATACACACGGTACAACTTTGGGGACTTACACATGAATAAAGTATACACTAAACTGAGGACCTAATACACACGGTACAACTCTGGGGACTTACACATGAATAAAGTATACACTAAACTGAGGACCTAATACACACGGTACAACTCTGGGGACTTACACATGAATAAAGTAAACACTAAACTGAGGACCTAATACACACGGTACAACTTTGGGGACTTACACATGAATAAAGTATACACTAAACTGAGGACCTAATACACACGGTACAACTCTGGGGACTTACGCATGAATATAGTATACACACTAAACTGAGGACCTAATACACACGGTACAACTTTGGGGACTTACACATGAATATAATATACACTAAACTGAGGACCTAATACACACGGTACAACTTTGGGGACTTGCACATGAATAGAGTTAACACTAAACTGAGGACCCAATACACACGGTACACGTTTGGGGACTTACACATGAATATAGAATACACAAAGTAAACATTGCAGACTTTAATAGATATGAAGCTTTATATTGAAATTATGAAATATAGACGATTAAAGTCACAATTTACTGAACTTTCAAACGTTTCCAGGGCAATTTTGCATTTTTTTTTCGCCGATCCTACATTCACCACTAGAAGCAGTGTGCATTTAGAGAACATTAACATGGCAAATTATGCTGTAAAACCTTCCGAGATATCTAATTTTGGTCCAAAAACTGAATTTAAAAAAATCATACATGTACAATTGTAATTTCTTTTCCACTTGGATCCACGGATTGTCAACATCCCCACTTATTCATTATGCTTACAAATCTGCCCGATAAGAAACTACAGTATTGCGCGAAACTTAAATGGCAATAAAATTATAATTTATAAACTTTTGTTCAGAGTATGTGCTAAAGGCTATTCAAGGTATTAGCTGAAAGTTGGATTATTCTTCTTCCGTAGTTATTATAACAAAAATATGTATTTTAATGTCATTCAAATCAAAATTTGAATTGTACGCAGAATGATCACAATACCACGTTTTTGCAGCACAATAAATTTCTGAACATTACAGCTCATGTGAGCCTCGTATTAACATATTTATATTTTGATGTAATGAATAAATTTCTTACTGCTCTACAACAAATTAACACTAATATAAGTAATCAAAATTTATTGGCAAATATTTTCATACAATTGATAAAATTGCAATTAAAGTTGCAATTATAGTTATCATTTATCATACACTTTCAATCCATTCATGTCAGTTTAAAACTCCACTTAAACATAGCATTTAAAAGAAGTTTAAATTTTGAAAAAACATCTCCATCCAAATTAATTAACAAATTCTATGTAAAACAATATACTATTTGATCATACACAAATCATTGATAAAATTGTAGAACTTAACAGTAAAATAACATTCTCTATTGATTACAATACTCAAAATCAGCCAATTTTTTATTTCCAAATCTCCAAATCATCCCAAACAATCAAATACCTCGTATGTATAGTGCATGTGCATACTAGCTGTAAACGATGCATCATTCATATCAATGTCAACTCTCAACATCCACAATAAAGTAATTCATTTCAACAGTATGAAACATGTCAATACATGTATCTACTTCTCCAACATTTCATCAGTGCAATTTGTGAATTTACAAATTCAAATTATTCAGAGTTTACTAATGCTGTCAGTTCACTCCAAAACCGAAATTGTAAAACACTATATGTACATGTACATACAACATATTCTCTACATTTTGATTAAAATAACCAATTCGTATATCTATCATTAAAACATTTCAACAAATCTACAATTCTTGTGAATACAGTACACATTCTGTTGTTCATACAACTATCATCAATGCACATCAACAGTACAATTAATTTTTATATAGCAAATCTAGCTCATTAATATAATTTGCAGTATGCAAAGTTACTAAATATTTTCTTAATTTCTAGTACATTATATATTTGTCAAAATCTATTTCCAAACATCAAATCAAATCAATTACCAGTTATGTATAATTCATACAAATACTAACTGTAACCATAGTCATTCATACAACCAACAATGAAGGTAGATATACCGGTACACAATTTGCTCATTAATACTTCATGTCCAGTCACTGTAATATTTATTTCAATCCCTCTGTATTTCAATGACAATGCTAAAATTAATCAAGGTCTATACCCAAAATATCTGAAAAAAAAATAATTTTGTCATTTCAAGTTAATGTCAACTGAAAACACAAAACCATATTAGTTTTACAGTTGTATTAATCAATTCCAGCTAAAGTTATCATGGCCCTTATTCCTTAGTTATTTTACAAAGGTGAATGCTCATCACAGCAACAAACATGACAACAGTATGTATTGGTAAAGCTATACATGGAGTATTTTCTACAAATTTGCTAATTCTCACACTTCTGTGCTTTATGAAATATATGAAAATTGATGTCCACAAGCTATAATGAACTTGTAATTACTTCATTATCAAAGTAAATAAAGACAAAATATCAGCATTTTCTTTGTTTTTTTATAAGGTTGTACACTTGATCTTTCACATTTCTCCAAGTTCTTTTGGAAAGGATTTTATCCTTTTTTAAAACATTCTCGATATCGTTCTTGCCAGGAACTTTGGACATTGCAATAAAATGGGAAAAATGCTTGTTGACTGAATTCATTTCAGATGGATTCCATGGTTTTTTCTGTGTTTTGTGACGTTTGCCTGCAGAATTTTCATCGGTAGATCTGCCATCAGAGGGTGCTTTCCTTTTCTCTGAAATTACGAGTTTTAGAATATAAATTGGTTGATAATATGGTTGGAATGTGAAAAATGCAAATAACTAAGAAGTAGTACAGTACCGCAACATTTTTTTTCACAAGATAAATAATAGAATTTACGCATTATAGGACAGGCTTTATGCATGATAGAACAGGATACATGCATGATACAATAGGATTTATACACCATAGGAAAGAATATTGTTAATTTGATGGAATGTTTGATAAAGATTTGCATTATTTGTTCGAATATTATTGTTAACGGAGCGATGAACGATTTATAACTTTAAAATAAAATAGCTTGCTTACAAAAAGGCAGGGTACAGCTTACACGATAGGATAAATGGAGAAACTGATAAAATTTAACGATAAACCTGATAGGATTACTGTACGTTAGGATAAGACTAATGCAAGATAGAACAGTTTACATGCGCGATACAATAGTATTCATACATTGATAAAGGATTGTAAAAAAAAAAATAACTTTGCAGGTACCATATTCTCATATCTCATTCTGGCTAAATCATTTTGAGAGAAGTAAAAAGGAATTTGTCATCTGCATCTATCATACATGTAAATGTAATATGAAAGATACTAAGTATATTAAAAACTTTATATATAAACTACATGGTCTTGACATGTACTTGATTTTTTACTGAAAATTCTTCACATTATGAGCAAACAGAAAATATGGTAATGCCCGTGATGAAGTTTATCAACTATATTCATGAGTCATATTTAAGCTTTGTTTTTGTCTTGTTTTAAGAAAACAAATTAACTAAAAAAATTGTTTGTTGTTTGTAAATCAGAATTTGAAATCTTTCCACTCAATTAGAAACATATTTTCTAACAACTATATTCTTGGGAAAAATGTCAGTATGATAATTAAAATACATCTGATGGGAACTGTTTTGTTAGGGATGGGGGAGATGTAAGAAGTTTTAAGAAGTTAAAACTATGACCCTATGTGGACTGAAGCTTGACTGTTATGTACCCAACATCAAATCTTGAGAACTGCTTTTTTTCATGCATCTAGTTTAAAGTAGAATTACAATATACCAGAAAAGGAGAATATACTAAAAATAAATGTGTACTGAAATAAGGGTACAGACCTTGAGCGCTTTTATTATGAAGACTGTCTTTATCAGTCTGGTAATCCATTTCTCCATCACTCTCATCAGCACAGGACCCGTCAATTTCCTTTACCTCTTCTGGAAAAAAAAAAATCCAAAAACGATAAGAGAAAGTTATGAACATTAATTCTTAATCATATGTACAAGAAATTAGAATTCTTACCTTCATTAACTAATAAGAGGCCTACAGGCCTTGACAGTCACCTGAGTACCATAGCATTTAGATTAACCTGGCTGAGGGTCTCATTTTTGCATTTTAAGCTTCATTTTGGAGTCTAAACCCTAATCCAAATTTTAATTTTGGTTAAAAGAAACTTGCAGACTTTAACGGTAAACTTTTATAACATTCAGTTTTGTTGATAATGCACACGTGCAGTTATTTCCTAAATTATGGCAGCAATATGTTACATGTACCCATGTGAATTAATTGACCTAAAAAAAAGTCATTCACTATACGGCCAAATTTACCCCCCCCCCCCCAAAAAAAAAGCCCAACCCCTGCCCCACTGGCAAAGAATTTCACAATTTTACAGTACAACAGTCCACAATAAACATACTATACTTAACCACATCTAAATTCAAAAGTTATCAAAAGTCTATAGATCAAACTTGCACAGGAGGAATAAATAATCACCATTGAAATATAACAAATGAGTTCATTTTAATAATCTATTCACAACACTGAATCCTTGTTTAAAGAAAACAACTCACCCTGATTATTAAATGGCATCTCCGTGACATTTTTCCCCTCGTTAATTAGCATTAACATCTTGGAAATCTTTGTTTTTTGAATGATATCCAATGGTTGCCGATAAATTTCTCTGTGGATTCTTATGTCATGGCCAAGGAATTTGGCTAATTGGTCCTGACCGTTTTCACTAAGCTCATGGATTTGTGCCATTGTGGCAATGTGTTTTCTGAGGTTTGTATAGGTTATAATGTTTCCATAGCGCAATTCTATTTTCCCACATATTTCATTCAATACGTCACTTGCCCTTAGTGTTCGTGTGGAGGGTGATGGTCTAGCAAATAAATATTTTCCACATACATTTGCATTACTTCTTTTCTGCATTAAGAGATCAATGCATTTAATCATCTCTGGAGTAAGTAATATTGCAACTTTTCTTTCCTGTTTGCCTTTGAGTTCAATTCGAGTCAAAGAACGACAAAGCTCAATTTCCACGTCTGACAAACTTGATTTAAGTTCGTCATCGTAGGGAACACTGTTTTGTGCTTCAATAGCTTGCTTGTAATTGTCTACAGTAATACGCTGCACATCGCCTCCACGCTTCCTGTTAAAAAGAGTTATGTGACATCGCGTCATCTTTGCCAGCTCAATGTAGAAAGCTGAATCATTCGACAATTTCATCAAAAGTTCTTTGATTTTTTCTTTTAGGTAGGAATTAAGCTTGTACACATCCTCGCTTAGAGGTAACATTTTTGGCGCATTATACTTTTTCTCACTCAAAGTTTGTCGTGCACGGGAAGAGATGAGATCGTTCCAATCAGACTCATACAGCTGAATGAAAGCTGAACCATTCTCTTGTTTTGTTATATCTGACTCAATAATTCCATCTGATCTATAAATCCTTGCACATCGTTGAAGACTATACCCTATTTTCAGTGCCAGTGAAGGAGTTGCATACATATGTGTATCTTCACTAAATCCTGCAAGGGACTTCACACACGACACAACATTGTTAAATTTCTCAGGACTAAAACAATCCTCAATCTTCTGGATACCCCATTCAGGTGTCTTTTTGGCTTCTCCAATTAGTCTGCCTAGTTCTCTCATTCTGCAGCTGATGTGGTTAGATGTATGTTCCTGGATGTCCTTATTTTCATACAGACGCTTCCCAAATTTCAGTATGAGTGGATCGCGATATATATACATATAAATGTCATCTTGAGACATGGATAATAAAACATCTTTGTAAAATCCTCCATTAATATGTTCTGGAATAGGTAGTAAAAAACGACCTTCTTTCACTCCTTGACTTTTTTTTTCAGTCTGCTTACTAACACATGTCTTAAAATGATCACTCAATGATGTTTTGGAGTACAAACCCTTGCAACCACTACATGGTATAAATTCACTATGTGCTCTTGTCTTCTGCTCTCTATACTTCGGTATTAATGTTCCAGTTCCATTTCTCAAAATGTTGAAGTTGTGATCCCAGTCTCCTTCATTTCTTATTGTTTTCCAAATTTCTTTTCTTTCAGCACTGTTTTTGGGTAAGGAAAGAGCCTTAGCTACCATAACTTCATTTTTGTGCATTGTTTCCAAGTGTCTAGCCAGTTTTGGGTACAATCTTCCACAAAATTTGCATGCATGTTTTTTGTCCCATTTCTGCTTTCCTTTCTCTGTGTTGGTTTTCTGTACAGTGATAGTTTCCAAAGGGATAGATATTGGCACAACAAAACTTTTCTCAGAATCATTACTGTCACTGACATAATCGGGAGGATTGGATGAATCTTTCAAATGTAGCAAGGAACGAACTGCATTGTCATCTGTATCACTAGAACCCCTATCAAAAGGAATAATATTGTATTAATTCAATCTGACAAATAGCAAAACTCATGTTTCTATAAAGTTCACTACTGATGTACTTAAATTTAGCAAATTCATAAAAATATAAGAAATACTAGACATGATCTCATTGCGAGCAACAAATAGGTTTTCTGTTTGATTATGAATTAATGACAGGGTTCAACTAATATGTTGACATTATTTCATTTCTAAAATTTAATAAATCCACCTTAATTGGGCAAAATCATAACAAATACAATAATTTTACTAAAATCCAAAAATCTTAAGAAGGGCTTAACTAAAAGCCCGAATGATTTTATGCATTACTTAACAAAAACTGGAAATTAAAAGGTTTAATATAAAACAAATCATTTTACTAGGTACAAATTAACAATTCTTCTGAATCAGATTTGGTACGAGTTACTATATTAATTTTCTCAGACTAATTTTTGACCCAACACTGCAGAATTAAGATTTCCAAAAAAGGTCATTTTTAAGAGGCAATATCTCTGCAATGTGTTGGAATCACTTCCAGTGACATTCAGAAGTGACGGACAACCTGCCCATAATCAAATTTGGTAAGTTTAAAACATATTTTGATGAAGAAAAAAAATCCAAATTTGAAATTTGAAATTTTTTTAAAACAGTTTTCCAAAAATGCCATTTTAGCAGACCAGAAGTGACGGATGATCAGGGTATTAGCTGAAAATAAGGAATCTACAGCATATTCTTGTTTTTGTACATACCTAGTTTCAAAAGGGATAGATATTGGAACATCAATACTTTTCTCAGAATCATTACTGTCACTGACATAATCGGAAGGATTGGATGAATCTTTTAAATGTTGGAAGGAACAAACTGCATTGTCATCTGTATCACTAGAACCCCTATCAAAAGGAATTGCATTAATTCCATCTGACAAATAGCAAAACTCTGTTTCTAAAAAGTTAAGTACTGGTGTACTTTAACCAATAAATTTATAAATATAAATAATATTGAATTTGCTATAGGTATGTTAATTTTTATAGTGATTACTAAACAACAAATTAAGACTGATGAACCCAATTCTGTATAAAATTCAAATCATTAATTATACTCTTATTTTTATACAATCCTTTATAGACTTTACAGAACCTATTCTTAAAAATAATGATCAGGTAGAAAAAAAAGAATCTGCAAAATTCCATTTTTTGAAGTGTCTACTTACTGATCAGTATCTTCTGAAGGTAAATAATCAGAATCATTGGAATCCGAAAAAGAAAACTCATCATCATCACCAACAAAATCATGGTGTATAAAGCTGTCAAGTTTCTCTGGAAAATCTGTGGCATTCCCAGGTACACGGCTGTCAAGTTCCTCTGGAGGATCAGTGGCATTCCCAGGTACACGGCTGTCAAGTTTCTCTGGAGAATCCTTGGCATTCCCGGGTACACAGCTGTAAGGTTTCTCTGGAGAATCCGTGGCATTCCAAGGTACACTGCTGTCAGGTTTCTCTGGAAAATCCTTTGCATTCCCAGGTACACAGCTGTCAAGTTTCTCTGGAGAATCTGTGGCATTCACAGGTACATTGCTGTTAAGTTTCTCTGGAGAATATGTGGCATTCCCGGGTACACTGCTGTCAGGTTTCTCTGAAGAATCCCTAGTACTCCCAGGTACACTGCTGTCAACTTTTTCTGGAGAATCTTTGGCATTCCCAGGTACACTGCTGTCAAGTTTCTTTGGAGGATCAGTGTCATTCTCAGGTACACTGCTGTCAAGTTTCTCTGGAGAATATGTGGCATTCTCAGGTATACTGCTGTCAACTTTTTCTGGAGAATCTTTGGCATTCCCAGGAACACGGCTGTCAGGTTTCTCTGGAGAATCTGTGGCATTCTCAGGTACACTGCTGTCAAGTTTCTCTGGAGAATATGTGGCATTCTCAGGTACACGGCTGTCAAGTTTCTCTGGAGAATATGTGGCATTCCCGGGTACACTGCTGTCAGGTTTCTCTGAAGAATCTGTAGCACTCCCAGGTACACAGCTGTCAGGTTTTTCTAGAGAATCTGAGGCATTCCTAGGTACACTGCTGTTAAGTTTTTCTGGTGATTCCGTAGCATTCCGAACTAAAAAAAAGAATATATGTATGTCACTTTTGGACAAAAATAAAATTAATCAAGGTTGTCTAACAAATCACGATAAACAGTTTTATAAAAAAGAATGCAACATAATTATAAGATGAGGGCTTTATTTATTTAACTGGCATGGTAAGAAAAAATCAAATTTAATAGCTAATTATGTAAATTAATAAAGAGGACTTATCTAAAATCGACAGGGGTCTTTTTGAGTATCCGAATATCTAAAATCGAGAGGGGTCTTTTTGAGTATCCGATTGCAAAGTTGTATAGTGAAAGTTTATTTTGAAGCTGACAAAATATATTTCATTAATATTTCTATTTGAATTTTCACTTAACCAATTGGTCAATGAAGTTCCTAGTTTCACTTGCTTCTAATAAGATTTTACGTGCCCCAAGCAATCCAATAGTTGTGAATATACCGGTAAATCCCTGAAGTCTTTATTCTTCATTACTTCCATTTTTTTCAATGTTACACAATTTATTGTAAATGGACATGTATGTATGACTTCTAATAGCAGCTGTATGCTTGCAATACAACAAAGTGGACAACTGAATCTTTTTTACATGTCTTAATGGTAACTGATTAAACTGACAAAACTTAAAATGAACTGGAGGGATTTATATCAAGGGTGATAATTGGTAACTAGTTAATTACCTGGTACATAACACAGATTATTCAAGTGCAAGTCCCCATAGCTGTACCGTGTGTATCAGGTCCTCAGTTTAGTGTATACTATATTTATGTGTAAGTCCCCAAAGTTGTACCGTGTGTATTAGGTCCTCAGTTAAGTGTATATTATATTTATGTGTAAGTCCCAAAGTTGTACCGTGTGTATTAGGTCCTCAGTTTAGTGTATACTATATTTATGTGTAAGTCCCCAAAGTTGTACCATGTGTATTAGGTCCTCAGTTTAGTGCATACTATATTTATGTGCCAATCTTCAAGTTTTACTGTGTGTATTAAGTCCTCAGTTTAGTGTATTCTATATTCATTGTGCAAGTCCCCAAAGTTGTAATGTTACTCAACATGATGGAAACAATTCAAAATTGAGCAATTGGTTAATCAAATAAAAAAAATAAACTCATGCAAATATAATCAAAAGAAAAAAAAAACTCTTCACAATGCTTAAAAACTTTAAATTCAGCAGGATTTAGACTGCTACTGCATATATAGCTTTCAAATTGTCATATACAGTCTAGACTGCCATAGCAACTCTCTGTCTTATGCGACCATATCAAGACCCACATAACATATTTTTCATTGATAAATTATGTCTTGAAACAAGTTATATCTTATTCTATACCAATATCAAAGACAACAAAAATGCTAAACCGGCTAATCTTATAATTGCATGGTTAATCTGATAATTTTTCTCGGGCAAATTGACTATCAGATTAAGTGGAACCCTCGGTATCTAGATTCTCATCCTGATTTGGATTAAATAATGGGGCGGATGGGTGGATTTATTTTATATTATCTTTTAAAAACTATTATTTTCACCATTCATGTCCTAGAAATTACAACTGCTCTATTCCTGAAATATTTAAATTGTTAATGCTAATATGAGTATACAAACCCATTTGTAATCTTTTAATTTCAACTTAACTGCACACGCAGAAAGACATTTGTATCCTTATTATAAAAACATGACTGGAATCGAACGTTTATCCATGTTAAGCAGCCATTGCAATGTTTGTATGTACCGAGCTTGATATTTTTTCCCTGAAATACACTGGAGCGGGTCATTTTCAGAGAGGTGGGCGGGGGTGAGAATCTAAAAAGTAATTTTATGTGGCCTAATGGCCATGAATTTTAAAATACAGCTTATAATTAAATCCTAGTTTTAAGATAAAAGATACCGTACATAATATTTTATCTATTTGAAACAATGTACTAAGTTAATAATGATTAATGTTGGATTATCACATAAGACAGTCTAGATTGTATACAGATTGACTTTACTCCAAAGGACAAGTACTGTGGAATCATTAGAATTTGTGGTGGCTAAATATTTGTAGTATTTGTGTGTAGCACTCCCCCACAAATTTACACTCTTGACGAAAACACATTTTGAAAGAGTACCTGGGTAAGTCATCATACTAAAACTGAAAACCGATGCATCTATGAAATTTCACCCCCAAAAATGAGCAATAACCCATAGTTCATGAAAATTGGCCCTCACAAATTCAAATAATATTACCACAGTAGTCTAATGATAATGAGTTACAACCTGTAAGAAAACAAATAACAGAATATAATGCACAAAAAATGTAAACGTTTTAAGGATGTGTATTACATGCACCTCTTTTGGACATCTACAGAAAAAAAATACATGTTGTCATTGGACAGCAAAAAAAGAAGGCCACATGCTACATCTGGTAGTTCTTGCCTGACTTTATGACGTCAGGCATATCAAAGGTTTAAAAGTTGCCTTCTCAGAAACAGTGCAGACAGTAAGAGCAAGCAATATCAAGATTTCCAAAAAAAGATTGACAGACAGACTAACAGGGGTAACAACAATAACCCTGAACATTCTTTACAAAGTGTGGGTATAATTATGATTACTTAAAGTGTAAAATACATATAAATTTAAACATCAACATATGAAAATCTTTCATCGACTATTAAATCACAAAAACTTCCACAATGAACATATGCAATGGAGTAATTACCTTTCCTCTCCAAGGATAGATGTTCCCTGGGCCATAGTCATATACCAGTTCTGTATTAGAGGATAATGGCCTTAGAGAGAAAAAACAAATGACTGGCTTTTCATCAATCTCCATCACTTTTGGTCTACAATTTGGATGGATATGATCATCATTTAACAGACGTCCAAATGATCCATCTTCTTTTGAAGCATCAACCCTTGATGAAAATAAAATAAGCAACATAAATTTGAACCTTGCATAACTGGTATTGTCACAGTGAAAGATATGAAGACAAAATATCTAAAATTGCAAATCACTTCATAAGTTCTACATATATATGTGTATGTAATAAAATATAAAAACAAGGCTTTATATACGTAAAGGGGTATACTGAAACATTTTTAGAGCTAGATAATCACAGTTTACTAGGGCTGTGTATTGGTAAAGATTTTCTGATACATTACGATACTCGCTAGACTTATTGAAAGCAACGGAGGTTGATGCAAACTATCCATGTACCGTATTTTCCCGATGACTCGTCGATGCGGACGACTCGTCGAATTGCTCAATTTTAACCAAAATTTTAACAAAATCCTACGATACGTCGATTCAGACGACACGTCGATCTTATCACTTCAAAATGGCATATAAAACTACAGTAACATTACCAGTGTATGAAGCCACGATGTCCCCGATATTGCTACCAATTATTATCAATCATTAACATTTAAACAATTACGCTTTATACTTATGCATCATATTTTCAAATACCGGCAACATCTACAAAGTCGCTTGCATTTTAAACAATTCCCGATATCGCGTGTTATGCATTTAACTAAACTTACTTTGTCAGAAATATTTTATTCCCAAGCATTAAAATAATTATCCAGTCTGACTATCGCCAGTGTATTCGCCATTACGTAACCAGCCACCTGTTGACTCGGCGCGTGGTCAATGTTTGTTTAACAATTTCCAGTGTCATAGGCATGCACCTGTCTCGTGTCGACTTCAAAGGGGGATCTCAAGTGCAGAAAGCTTAGCAATTACTATATGATTTGATGAAACTTGTTTACTTTGTATCCAGTAATGCAGTTACACGCTATTGTTTTACATAGACACTGTTAGAAATAGATCGATCATTTGTACGACTTGATAATGACGATATACGACATACATACGTTTCCCAAAAAAATTATCTAACAATAATAAAAGAAATGGACAATAATTAATCAATGAACTATAATCACTCTTATAACGGTACTCTTTATATACACAAGGAGTGAAATTGCCGTAAAGATCTCAGCCTTAGGGCAAGATTATTAACACAACCGGTGTCAGCCTATTGTATAAACAGTAGTATTGATTATTGCCGATTACGTATTTAAAGATTGAATTTGACCATAAAATATTTCTGATTTATACTTTCCACTAACAACTCTTTGCTAATAATATAATTAAATTAAAAAAAAAAAATATCCCCCGGATCTACTGCAATATTTTCTTCCATTCAAATTTGGTTTTAATTTTACTGCGCAATGTTATCTTCCTACTAGTGATACATAGAACCATGTGACGATGTGTTTATAAAAACGGAACGGTAACACTTTTAATTGATTAAAGACAATGTAACATTTCTTAATAACTGTTGTTATTATTATGTATTTAAGTGTTAACAGATGAGTGAAATGATAATTATTAAAGATGAACAGTGAATTCAACAACGTAATTTTCAATCACACAGCCAACTCAAGATAATTAAAACCAAGATTTTTAATGCTATTTTTAACAATTTTCTGACCTCGAGCCTACGACAAGTCGAACAAGACGATAAGTCGGGTGCTCTGCTTCTGAGAAAAAAAATACCGACTAATCGTCGGAAAAATACGGTAATCACTGAGGAGATCCAAAAAAATACAATAAACCAAGAGGTTTCTCACAGAGCCCACAGATTTTTGCTCTCTCTGAATTTATCATACGTTTTCAGAACATCTCAGTGATTATATGGAGAATTTACGTCACTCAAAAGTAACCTTCCTATTGCTTTCGATAAGTCTGGCAAGTATCTAGTACATTTTGGAACGATGTGTTTATTATGCGACAGACAGATGTAGATAGACGATAGGGATAATTCATTTGATCATTTTCCCACCTAGATCTCATCAGAAATCGTTGGAGATATTAATATAGAACTTGTTTAAAAACATATGTTGAAGTAGTGATGTTCTAATCATTGATTATAATCTAAAATTAGTAGATTATTACCGCATTCTAAGTGCTCGATTATAAAAAGTTTCATTACAATTAATTGGTTGGGTTTTTATTTCCCTCTCAACAAGCGCATATCATATAGCAGAATATTTGAGACCCGAACTATCAATACACCAAAAAGGAGCTGCGGTTTAAAAATGGCTGATATGTCAGACGTGCGCTATCCCTACCCGTGAAATAAAGCACAATCTCTTGTTTGGACATTTTTTTGTTTCAAGAAATTGAGTGTTGAACCGTCTAGCTACTAAAGAACATCTTTTGAATACAGCATTTTTATGGCAAGAAATATTAAATAAATTGAAATATCAAAGGCCTATTAACAAGTCAGTTAATTGTATCTTGTTTCTTTACATTTTTTTAACACTTAACTAGTAAGAAATATGACAAATTTTGATTATTATCGATAATAAGTTAGTTGCAGAGAGTCGATTATCGATTATGAAAATCTCACCGATTCCTATCACTAGCTTGAAGTGAGGACCTCCTATAAATCCAAGACGGCCGGTGTCGTCCTTTTACTTTTCTAAGGACGGGTGCACTTATGGGCACCGATAAAAAGTGAAAAAATGAAGAATCAAATTAAGTATATTTTTCCCCCTAACATTATCTATTGATATCTATTCCATAAGAATTAACAAGTTTTAGCGCTGAATTTATTGTTTATAAAAAGCAGAAAGCTTTAAAACATAGTAGGGGTCAGCAGACATTCGTGATTTTGTATAGTAAATCGAGGACAGGCATTCATTTTAAAGCCTTTGTTTACTGTCAGCCTAACCAAGTACAAACTCGTGGAAAAGACAAAATACACATTTTACATTTAGAAAACTCCTGTGAAAGTAAGAAGTTTGTACTCGGTTAGGCTGGTACCTAAAAAATGAAAAACGTATGAAAATTTCAAGATTTTTCCTATAGCAAGCGAAAGTTATTACCTGCGTGACCCATGTTTGAACTCACGCATGGAATAAATTATGTCAAACAATCACGTGGTTTCTATCCAGGTAAACGTTTGTCAAATGTGCTCACTGTAAAACATTGACACGTTTTATATCACTTTCCATCATATTTGTATGGTCAGGAATGTTAGTTTGTCACTATGAAAATATGCAACTTCAAAGCTTCAATCGATTTTTTTTAAACGTAAAAAAAACACATAAAGTATAATTCAGCAAACGTGCCAATCGATCCACCAACAGAGCAATGTTGATTTAAATGTCTCCTCCCTCTGATTTAAATAGACACAATTCAAGTAGGTTCGGTTCGATTTTTCCGGATTTAGATTTTTTATAGGCATTTAAAAATCCTCAATTTTTTAAATTGTATGCTAATTTTGGTAAAATTAAGCATGCATATAAATCAGAAGTATCCAAGAGTGCTTAACTATTACGAGAAAAAAGCAATTTGTTGATATTTTCTACATATAAACGGCACTGAAAAAGGGCCCATTCTCTATAGCGTAAGTGCATTTGTTCTTTACATTGAATATACTTTTTAACATGATTGAGACTGGGGTTATCAGTGAATTTATTTTTTGCAATACACACACCTTAGATTACCAATTTTAATCAATTTTTCCTTCAACAAATATCTAGAAACTCATTCTCCAGTAACCAAGCCCTTGTATTCTTAACATAAACAATTAAACATGGTGAACATGATGTACAAATTAAGCAGCAAAAATTTCTTACCAAAAAGGCTTTCCTTTGAATGTAAATTCAAAAATATATGTGTCATCTACATCTGGTTCTTTCTCTAATAACTCTCCTTCATACGGTAATAGGAATTCATTTTGTCCAAATTCTTTCTTTGTAAATACACCTCTTCCTGAAAATAAATAAAGAACTTCTTTTAGGGGTTGAAATTTACAAGATATACTTGCTGTATGCAAATTAAAAAATGAAATTGTGCGCTAAAAGAGACATGTGGTTGCCAACTTTTGCGAGTTACAAAATAATGGTCTAGCTTTTTCGGATTTTGAGGTTTATGATTATCCATTCAGATTTTAATTCAGAAGCTTACACTCAAGAAACTGTAGATGTAGAAACATTAGTTAGGGTGTTTTGAATTATCCCAGAATTAACCTTGTTAAACACAATCAGTTGTTCTCTTCTATCTTTATCCTTAAACAAAGTCTCAATACAAACCCTAAAATCATTGAATTTCACAATTACAAACAAGTTCAAACTATACTCAGAAATACTAAATAGAATTCAAATGTTGGAATATTGACAGACTGTTTCCATGTACAAATTGTTAGGTTAAGAAATTATTTATACCTTCACAAATTAACAGAATCATGATATCACTGCATTTTTCACAGCCCCTTAGGCATCTGACAAACACTGCATTTTAACAGCCCCTTAGGCATCTGACAAACATTTTACTATTTTATGTAGTAAAATGATCAATTTTTAAATTATATACAAGAATGGGTTCCTCAAATTATACAAAAAAAGATGTTATTCCAATGCAACCTAGTTCAAAATCACTTTATTGTATCTAATTGTTAATAATATAAACAATTTTTAGGATTGGTCTAATGTGTGGAAAACATTTTTTCCTTAAATTTAAAATATTTTGCAGAATATTTTTGTTGTACTTAATCATTAGGGCCTATATATTTTTACAAAGTTCCCAAGATAATTTCATTGTTTCCTTACTTTTTTCTAAACATTTTTAGGGTTTCTAGACCCTTGAAATCAACATGGGACCTATCAATATGTAAACCATCAAATTGAATTAAAATATTTTATCCTGCAACTACTTCTTGCATTGACCAAATAAAGGTAACCCAATAAACCAAAGCTATATTGGTAAATGCCCCAATATAGCCTCATGCATTTAACTAACGTTCAAATACACTATGACATCATTTTTCTTGCTTGGTTTACGCCATGGTGTCATGGTTTCAACTGCAGATAGGCAGCAAAATCTGACGAATTAAGCTTATTTGAGATGCAAAATGTGATATTATGTTACAGGATAAACAAAATACATGATAACGTCTTAAAATATGGGCGATATTTGGCCTCGGTCCAAAAACATGAAGAACGCCCGGCAAGCTTTCTTTCCCTTGCCCAAATACCATAGATTACTAATTAAATGGAGGAATTAATATCCGCGTAAAATCGCAAGAAGCCCCCTCCGCAGCATTTATAGTCTCGTCATTATTTTCTGAGAGTTGAGAACCATAAAAAATATATATTTATTCGTGCAATTTGATTCAAACCAGCGGGATTGGTCATGATCCATCACTTCTAGTGTTGTCAAATTGGTCGGAAATGATAATTGATTAATCGGTCAATCGGTTGTCTCTTACAAACTGATGATCGGCAAATAATTGAATCCATAACAAATTGTGTTCAATTCATTTAAATGAAGCACTATAAATAAAAGCTAATAAATAGGATGTATGCTGTATTGTTATCAATGAAAGTGTTACATATCTTTTGAGATTAAAAAAACCCCAGTTTGCAACGGTTTTTATTTCACTAAATATATAATTATTTTATTATCTCAATAGGAACTCAAAAATATTGTTAACAATGAGATTTTCAAATACAATTGAAGGTCAAAGGTGATCAGTGCATGCTTTTAACATTAGATTTGTTATCTCTGTCTAAAGATATCCTTGATTCACATTTTGCTTATTTACTTGATATTTGTTAAAACCTCTGGGTTCAAAACTAATGACATTCATTCAACAGTATGAAAAATTTCCAAGTTTTCTCCTTTGAAACACCCCCACTAGCTTATCAGGTTTCAACACACAGCTAAAAAATATGATGTCTGTGGGGATTTTGTACTGCCAAGTGACCCGCATGATATTGTTGAAAATTCTGTGAGGTATTTAAAGTGACTTCCGAATGGATGTCAACATTCCCCATTTGACCCTATAATTATCTTGTTTACCATAACTGACCTTCTTTATATTTCATGCAAGAAGTAACTGTGAGGCCATTATATAATTGCCCCAAAACTTTTAGAAGTTTGAATGCAAAGTCTATGAAAGAGACACAAATTGATGAGTACCCGTAATCTTTACATTGCATTGTTTACAGACACAGTTCAAAGTTGAAAACTATCACTGCTCTAAAAAGCGATTTTGTTTACATGCTGAAAAAAATACACATACAATGTATATGAAAATTGTATGTCAAAATAACTAAACCAAGCTATTCTGAATAGCTTTATTATCTACTTAAGTTTTAGAAGCTATACTGGCGTGCGACTAATTCTCGCCAAGTACCATTTCTCGCCAGTACATTGCGACATCATTTTTCATATACCGGTATTATTTTTTGTTTTGATAAAATGACTTCACAATGTACTTGCGAGAAAAAGTACTCGGCGACAACTGTTCGCACACCAGTATAGCTAAATCAGGAGATTGTGTTGGAGCTGTATAAGCCATAAGAAATAAGTTTTGTTCCTGTGAATTTTTCTGAGTGACAAATGATATTGTTTCAATTAAATTATCTTGACTATTTTCCCTTTCATCTATTTTAATTGCACCTTTATCACAGGTATGTGTATTTCTATTAAAAACTGTCCAAATGTACTGCATAAATATCTTTGGACAAACTAAAGATAGATGTGGTATGTTCACAATTTTTAAACGTTTTAAATAAATTTCTAAGGCCTATTCCCCCCTGGAAAATTAAAATTTCTTAAATTTACACAGTAAGATGACCAAATTTATGCCTTGGAACCCTCCGCCCCAACCCCGGGGAAAACTAGGCCTAGCATACAACCGAGAAAAAATCCTGGATCGCACTTGAGCGTTATGCACAAAGATATTTCTTTCATGATTTGCAAGGGGATTTTAAAAAGTATACATTGTGCATTTCTAAGTTCACTATACAACCCGTCTTAATAAGATTTTCATTTCTAATGTTATGCAAATCGTTATGGAAGAAAATCACCGAGTGCGAGTACCCCCCCCCCCTTCCACGGCACATCGTATTTCAAGTTTACATCACAAATGTCATCGAAACATGTAATCAACATACCTTTATTCGGAGTTTCTTTAATATAAAAGGCATCCCGGTCAATGATTCTTTGACCATGTTGACCTAGCCTTCCCCGTTCCCTCCGACTTCTTCTCGACATACTTTTCCCCCGCTTCAACAAAATGGCATATCCGTTTTCTATACACACGCGCATGCGCATTTCGAACATGTGTATCGTCAGAGGTGCGTAAGTGAAGATGGCAACTACAATCCGCACGGTATCTGTGTAATCACATGTCTGATGAAAACCCGAAAATGGGACTAGATACTTTTCGATATTTTTTAGGTTTAGAACATGCTATTTTTTTGATTTAAGCAATAAAAAAATATGGGGACTTAAATCAAGTCCCCAGACTATTTGAGGTCCCCATTTTACGACTTGCGTATCTGAGGCAGGCCCCCAGTTTGGCAGAACCACACACGCACACACACACACACACACACACACACACACACACATTATTATTTAAAATTTGCTCCAACTCTGAATAATTACAAAATTATACAAAATATAATTTAAAATATATACAATTTTGTATTGAATTAAGCTTTACTTTTATACATCTTATATATATAAGAAATTGAATATGTAATCTTATCATCTCAAACTGCACTAATAATAATGAAGTAATCCAGTTAATATGCTTGTATAATACATTTTCGGAGCATTCAAATCATTAGAGACACATGTAAGCAGAATGTTCTTTTTCTTTACATTTTTTGCCAAGCAATCATTAAATTTTAGTGCGATCTTCCAGATGATGAAAAAGCCCCTGAAGTTAAAATATTATTATACCCGCACTTTCTTAAGAAAGTTCGGGTATATTGTTGTTACCCTGTTCCGTCCGTCCGTCCGTCTGTCACGTTTTACTTTCTCAAACTGCTCTTACATCTTATAAACCAGCAAACTGAACTCTTGGAGTTTGATTTGGGGTATCATGTTGTTTTGTAAAAAGGTTTCAAAAATTCTCTGTTAGTCCTGGGGGGTCAAATAATTGGTAAAAAATGACGTTTTTTCACAAAAAACCTTTTTCCTCGAACTCCTCCTACATTTTCAACAGTAGACAAATCATCTTTTGGAATATGTTTTAGGGTATCCTATAGATGCGCAATAAGGTTTCGGAATTTTCAATTTTGTCCTGGGGGTCATTTAATGGCTGAAAAATGACGTTTTTTTTACAAAAAAAACTGGTTTCAAAAACGTCATTTTTTTTGGCAGTAGCCAAATGATCTTCTAGAATATGATTGGGGGTGTCATATTGAGGCGTGATCAGGTTCCAGAATTTTTTTTTTTATTAATGGGATCAGTGGGCAACAAAAATGACGTTTTTTGGCCCAAAAAATATGGTTCCCAGAACTCCTCTTACAACTTTTGGAGTAGCTACGTCATCTCTTGGGATATAATTGGGGCTGTCCTATAGATGTGCAATAAGGTTTTAAAAATTTAAATTTCATCCAGGGAGTCAAATAGTAGCAGAAAATTGACGTTTATTACTAAAAAACAAAACATTGATCCAAGAGCTCCTCTTATGATTTAATGGATAGACAATCATATCTTTGGATATGGTAGGGACTGTTATATAGATGTGCAGTAAGGTTTTAAAAATTTAAATTTCATCCAGGGAGTCAAAAAGTAGCAGAAAATTGACGTTTATCACTTCAAAAAAACATAGATCCTAGAAATCCTTTTATGATTTAATGGATAGACAAATCATATCTTGGGATATGATAGGAACTGTTCCATAGATGTGCATTACGGTTTTGAAAAATTAAATTTAACCCTGAGGCCCATTACCTACCGGTACATACCTTTTGATGCCCTTTAAGGATCAAGAATATATATGGTTAAGGGGTGGGGATCTCAACCGTTTTCGAGATATTCGTGCACTTCCTGTTCAAGGGGGGTCATGACCACCCCCAGGGCCCATGACCTACATACCGTTTGAAACCCCTTGACACAAGGAACAAGAATATATATGGTTTAAGGGTGGGGATCTCAACTGTTTTGAAGATATTAAGGACTTGCTGTTTGAAGGGGTCAGGACCACCCACAGGGCCCATGACCTACATAACATTTGATGCCCCTTGAAATCAGAAACATGAATATATATGGTTTAGGGGTCATGATTATAACAGTTTCTGAGATATATAGTAATTTCAAATTCCTGGGGGGGTGGGGATGACCCCAGGGGTCAGATCTAATAAACCCTATATATTGCCAGTAACAGCCAATATATGATTATGAAAACCCTATATTATTATCTTTGTCCGTTTTCAAGTTACCATTTACAATAGAGTCTACGATTCTTCCTACAAGATTCAATGTTAGACCCCACACCCTTTTGACACCCCCCTCCCCCGAAAAGTGGTTGTCTAACCCAAAATGAGAAAAATCAAATCAGGGTGCACAACTAGATATGCAGGCCTATCATATCCTAGAGTTTTGTACAATTCTGTTCAGCCATCTCTAAGAAACAAGTTCAGAGCAGGAAAGAAGAAAAAGAAGATGAAGAATAATAATACATGTATTAAGAGCCGTACAAAAACAATAAGTCTTCAAATTTCATTCGGAGACTTAATAATAAAGATTAAAATAGAGATAGGATCATCAAACATCAATAATTTAAAGATAATTGACAATTTCTGATTATAAGGGGGTCAGGATGACCCCTTAGGGTCAAGACTTACATGCCATAATGATCTGATGTGCCTGCATGACCTAAGGAGGAATAATATCTTTGGATTAAGGTGGGGATGGTTTTTATGATATTTAATAATTTCAGGAAGAGCACTTGGGATCATGACCTACATACCATCTTAAATGCCTTGAACAAAGAAACAATAATATAATATGTACATGATATATGATTCAATTTAAGAACACAGATATAGATCAATCATCTGTTTTGTAATACTTCCTATGTATATACATGTATATGTATTAATTTTTGTTTTGTTCTATACTATTCATGTTCATGACTGTAGTATGGCTTAGTCTTATTTTAAATTACATTAAAAAATTGTCAAATATATGACTTGGAACCCCCACTCCCAAACAAACTCAAATATAAACTGTTCTCCCCCCCCCCCCTCCCTTGTCGAATGATCTATTAAAATCAAAATATAATTTGGGTGTCTAAAAACTTACATAAACTGGTAAAAAATGTTATTCTTGAAAAAATTATATTACACCTTGCATAATTGACAAATGATCTATTGAGATATGATCAGAGGTCATATTTCTACCTTGGGATCAATAAGTAGTATTCATTGACAAGTTAAAATTAATAACAATAAATTATTCAAATTATAAATGTTTATATCCACATCCACCCCCCCCCCCCCAAATCTAATCTGGTTAAAAAGATTCAGTCTTCTTAATACATTCTTACATGTGTACAGTAGCAAATTTTAAATCATTTCTTGATTGCTTTTTCTCTTGTGATTAACATTTTGGAAATTGCTTAATTCAATTTTTAAGATTTATAAACAAAATGTTATATGCATCACTTCCATGTGTATTCGCCTATTTGGGGCAATTGTAAAGTCTCCTAAACAAAGCAGTGACATATCATTGGGCTAGGAATTACCCACATGGATCAAACACTACTTTATAACATGTATATAATGTACTTTACACCATTTGATGCATCATGCATGCATGATGACATTAGAAGATATTTTGTATTTTCCTGTTTTGCGGGGTCAGAACAGTCCCATAAGGTCATGACCTACATTATATTTGATGCATTATAATACATTAGGAAAGAAATACTCCTTCCTTTCTATTATAACTCATATAAAAATGATAAGTGTCTACACCTACTTACATGTAATACACAAATTTCATAAGAAATTGTTTATACAGGGTCAATATGGGGTCAACTCAATAGTGCATGATCATGCAGTCTGACAAATGAAAAAAATAACTTTTGCAACTAAAATGACAGAAACTTTACAAATGCGATAGGATAGGTAGCGATGATAAGCTCATTTAAATATTAAAAGATGATGATACAGTATGCTGTCAAAGGGAGATCACATTTAGAAAGTGAAAGTAGAACTTATATATGCATGCTGGCATCTCATTATATTGCGCTACTGCTACTACATGTATTATGCTTACCTAAATTGGTCAACATCATAATGATAATCCAATTAAAACACAATAATGAATTCCTTTAGCTGATCTTAACTAGGGGCCTAATCCTTTTCTGCATACGGAAAACACAGACATGTATGTATGGGTGTTGCTAAAACGCGGAACGAAAAACGGAACGGAAAGCGGAACGGAATGGAGAATATCATAACGTTTATCGCTTAAAAAGGGTATAGACTGGCCAGAAACGATTTACTTTGTATCTTTTATTTATATCTAATGAATGATTATCAACATGTTGTTATCTTATTAATATTCATATGAATGTCTATCAATTATAGCATTGTATACATTCGGCTGTAGTTGAGTACGAAACGGAAAAATCAAATGTATACGAATTGGGAAACATTTACATGATTAAACGAGCAAATTAGCTATAACTTTTTACTTATTTTTCTTATATGGTATTGCTGGCATATCAGCGTAACGTACGCAGTTAGTGAAAGCGTTTTATGCGTGTTTTGAGTATTTTTATATTTCAAATATGATGATGTACATGTATATACTTACATCAAAATTGAATTGTCTGTGTTCTAGACGATCTTTTATCATACAGACGATACAGTATCATTGAGATGGAAGAAAAAAACCGTAGGACTGACGACATTAAAAATTAAAATACAGAAAACATTAAAATATACCCGGTAATTTGTGAAACTAGTAATTTGTGAAACTAGTATTTTTAGCAATGCAATTTTGTTTACGTTTGCATTACTAAGCAGTTGTTTATTCCAGCAGCTATATACATATGATCCGAATAGAGAGCTCTAGACGTTGCCTAATTTGATTTTACGATTATATATTGGGACTATAGTATGTCGATCCCAAAATATACATGCAGCACATTTGGACGATTTATAATGGAAAATGTTGACATCTTTTCTCCATTTGGAAGTCACTCAGAAGACCTTGCACAATTTTTCAACACTATAATCCAGGTCTGTTGAAATGCAAAACCCCGAAGACTTCTTTGTTTTTAGCCGTGTATTTATACCAGCTGATAAGCTAGAGAGGACGTTTTAAAGAAAGAATAATGAGAATGTATAATGCTTCTAAAAGAGAATCGCTTGAACCCTGAGGTATATATAAATATACAGCAAAAAGTGAATCGAGGATATTTTGGGACAGAATATAATGGTCAATGCATGTACTGTTTTGAGGAAATAAATATTCTTGAATAAATAATCTAATATTGCTAATCTTTCAAAAAAAAAATAAAAAGGTACATAAAGTATATCGTTTTAGCATGATTAACAAATCTATGAGGTAAATAACATTAGATAAGATTTTCCGTTTTCCCTTCCGTTCCGCTTTCCGTTCCGTTTTCCCTTCCGCGTTTT
This sequence comes from Magallana angulata, assembly GCF_025612915.1. Lineage (NCBI taxonomy): Eukaryota > Metazoa > Mollusca > Bivalvia > Ostreida > Ostreidae > Magallana > Magallana angulata. The sequence continues at coordinate 30,596,281 of NC_069116.1, forward strand.
AGCAACACCCATGTATGAATGCACGTGAACCGAGCTGGGTAAAACTAGTACCCGCTAATGAGACATGCAGACCTGTGTTGTGTACGTAACTTCAGACAAAGATCATTCATTTGTAACATGCATGTATTTTTATGACCTATTCTTCAAATCCACTTGCACTATTTTATTAGGTAAATAACAGCTTTAAGGTGGTGCAGGACACCTGCATATTGTGATGTACATGTATACTTTCTATTGAGATAAACAATAAAGTATATCAAATATTGATTAAATATTTACCCCCCAAATAATGTTACCTAACATTGAAGCGCAATGGGTTTGAGCGTTTACATGTCTGTAAGAGCATTGGGGTCCAAGGTGTATTTTTGGTACTTTTACAATTGATATAAATGAATTTTCATGGGGAGGGGGGGGGGGGGGGTCTGGACCCCTCACTCCCATCCCTTCTCTAAATCTGTGCACACGATGATGTTCATGTAGGCACACAGAAGCAAATCCAAAACCGGCAACCGCCACGGGGAAGGGGCATAATTTAATTTTTAATTTTGTTTGTAATAATTATATAGACCATTATACTTTCTATGACATAAAATGTTAAAGATTATTGATTAACTGAAAATTCAATGCAAACAGTTCTACCCCAAATTGCACATAAAGTGCTGCTCATGTCACGATGTGTATTGTCATATGGGAAGGGATCTCATCCTTCAGTTATGAAAATTATAAATTCTTATTGTATTACTGGAGCTTGCATATAGCCTTCATTTTTAATTAAACTGGTACAAAACAGTGTTATTTAGGGGCAAACACATGGTGCGGGTATTACTGTCTAATGACAGCATCTAGTTATTATTATTATTATTATTATTATTGTTATTATATATATATATATAACGCGTTCCAAAATCAAAACAGAAAATCTTTTTGTCTGTTTTGAACGTTTTACCCCCAAATACAATGCAGTTTTTGTACATGTAAGTCTTAGTAAAATTCGACAATGGAATATCTGCTACTCTGTTCGGGCAAATTTACCCCCAAGATGAAACATCGTCTTTACAAACTTGCAGTCTTAAAATCTATACAGGTATAACTGTTGCAAGTATTTGGGGGTATATTACCCAAAATACTAAATGACATTTTTAGAAAGTCGAACCCTAACAAATAAACAGAAAATGACTGTGGTACAATTCTTTGGGGGTTAATTTCCTCCAACACAAGATGACATCTTTACAAAGTCGAAGCCATAAAAATATACAAAACTATACAGAAAAAGCTGTGATGCTATTCTTTGGGGTAAATTTCCTCCAACGCAAGATGACATCTTTACAGAGTCAAAGCCATATAATTAAACATAATATGACTGCGTGTGTTGCAATATTTGGGGGTAAATTTCCTCCAAAACAAAATGACATCTTTACAAAGTCAAAGACCTAATAAGAAACAAAAAAAGTCGAACCCTAACAAATAAACAGAAAATTACTGTCTTACAATTCTTTGAGGGTAAATTTCCCCCAACACAAGACAACATTTTGACAATCTCGAAGCCTTACCCCAAAAAAATGACTCTGTTACAATTCTTTGGGAGTAAATTTCTCCCCAACAGAAGAAAATATCTAAACAATCTCAAAGCCATGTACAAATAAACAAAAAATGACGTTGTTGCAATTTTCGGGGGTACATTTCCTCCAACTCAAGATGACATCTATACAAAGTCGAAACCATAAAAATATACAAAACTATTCAGAAAAAGCTGTGTTGCTATTCTTTGGGATAAATTTCCTCCAACACAAGATGGCATCTTTACAGAGTCGAAGCCATAAAAATATACACAGATAAGCTGTGCTGCTATTCTTTAGGGTAAATTTCCTCCAACGCAAGATGACATCTTTACAGAGTCAAAGCCATATAATTAAACATAATATGACTGCGTGTGTTGCAATATTTGGGGGTAAATTTCCTCCAAAACAAAATGACATCTTTACAAAGTCAAAGACCTAATAAGAAACAAAAAATGTCTGTGTTTCAATTCTTTGGGGGAAAATTTCCTCCAAACACAAAATGACATCTTTACAAAGTCAAAGCCATAGAAATAAAGAAAAAAATTACTCTGCTGCAATTCATTGGGGGGTAAATTTTCCCCCAACACAAGATGCCATCTTTACAGAGTCGAAGCCCCCCCCCCCAAAAAAAAATACAGAAAATGACTGTGTTGCAATTCTTTTTTCTTTTTTGTGGGGGGGGGGGGGGGGGTTGGGGGTTGAAAATCCCTCCAACACAAGACGACGTTTTTACAAATCGAAGTCTTAGAAATAAACAAAAAATAACTGTGTTGCATTGTTGGGGGATTAATTTTAACCCCCAACACAAGACGTCATTTTTACAAAGTTAAAACCTTATAAACTATAAACTATAAACTTATAAACTATATACAGATCATGATTGTTTTGCAGTTTTATGGGGTAAATTTACCCCAACACAAGACATCGTAATTTTTAACTTTAATGAATACAATACGTATCCATGTACATCTTTTAGAATTTTTGGGTATATTCACTCTCAACTCTCGACACATAGTTTAAACAATACAAGATATGTATTATTGACTAAATAAAATGATATTCATAACATCAGTTAAACTACATGTACGTTGACGATGTTATGTAACAATTCACAATCAAGATCAAAATATTATTTAGTAAATGAAGATAAAGTTGTAAACAAATGAGACCTGATTAAAAAAAATCCACTGGAAAACTAAAACAATTCAATAAAACTATTTTAATAAAGAAATCATTCTAGAGGGATAAACATATATGTTTTATTATTAATTGAAGTAGTTATGCTTATCATGAACTTGAGTATCATTTTCTGTCCGCTTTCTCAGTGTATTAGGTTTTGGACTTTAGTCTTCAGTTTCTAGAAAAGGAAAGACAAACATGAAATTAGTCACCTTAAGTTGCTTTTGACAACTAAGTGGGGTAATGTCATATAATCGTTTCAAATTGTGTAACGTTCATTAGTAGGGAGGCGTATCGGGGCCTACACTTTCAACTTATAAATTGTCTTTCTTTTTATTGTATTGTCAACACATAAAGTATTGTGACCTCCTATTTATAAATGCAAATGAATTGAATTGTATCATGTGATTTCTATATAATTTAAATCACCTTATTGAATTTTACCAGTTTTATTGCTACCTGCTTTTTCAACTTTAAAAGACATTAAGATAGAAAATTAGACAAAGAACAATAAAATAAATGCTTTATAGCCATGTTGATATCAATATGCTTTCATTTTTAGGGAACGCATTGCGAAAATATTATCGAATGAACTTTGCAGGCGCAGGAGTTCTGAAAGTGACGTCACTGAATTCTGAATATAGCTGTAACGACACATGTAGAATGACATTGACACTTTGCTATAAATCAGAAACAAAGTGCAGAAATTACATTATAATGATTGAAATTAGTATAAGTATTTGTAATCGTAGTTAGAGGACTGCTGCATAAACTTTATTTAAGCAGTTCTTTATGATCTTCTATGCATGTTTGGGTTATTCTGCAATAAACACGTGATATGAGTTTTGAGACAGATACCTGTGATTGAACATTAAAACTACATGGGCCTCTTTACTTACACGTATTATATTAACCACCTCATCGATGGGAAACGGTTGTAACAACTTGATTATTCAATCATGGTCATAATTTGGGGGTAGGACTGTTCATGTCTATCACCCCTATCTACGATTACAAATGCAGATATTTGGATGTTTGACATTAAAAGAAATGTCTGAATTTTAGAATTTAAAGGGGCATAGTCACGATTTTGGTCAAATTTTTTTTTTCGATTTTAACGTTTACAATGCTTCAGCGAGGCATTTGTAATAGGCAACCAAAATTTGAGCGTCATTTGTTGAGTTATAAGCGAGTTACAGAGTTTATAATTCTTCGCTATGTAAACAAAGCGTTTGTTTACATTTTGAATGTTGAAGTGAAAATTCCAGTTTTAGACCTCAACTGAAAGTGTTAATCGCTAGGAACTGTTTATATATGCTTAAGAGGAATAAGCTTAAAAAATGCCCCTCAGCTTAAAAAAGATTTTTTACTGGTATATTTAACCTATGTAAACAAAAAAAAGGACACGAGCCTTGTTTACATGACGAAGAATTGTTTGCTCTGTATCTTGCTTAAAACACATCGACTGGCACCCAAATTTAATTTGATAAGAAGAAATACGTCTTTAAAGCATTGTAAATAATAAAAACAGAAAAAATAAAATTTGACCAAAATCGTGACCATGCCCCTTTAAATTCCTTCATTGTGGATTGAATTTCATGGAGCCAATATTTGTAATTTGCTATTTTTTAAAAATAGGTTAATGGTAACATTTCGTGGAATTAATTATATTATAAATAATGAATATAATAATACTATTATTCATAAATGGTTGTGGATTTAAATTCATGGTTGACGAAAATTAGCATTAGCGAATCCATGAAAATTGAGCATACACGAATTCCAATGATTCCACAAATGTCAGTCTACAGCTAGATTCAGAGGTGACGCACCATCAGCACTCCCGCCCCCGCGAAATTTTATTCGATAACATCATTTTTTACCATATGTTTCCAAGAAATGAAAACACATTTATGTTAATATGCTTAATATAATACACATACATTTACATTGTTCTATGCCAACATTTCTTTCTCGATATATCTAAAACTCATTATTTTTAACTCCTTATTTTGTTAAATCGATATAGCAAGAATACAGATCAATTACAATAAGATGATTTAAATTATGTTAGCTCATCTCAATACAATGGAAAATATTTGCATAATTAAAACGACATAATAGTTTATATGTTGATAAGACGATAAAAAGTATGACAATGTATATAAGTTATAACACAACAAGTCTAGGCCCCGATACGCTTCCGTACATAAGCTGCAATGACATACATGTACATGTAAAATATTCCCGTCAAATGACAAATGACCTCTTTTTTTGCGGGTTGGGGGGGGGGGGGGGGGTCACTGTAAATATAAATCGTGTACTGCCTATAAGAATATCGTTATTTCAAAATATATGTATAAAGGCACGGATTTGTGGATTTGAATTTGCAATACTCCTGTCAATAGAAAGTGCAATTCTAATAAATCATGCGCGACCCGCCATGACTGCTTTAAACTTGCTCGTGTATTTTTATATTGATTTATGAAGGGTTAATTTGAGTATGAACATCATCCCGATAGGTGCATCATATCTAAAGGATTTTAACTTAGCTTTCAAATCCCTCAATAAAAAAATGCATCAGTATGAATCCAAATACATTCTATTCTTTAGTTTTCCTAGAAACGTACACATTCTCATATATATCATCTGGTGATGCACGAACCGCGAGGGTTTAATATTAGTTATCGGACAGCGTACATCTGTAATAATTTTGTTACCAATGACAGATATTACAACACTTAATAAACTCATATGTGTTTCTGAGTGTGTGTACTACATGTATAAGATTCCCCGATTTTTCAATACTAAATAAAAAAAGTATGTTGTATACGTTGAAAAAGTATACAATCTAGAGATTTACTTACAGAGGCCTTCGATTAAAGTTATGTGTTTGACAATTTTTTTTTCTATTGTTTTGTTTTATCTATTTCATCTACGGTTTTTAGAAAAATCAACATGTAGGTTGGATTTCAATAATGTTCAAATGACTTATCTTTGTTATAGCCTTATTTGCCCGTACGGCATGATTGACACAATAATACCAAAACGTCCTCGTTATCCACTACATAGGCCTATATGATCAACGAGGTGTTCCGAAAACATGCATAGATATAGGATAAGTCTTGAGAAACAATAAAATCCGCGAAAACATTTCTCAAGTTCGAATTTCTTCTATAATCAAAATGAGCTTGTGCCATTAGCACGTTCACAGGACGCACAGTTCTTAACCTGTTCATGAGTTTGAGAAGACGGGGCTATAATTTTGTCATTTTCGCAAGCAAATTTTACCACCTATTTAATTTTTGTAGAATTCTGTCTGAAGAATGAGTAGAACAATTAGTCTTTTTCATATTTTGATTAAATTTTAGGTACAGTGCATCTCTTGCGCGGATCTGGAAGCCCCACCCCCTCCACCCGTTCCGGGACCAGCACTGAAAAAAGAATTTAACTTTTTAACATGACCCCCCCCCCCCCCCCCGTCATTTACCTTTACAAAGAATTGGTTATTTATAAGTGCGTTATTTATGGTAGAGTAATACAAATATTTAAGATTATACTCCTTAACTAGAGCAGAGCTCGTGGCAAAGCCACGAGTAGGTCTTCCGTTGTTGCTGCGAGTTGAAAATGTATGTGATATGGTGTCAATAAATAATAATGACTAAACTTTCAGTTCTGCTTTTTTTATAAAAATGTGTTGTGATTGAAAGCCTGTAGATAAAACGTGTTTTGAAAAAGAAAGAAAGAAAATGTTTTAGGAAAACTATCTGTCGAACACAGTTTATGTAATCGTTTCAACATTTTAAAAAAAAATGAGATGTTTAATGGCGAGTTAAATTTTCAGAGGGTAGCAAGCATTGTTACATGTACTCATGATTCATGTCAGGAATTGTGTTTTTGGGGAGTTGATTTTAATCATCTCTCCTATGCAGTTACTCTAGCAAACCGAAACTGAAACTGTGTTTGCACCTAAGCACAAATCATCGCAGCTGACAAGACTTTATTCTTGAAAATAATCGATAAATTCGATGTTATATACGCTGAAGCATTTTTTTTAAAGGAAACTTATTTATAAATACCTTGGAAATAGTCAGATTTTTAATGGTACGAACAATTAGAAGTTTTTTGTAGTCGTGTGTATTCCTACGCCAGAGTTCAATATATAGTTTCGTTCAACCATCGGCTCTCTCCTTACATCTCCGGCAAGTAGAGAGTCAGTCTATATTTAGAGGTTGCATTATCAAGCTATCACGTGACCTGGTATCTCTTACTTGTCGGAGATTAACGGAGACAGCCGAGCATCTGGTTGAACGAGACTAGAGTTCATTATTGGTTGGATCCATACAATTTTTGAAATAATTGGAATACCAAAACACAGTTTGTTGAAATCAATTCTATTTCAAAATATAACACAACATGAGTCATTAGAGGTTTTCTCGAAATTCTTGTCGGAAAAGTCAGAGAAATCATATTATAAAAATGTGCATAATTCAAATGCAGATTATAAATTACTTGCCAAGCAAACTAGCATATCGTTGATTTAAAAATAAATAATATTCGATAAAATCAACTCCCGTCAGTACATCAGTACTTTGATTTAAAAACCGAACCCGCCTACAAAACACGTAACCTTTTCTCTAAGATAACTTCTTTATTTAAAAATATTTCTAAATTTTTTAAAACTATGTGCAAGTTTAGAATTGTTGCGTGATGACAAAATTTACAGACCCTGAAACGTACTACTACAACAAAAATGTGCGACCTACGTGCGAGAAACGTTTCGTGTAGACCGATTAGCGTTTCGTGTGATTGTGAAGCGTTTCGTGTAAACCGTTTACTGTTTCGGGCAAAGCGTGTAAATCGTTTCGGGCAAAGCGTGCGAGAACCGCGTGAAACATTCATCAGATTTCATTCGGAACTCTCTGACAATTTAATTGTTTCAAAATGGCGCCCGTGTTTTACATTACTTTAAACTGTTTGTGATTGGCAAAACTCTTTTGTACATGTAGGTATTTTCATGAAAAAAAACTACAAGAAATGATGAAGCTTTTAATAGGCATTTCCTCCAGAAAAGTTGTTACGTAGTGTTTTGACTGACCTTTGTCCAATCAGATTGTAGAAAGCGGAGTTGAGACGATACTGGTCGTGACTTAATTTGAGAGAGAGAGAGAGAGACAGACAGACAGACAGACAGACACAGAGAGAGAGAGAGAGAGAGAGAGAGAGAGAGAGAGATAGTTAACTGGTTAATGGAGTAAATTATAGATGACGCAGATGAGTGAACTATCTATCAACAATAGTTATCGTACAAATTGACAAATCACGGTCTATAGTATGTCCCAAGTTATTGCTTCCATCAATTGTTGATGATTTTTAATAAAAATACACATACCTGTGAAAGAAACACAACTGAAATTGATGAAAGGGAATATATCCAAGATATCTTTATTGAACAATTTTCACTCATAAAATTTCACAGGAACGAAAACAATTTTCTTACGGATATTTATAATGGGAAATGTTTACATCTTTTCTTCATTCAGAAGTAATCGGGATACCTCGCGCAATTTTTTAACGTTATCATCCGGCCTTATTAATGGCTGATGCAATGCAAAATCACCGTAGACTTTCAATATTGGGATGTGTATTGAAACCTGAAGCGGTAGAGGGGGCGTTTCAACACATAATCTGGACATTTTTCATATACATGTAAGTGGATGAACATAGTTTGAGAACTAAGGTATTTACTATTATTGAAATATCTAGCAAAAAGTGGTGGAAGAAAAAACTCGGGATATCTTATAAATTTATAAAACTTTGAAGTGTTTTGAAATTCTTTAACCAGGGAACAACGATGTCTATATATAGATCAGTAATAGGATAAGGTAATGTCAAACATCGAAGACTGTACGAATATTTAAGAAACTGTTTTTATTACAAGTGTTACCGTTAAAAATCAAATCAAAGTTTGACGAATCTTTCTGGAATTAAACATAGGTTGTAAATTTACTTTGTATAAAAACTTTCTTCATGGTTACTCAGTGTGAAACATTCTTTACCTGACGGTTTACTTTTCCAGTAAGCATCCGCCTTCGTTGCCTTTCCTTTACACAACATCTAAATTCATCATGTTCCTAAGTGATCATTCGTTCGCATTTCAAAATATTTAATGTCCGTATTCTCGGACTCCATGCTAGGAAATTTAGTTGGATATAAGCTACGTCATTCTTATCCATGTGCATGCTGTCGACGGCGCGCGGCCGAATAAATTTTCACAATCGTTCTTTAAAACGCTTTAAAGTTATACAATATAGGATATACATGTAATTTTTATAAACAGACTTTAATTAATTTGTTTGCAAGTTTATAACTAATGATTATTCCTTTATAGACACCACTTATAATTTACTCAATTCACTCTCTCTCTTTCCTTTCTCTCATTCAAGTCACGAGCGGCAATGTCTTAACTCCGCCCAGCTACGATCTGATTGGACAAAGGTCACTCAAAACATTAGGTATAAACTTTTCTGGAGTAAACCCCTATAAACGCTTCAATGTACTTCGCTGTAACTTAAACGATCATGTTTTGATAAGCATATATTTTTTTTTATTTATTTACATCGATAACTCTTACTGAGACCATTCGACTTTGTACAAGCAGCACACATAACCTCGGACATCGGGTGTCTCCTGCACCTGGCTGAACCTGTCAATCAAACTCTGTGTATTTGTTTTCATTGGATGGTCAAGCGTCTCTTTTTTTTTGTCAATAGCCAATGGAAAATTAATGACTTCAAGGTAATCGGAATCAGTATTTGATGAAGCATACAATTTAAATTACAAAAAATTTATTAATTATCTGAAAATATTTAAACCACTGTTAAAGGAAAACAAAGAGTCTTAGAAGTAATTAACACACAGGGATTTGCCTACAATGTACACAGTCATGCAATTACTAGTAATTATTATGGGAATCTTTACGCATGGTATTTAATTCGAACAGATTATAATAATCTATACACTGTACGCCGTTACACATGTACGAAGCGCCGGTAATATATACGAATATTGAGTCAAAAAATTAAATCATTTTTATTTCTTGTTCTTTTCAATACAATGTGAAATTACTTTCAGAAAAAAATTCCGAAATACTAATTACAACATTCTTTTTTGTGTAATCATTTGATTTTTTTCTGAGGTACATGTATATATATATATATACAGAACATACTTATTTACGAATGATACGACATAGGAAAAAAATAATCGGTTGTTCGTAGAAAACTTTTATCTTACGAATGTGACTAATTTAATTTTAAATATTTTTCAACATTATCAATGTTAATAATATCAGGTGTATCTACTGTTTGTGTTTTTACACCGTAATCTCTGAAACCAATAAAAATACTAATGTTAGCAGAAAAATCAAATCCCGCCGAATACTGAAAACCCGATTTCAGTTTGCAATCATACGGATTTTATTTTTGGTATTGACTATTGAGTTACGGTAACTTTTTTTCTGGATGATTTTATTATTTATTATTTTATGTAAAAGCACCATTTCAACTATTACTCAATTATATAACAATTGATGACCTGGGGCTACATATGTTCAGAGCTGTGTGCGCTGAAGCGACACAAGATTCTCGGTCGCACGTGGCGGCGATTGTATTTACACAGACTGACCGAATAAAAAAACGGGTGGGAAAGTGAAAGAAATGTTACACATGAAAAGAAGCCACCAAAAATGATTTTCGATAGATCTTGACAATTAAAAAAATCCAGCGCGAGCTCCTGTCAGCGGGCCGGGGGGGGGGGGGGCGGCAGCAATGAGTTCGCTCCTACAAAGAAACGAACGAGCATGTAGAAAAACTACAGAAGTGATTAATATGTGACCGATAGAAAAAAAATCATCGAATGCCTCAATTCAGGACATTTTTTTTATCGTGCTAGCACCTACCGCAAACATGTTACATGGAACTTTGATTATAATTTGATTTTTAAACTACCTTGTACGCTATCTATAAATCAATGCTTAATCAACTGTACAAGTTTAATGAATTTATCATTTCATCTTGAACGAATATACTAGTTGAAAACATAATAAAATATAGTTGTGTCCGTGCAAAATATGAAACATGAACGCGTGATAAGGTACATGTAGAAGAACACGAACCGACCGCGGATTACTTGTCCACTCGCGCCGGTTCTCCTCAGCCATGTGCGAGGGATGATCACCATTTAAAGTTTTACTATTTGTGTGTGTATGTGTGTGTGTGGGGGGGGGGGGGGTGGGGTGGGGGTTAAAACATTATTTGTACAGTTTTTAAAATATTTTACATAAACAAATTTAAATAACCATTAATTTATGTCTTACGATGTGTACGATTTGGAGTAATATCGCTCATTAATATTCATTTACATTCAAATGTTCAATTGAATAAATTCAAGATGGAGTTCCCGTTTTTACGAATATATTAACTATAACACGTTCATATGCATGTAAGTGTGCGTCGCGGTGTGAGAATCTTGTCTATTAAATAACCGCTTAATTACCGCTAGGTAGTGCAGCCGTGGCTGATCTCATCGGCCGTGGGTGAAGTATATATTACGTAAAGGTACATGTACAACGCACAGACAGGCACAGCTCAGAACCCAGGAAGATTTGACCATACTCTATCAAATAGAAGTTATTTATTTTAAACTTAAAACCCACAATTGATATGTGTCTATTATTGCTTTAGATTGAGAATGACATTGCCTTTATTAATTAACTGAACGATTTCTTAATTGACACCCAATCGTTTAATCCATAAAAAATTATGTGTAATCAAAACGAAACCAATTCTTGAGTTCGCGGCTAAATAAACTCATACATGTATATGAGAGACACAGCTCTCGTGTATTAGATAACCGCTGACCGCTAGGTAGTCCAGCCGCGAGCATGGTGACCGATTTTCTCGGCCGCAGGCGAGGGAGAACTTACGTAATGGTACACACACACACAGCTCTGATTCAAGGTAGATTTTAAATGCCGGGAGTTAATAAATAAAATGTAATGCATAGAGTTTTTTAATTCCATATTTTGTGGTTTACTAGAAAAGAAAAAGAATGTTTTGTTTTCCAATTGCCGTTTTTAATGATTGTGCACTATAAGAACTTAACAACAATGACTTAAACTCCTAAAAAAAAGCATGTACTCCAACAAAAAAAATATTCTTATAAATTATTGCCTCCTATATAAACCAGCATACTTTCTGCGGCAACTTTATGCCAGTTGTACGCACAAAGACTTTCGTTTTCTTGTCAAATGAAAACAGGTACATGTCAACATATAAAGCTTTTTACACTCATACACTTACAAAATAATATTGTTACGACATTTATGAGATCCCAACAAACAACTTTTCCAGCGACAGCCATATCAAAATCCTAACCGTTTTTGAGTTATTAAGCAAAAACTTTTAGGGGCTATTGGCCCTTCATTTAAAGGGCCAGCCCTTTTTTATTGATGTCAAATGAAAGCCCTTGATATTCTTCACAACTTTTATTCTACATGTTTTAACAAATTATTTTTCGTTTAAAAGATATAAAGGAAAATATGTTTAAATTTTTGCACTTTTTTGAATCCTGTTTTTTGACCCCCTACCTTTTTCTAAATAAGGAACGTAATCGAAAAACAAAAACCGATGTGCACCACTACAATGTCTCTGCTATTCAAATTCGTTGGATTCCTATTCCCTGCTATCATAGTCTCGGAGCCTTTGTCTGGAAACAAAAGGCCCTAAAAATTTTTAAAAGGGGAATAACTCTTTAACGAAAAGGGAATTCTAAATTTTATGAATTGCTTAAGATAGTGTTTTGTTAAGTACATTAGCCCTGAAAATTTGAGCAAAAACCGTTCAGAAATGAGCAAGATATGAAGCTCCAAAGTTCGCGTCTAGGAAACAAAAAAAAAAAAAAAAAAAATAAGACTAGAGCAAAGCTCGTTGCAAAGCAACGAGTGGGTCTTCCGGTAATGTCGAAAGTAAAGCTAGAAGTTTCTGTAAAAACTTCTTAAACTAACATAAGAAACTAAGACAAAAAAATCGAATTATTCTTGGTACGAATTAACAAAATCCGAATGATTCCAAGTACGAATTAACAAAGCTTATCGATTTCAAGAACGACTTAGCAAATACAAATCCGAATGTGTAAAAGTTCGATTCAAAAATTATCAAATAATTTTAGGTACGAGTTAATTTAAGTCTGAACATAAAACTATTTTCTTTACCAAGAATGTGGAATCAAAATGTCCGGAAAAATCAATTTTTAAACCCCTATATCTCTGTATTGCATCGTCCGATTTTAGAACGGATTTCAGTTTTGAATTATGAATAATAAGCTCTTATTTTCTGTGATTATGATTAATAACAAATTATCGCCAAAAATAAGTTATTATGAAAAGTCTTCGTAGCCCCTTTGGCCCCTTATTTGAGGGGTCACTCCTTTTTTCTTGATATCAAATGAAAGGTCTTGTAAATATAAACATATTTTGTTCTACATGTATTCACGAATTGTTGACCGTTCTAGAGATATCCGAACAATTGTGTTTTAGGGGCCAACCCTTAAACTCCTTACCAGGGCCACCAACATAAATGTTTTAGATACCATATCGTTAAGAACATTATTTTAAGCATTTTTTGTTCTACAATGCTTATCAAAATATTTCTCCTTTTCTAGATATTAATGATCAAAGTTTTGGACATATGGCCCCTTGAAACCCCTAATTACGTATCATTTGACATATGTATGGTACCATATAGATAAACAGATGTACAATGAACATTTTTGGTTCTATAATTGATAACAAATTATTTTTCAGTTAAGAGTTATTATAAAAAGAATTTACAGCCCTCTTGGCCCCTTATTTGAGGGGCCAGCCCCTTTTTCTTGATATCAAATAAAAAGGTCTTGTAAATATAAACGCATTTTGTTCAACGGGTGTTAAGAAATTGTTGAGCGTTCTAAAGATATCTGAACAAATGTGTTTTAGGGGCCGACCCTTAAAATCCTTACTGGGACCACCAACAAAATTTTTTTAGGTAGCATATTATTAAGAACATTATTTTAAGCATTTTTTGTTCTATAATGCTTATCAAAATATTTCTCCTTTTCTAGATATTTAAGTTCAAAACTTCGGACTTTTGGCCCCTTAAAGCCCCTAATGACGTAACATATGACTTAGACATGGTACTGTTTAGATAAACAGATGTACAATGAACATTTTTGGTTCTATAATTGATAACAAATTATTTTTCAATCAAGAGTTATTGCAAAAATACTTTAGAGCCCTTTTGGCCCCTAATTTGAGGGGCCAGCCCCTTTTTTCTTAAATCAAACAAAAGATCTAGTTATTCTAAACAACTTTTGCATTACATGTCTTAACAAAATATTTACACATTAAAAGCTAGGGCCAAAAGTGTGCGAAAATTTCGTGAAAAAAATTGGTGCCAATTTTCGAGCTCGGGCGAGCTTCGCCGCCTTGCGCATTTTTCAAAATATAAAATAAATAGGATCATCTACAAACATTCATCTACTATCCCTGAAAGTTTCATATTTCTATCGCAGTTAGTTTTTGAGAAGTTACGTGGACAAAATGGTCCTTAAAAATTTACTAAATCCTCAAAATCTCAAACCGGAGGTGACGTCATCAGCCAGAAATTTTATTACATCAAGTACGTTTGATGCTCAATACGTCCTGTAAATTTCATGCAAATCGGTCGAGTAGTTCACGAGAAATAGCGTTCGAAAAAAGTCAGAAAAAAAATGAAAAACTAGAGCAAAGCTCGTTGCAAAGCAACGAGTGGGTCTTCCGTTAATGTCGGACGTAAAGCTGGAAGCTCCTGTAAGAAGCAAAGCTCTCGAACCAATAACAAGAGTAACTTTAATAAAAAGATGAAAAAATCGAATTATTCCTGGTACGACTTAACAAAATCCGAATGATTTAAAGTACGACTTAACAAAAACCTTTCTGATTTCATGAACGGCTTAACAAAAAAAATCCGAATGTGTTCAAGTACGACTTAACAATTATTTTTGGTACGAGTTAACTTTACTTTGAACATTACGCTATTTTTTTAAACCAACGACGCGGAAACGAAATTTCCGGAAAAATCAATTTTTAAACCCCGATATATCTTTAATGCATTGTCCGATTTTAAAATGGATTTCAGTGTTAGATTCAGCTTGATAAGCTCTATAAAACACCTATTCATTTTTGATTTGATCAGAAAATTCATTTTTTCGAAAAATTTGTTTCACTTCCAGTTTCGACCGAAAGTGACGGATTTTTATTTTCAGCCTTATTGCACATGTAAATTGCTAAATTCATAACCACAGAAAATTTCAAGACTCTATCTTAAAGCGTTTTTGAGAAATGTCGCGGACAAAATGACTTTTTATAAAGTTTAAAAATGACGTAACGTCAAAACGGATGTGACGTTGTTATGGAAACTTTAACATCTTTGAGGCATTATAATTGCACATAATCCCTGAAAGTTTCCTTTAAATAAGTTGAAAATGTTTTGAGTTATGAAGCCGAAAAGGAGTCAGAAAAAAAAGAAAAAGAAAAAAAATAATAATAAAAAGAAACCGAAGAAAAACAAGAGGGTCTTCCGTTGGAAACGGAAGACCCTAATAAAATAATAATAAGGAAAAGAAACAATAGAATAACAAGAGGGTCTTCCGTCAGAAACGGAAGACCCTAAAAAATCTTAACCCGCACAATAATAGAAAGGTCTTCCGTTTCCAACGGAAGACCTTAATTAAGCGTTTTCGATATCCGCCTCTATATTCACCATTTTAGAGTACGTGAAGAGTATACAATGTCTTTTCGATTATGAGTTCATTGAAGAACAATGCACAAAATGAACTATTTATTATATACTTACCATTTATGTGTACAAACATGCCATGATCTTGTTATAAAGATTATCCCATGCGAATCGGCTGACCGCATTTTGAGGCATTAAGATATACCGCATTTGTGCGGCTAGGGTTTCCTAAAGTTGAACCAAAGAAAGTCCGAGCGTATACCCCGAATATTCCAGCAAAGTTCGTCATTCTTAAATAAAAATAAAGATTTTATCAAATACGTAATGGTATTATGTAAAATGGCATACAGTATGACTGTTGTTGATTAGTATCATGTTAGACTTACTTGTACTCTTCTGGATATGGCGCAATTGTATATTGATAAAAAGATGAATCGACATTACAGTTGATGCTCTTGATCATGGGGGACCGATATCAATTCCGCCAGAAATAAAGCTGACAAAACAATGCAAAAGGAGTCTTCATAAATTTGCCGTCGCGTTTTATCTCTTTGTCTCATTGTCGGGGATTTCAAAGTGACGTGTAGGAATTAAACACAATTTATGGCCAGCAATGTCGGTGCTGGCACTGACCGCTATGTTCAGATATCCCCTGGGTGTCATAGCAATTTATCGGTCAGATGAATGCCTGTCTGTGGTTTTTCCGTTAATCGTGTTTTCAAACGTGCTGTTCAATTTGAAAAGAAGAATTCCACAGATGAAAGCGGCGCTCGATCAGCAAGTAACACCTGAAGTATCGGACTTTGCACAGAGAATCGAAGTTTAAACACGCTTATAGTCTGATGATATGACTAATTTGTTATAAACATATATCTCTATCTCAATAAGCCAGAACATGATGGATACGTGAAACATAGCAGTTATTATACAATCTCGATTATTAATTTAATAAATGTTTATAATACATGTACGAAAAAACATGTTTAATAATGTCTGACACAATTGTCAATAGCATTCCCTAAACTTGTACTTGAGCAGTAAATGAATTAAACAGAAATATGTGAAATAGGAAGACGGTTGCATATATACGGGTTTTTTCATTCATCCAGCACAGTTGTTCATAGATATCGTTTGATATGTCCTAGGTGTATTTTAAAATTTGACAAAGCAATCACAGTGATAGCTGCATGTTTGAATAAACTTCTAAAATATGAAGTTCATTTTGATATTATTGCAAAATAGAAAAAAAGTAGACTGCAACATTGACAATTATAATTATTAGTTATTATTTAAATCAGTTGTAACCGGTAGATAATATCGATTTACAGATATGATTTAATCGTAACTTGTCTGTTCTAGCCTAAATAAAAACAGTCTCCAGCAGTAACAACATAGAACGTGCGTCTATGCTTAATAGAAAAGGTCACATAAGAAACAAGAAATAACTCAGACTAAATGCGAGAAGCTATATTATAATAATGGAATGTTTTGCTATTTTTTGTCTCGTTGAAGCTTTATTTCGATTCGAAGTAGTTTAAAATTTTGATATTCTATCGATTGTTTGTTAAATAAAGGTCTCAATAGTTAGATATGACAAAAAGTGGTAAAAGTGTATCTGCTTAAAAGATGGAACAAGCAATCGTCGTCCCATTGAACTTGATGTGACTTGTTGAATGTGTGCGCTACATCATCCGCCACTAGAACAGGTGCGATCCTATTCGGATAAATTTTGAAAAAGGTTTACCTTTTTACTATGGTTTACATGTAAACCCTGTTAACGGTATTATGTCACATAGCTTTCGATTCTCAGAAACATTAAACCCCCCAACCCCCCCCCCCCCCCCAAAAAAAAAAAGGTGGCTCAACATATTCGATAAGACGTGGTCAAAACACGGATACTGTCACAGGCATAAAGTGTTATGTAAATATTTAGACGCATATACACAGGGATAACTGATTTTTAATATACCTCTCTGAATTTTGTGTGTGTGTGTGTGTGTGTGTGTGTGTGTGTGTGTGTGTGTGTGTGTGTGTGTGTGTGTGTGTGTGAGAGAGAGAGAGAGAGAGAGAGAGAGAGAGAGAGAGAGAGAGAGAGAGAAGTTTACAGATCTGTATCATGTTGGAGATTTTCCTTGGGAACTTTACAATTTTCTGGCACACTTGCATTTCAAAAGTAAATAATGTTTTAAAGTATATCATTCATAGTACTACTCTTTTACCTCAATAGTTAATATAGTCTCGGGATATTCAAGAAAATTGACAGTATTGCCAGAATTTCATTCATACCGAGGAAAAAAAAAATTGCTGTCACATTCCAGTAGAATATGGGATGCATATATCTCTAGAAAAACTTTTTGGTGATGTCCAAAATCATATTCATATTCATAGTTCTATTCACAAAGTTTGTGTTTCTTTCGGACTAATTACCGAGTTTATTTCCAATGTATGATATGGCACCGGAACGTTCAGTATTCTCTTATTCTCAAATTTCAAATTTCCTACAACCATATGTTTATCTTAGATTTATTAGTTTTATGAAAACGCTATCATGAGATCTTATGACATATTTTGTTTCAGGCTGATACATGTATATTCATTGTCGTAATACTCTGTACACACTGCACATGCAGGCCAAAATTACACAAAATCAACAACACTTTCTATCAGGGTATATGTTTCTCATATTGTTCCCCTGACATATCTTGATTTATAGTAACGACATTTTGTCATATTGCAAGCGTTTATTCATAAACATGTTAAAAGGATAATCTGCACAAATATGTTATAGCACCATCAAAAATAACAGCCAGTCTCGCATTAGCTTTAATACTGACAGTGTGTCACCTATCTAGATTTGATTCGTTAACATAGCTCGAGTATTCGTACTGTGTAACGATTGCTCTTTTACACATTCGTGAAATATAATTTTTTTAGGTTTTGGTGTATATGTGAATAAACGTTGATGCATTAAGTTTTAAAATCATTTGAAAACAGATTTGTGTGAAGTCAGTGTTATTTGATGTGCCCATCAGACTTTGAAGTCTTCAATTGTCATTTATAAGAAGAGCCAGGATGAAAAACCATTATCTGCATTGCAAATAAATTACGGCGGAGATGTAATATATTATTAGTCTCCTACCGGTTTCACCGGAGGGGACTATAGCTTTCGTCTAGCGTCCGTCAGTCCGTCTGTCTGTCTGTCCGTCCGTTCGTCTATCCCACTTCAGTTTTCCACTTTTTTTCTTTATGCGTTTGAGGAATAATATGAAATTTGCTGAACACCTTCAAATGTCAAACTACAGTTTACACTTTTGTAGCGTCTGGTTGACATATTTTCGAGAAAATTAATTTTTTATATTCCAAGTTTTTAATGTTCGGGTTCGTTATCAGGTTAGGTGTGTATTGAATAAACGAGGAAAGTATGAAGTCAGTAATAATATCGTGCATGCATTACTTGTACAATTCCTTTTATTGTTTCTAACAAACAAATGACTTCTGTTAAATAATGTCAAGCATTTTGTTATAAATTTAATCGACAGGGTTTTTTGTATTATTACGATCGGGTTCGTTATCGGGTTGTTCTGTTGATTCGGGGTACAGAAGACGGTAAGAAATGATATTCTGCATAACAGTGCATTGTTTTCACAAATTTCTACCAGCAAATTCTTAAAGGACTTGGCGAAATTACATGAGATAAATAAAGAGTATACTGTATTATTTTACCCATTTTTTATTTAATTTCCATATCAACTATGTAGTTTGAATGTCCCTTGTTCTTTTATCTCTGATTAAAGCATAACATCTCGTTTATAATAGTTTTGAAAAAGATGTATGCTTCGAAGTTCGAAGCTTTCATAGAATAATTACAAACCGGTAGGGGACGTGTATTGCCTCTGCAATGCTCTCAGAATGCTGGATTATTATATTACATTATTTAGGGGGGGGGGGGGGCATCTGTAGTGGAACAGATGCTGGACAAAATGGAGAGAGACAGACAGGCCGAAGCCAGACGGACCGACATTTAATTGCAGCTGCTATGAAATCATATCTCAGTTGACGCTAAGCAAATAAACATGTACATGTATCGTAAATTGCACCTGTAACGCTGGCTATTAAAATTGGGAGAAATACTCGTACAAAATTATGTTGCTTGTGCAAAGTTTACAAACGAGGATTGCCTCTAATGACATTATATTAATTGGAGCAATAAGATTCATAACAAATCTCTGTTACAGTTATTCAAACTGATTATGATATTTCAATCAGTGTACTACATATATATATATAATATTGTATTCCATCGTTCTAAATCTGATTTCTGCATGAGCTCTCTTCGTCGCAGTAATGTCCAATCATATTGTGACTTACTGATATTCATGTGTTTTCTCTAATTCGCTGTTGATACACATCACGCTGATACAGTTTTGCGCTACAATAACGCACGACTTCAAAAGTAGAACTTATTCTGAGTTCATCGTAGATTGAGTCGTATCTACTACTTTACCTCAATGCAGAAAATCGCCAAAAGCTGCGAGTTTCTGAGCAATCGTTGCTACAGTATGGCTTTTACATGTAATCATTCGTAGACAATCGCACTCAACTTGCATTGCACTCATTCACATATATGTATTCGCAATACATCTTCTACATTCGCATCCGCACAATCTGATTAAAATCCGTTTCAATCAAATTGACATCGCAAGACTTCGTAGTACTAGAGTTTACATATATTACACCGAGTATCCTACAAGTTGCTAAGAGTGTTCATTGGGTATCTGTAATACATAGAGATGAAGCGAGATTTGATTCGATTACGATGGTGTGACCGAGTAATTGATAAATACAAGGTTTTTTGTTGGTGGAAAAAAAGAATCGGATGGCAAGTGATTTGCTGCGTTTTTTTTCTATTGAATTTAATGTACAACACCAGTCATTGCAAATCTTCTAATATCATACACACACATAGTATTTTTACTTCCCTGTGTTCTGAAATGTATTCTTTATTAATTATCTTTTTTCATTAATTGAATTAAATATTACAGTTACATTTATTTCATGATGGTGATAATTATATTATTCAACAATAAAGATTATAACAATAGGACCCCCCCCCCTCCAAGAAAAAATTGTATTTCCCAAAGGGCATCGATGGAAAGAAATGAGATTTCTCAAGGAGAATTGTTCTTTTTTAAAACTTTGGAATGGAATGTCCAGAGGTTTTCAAAGCGGTGAAACATGTTACTAGTATTTATTCCGCGGGATATACGACGTTCTGCTGGTCACCTGTCGGATGACTTTCTAAGTTACCCAGATGACGCATTATATAGAAATATCACACGGGGTATAGTGATAATGCTTGTTTCATGACTGTCAAAACAAAACAACAATAAAACACATTATTCTGATCTGCCTGCTCGTTATGAGAACAAAAGAGTACCACGCGGCAGTTAAATTATTAGAGCACTATGAGTCAAAATCCCCTGAGTAACATTTTTTGGGGAAAAAATGATTATGATTACGGTTTGAGGAGGGCGAGTTGTTATTCATGGATAACACAGGACACCTTAATCCACAAATCAAATCTGCAAATTATTTGCATCCCTTAAAACGTCTTTAAATTTATATTAATATCTTTTTTTCGATTATTTTATAAATATTATACCGATCACATTTTTAATCTGGTGTCGTTTAATTTGCTATTTCCGGGTCAGTAATTATAAGTACAAATTTGCAATTACCACTAAATCAACTGTCATACTACATGTATTAATATAATCGTTGCCCTGTTTGAATAATGTGTACTTTTCGTACAAAAATTCAATTAGAGAGAGAGAGAGAGAGAGAGAGAGAGAGAGAGAGATTGAGATTTAAAACACTTGCAATATTACCGCATACTCCTAGTTCATTAACTATTTGTACATGTAAGAGAGAGAGAGAGAGAGAGAGAGAGAGAGAGAGAGAGAGAGAGAGAGAGAGAGAGAGAGAGAGAGAGAGAGAGAGAGGCAGACAGTTTTAGAGAGACAGAGAGAGAGACATTTAAAACACTTCCAATATTACCGCATACTTCTAGTTGTAAACGCGCATCATTAACTATTTGTACATGTAAGAGAGAGAGAGAGAGAGAGAGAGAGAGAGAGAGAGAGAGAGAGAGAGAGAGAGAGAGAGAGAGAGAGAGAGAGAGAGAGAGAGAGAGCTTTTTTTCGAAATAAGAAATATATAATAATTTTCAACACTGGCCATATTACTGCATGCTCGTAGTTCTCAACGCGCATAAAGTATTTGTACATTGGAGAGTAAGAATCTCTAACATGCTCGGAAAAGGGGGTAGGGGACTCCATATTAGAAACCCCCTTTTAAATATGTAAATTTTGGAAAAAATGTTTTCAGCGAGAATATAGTGCTTGTGTGTAAGAGGGGGGGGGGGGGGTCAGCCCCTCCCCCCCCCCCCCCCTTCCGGCTGATGCTGCTATGTGCCTATGATGTGCATGTTTTAGTCTGTACATGTAAATGAAAGAATAATATAAATGTGTACATGTAGTCTTTGTTAATGATTCAGATTGAAAGAACAAATCGAAAACTTTAGTTGCTAGTATTAAGCAGTGTTTTTGAATTTTCCTTTCAATAGATTGTCTCTTACATTGCAGTGCACAAAATTTAAACGTCTTTCTTAGACTGAAATTGACACATACACAATGCTGCAGTAGGTAGTTATTTCGTCTGTAAAATTCAGTTTGGTTTCCTGTATTGTGAAATACACAAGGCTTGTTCTTTAGTTACTTGTCAAACCAAAGGAGGGTATCTTAAAACCATTGATCTATAATTTTGTTTTTTTTTTCAATTGGTATACCTCTGTCAATTAAAAGAACTCTCCAATTGACATTCCACATCTTAATTTCAAAACAGAGATACTAATATAAAAAAATATCCAATACAAAGTCACCTAATCGCTAATCTGCTTTTTGAAGCTAGATAATCGTAATCTAACAAAACATTGTAGCGAATTTACTTCGTTAAATTTGTGTTTTTATTGCATGTAACTAAATGCATGAAATTTTTTTTATCAACATGTCACGTTGTGAAATTCAATCTTTTGGAGTATTTTCAATTATTTTGTAAATTAATTTTTCGGACTTTGTGTTAACTGCTACTAAAACTTTTCATCTATTTCGACAACTGTTTTAAAGACGTTATAAATTCAGCGCAGCATTAATCCAACCTGAGGCACACTCAGTGAGGGACAGCTAATCTTTTAATTGACTTCTGTTTATGTTTATCGAAACTTCTTTCATCTTATTATCCTTTTATGTACATGCTGCTAAAATGTCACGAATCACTCAATAGCTGTTCTTTAATTGATTTTCTTACTTCTGTACATATTATGTTAATCCTTCAAAGTGTTATTACATTGTTCATTTGATTATAATAATTCTGAATTGTAAATTAAAGGCAGTTGGAACCAGACCTTCAGTGCTGATGCATACCAAACTCACATAAAAGTATATTTCATGTAAAGTCTATATAAAAGTCTGAAAACTAAAGCGTGTTGGCTTGTTGGAGGTTTCATGAGGCTGGTTCCAACAACAAGAGAATAAGCTCAAGGTTGGCCCAGAATTAGTCATGTACGGGAAAGAGCGCCCCGTAATAAACATCTTATTTCAAAATTGTAAAATACTTCAAACATTGCTTCGGGTACCTGTCTCACTACATGTAACAACATGTTGTGTTAAAAGTTTTGATATTGTTTGTTACTTTCTACAATAAATTTTTACTTATTGATTTATATAACGAACGTTTTCAGTTGAAGAAATTCGTGACAATTTCAGAACTCTAATATATTTTCAATATTGCCTCGGGCACCTGCTCATGGCATGCATTAAACTCATGTGTGTATATCTTGTATATTCTGTGTTAGTTCCAGTGTTTTTCTGATCGTTAGCAAATAAAATTGTCTTTTATCTACCTACTCATATATAGCAAGATATCTGTGCGTAGAACGTAAATCGCCACGACTTCTCCTGTTATAAATATAGATCTTTCTTTCAAGATTTGAAAAAAACAAAACAGTGTCTCAGATTTATCGCAAGTTGGCCTGGCGAAAATTTCGACTTTAAAATTTTGTAATTGTAATTTGTAAGAAATTGTACTGTAAATCGGAACAATGTGACAGGGCCTAAGAATGGTTTTCGTAAAGGCAACAATTTATTCAAAGCATCGTAGGAATCTTTGCAAAAATACACGTTTATAATTCTTTAAATGCGTGATTAGCGACCAATGAAGAAAGACAGATTTAGAATGTTATAATGTATATACATCTTAAAGAAGTTATACATTGTATTTGCCTTTAAGATTTCGAGTTAATGTGATTATACCTGACATGCGGTAAACGGCACATCTTAATTATGCGCTTACAAGTTTAAAAACTGTCATGATATTTTAATTTCTTTCAAGTCACAAAGTTCTAATAGGTCAAAACCCATGGTCAGTCATGGTGTGTAACAGTAAATTTCAGTTTCATTCAAAACTTTTTACCCTCTGCATGCTTCTTTTTATAGGTATGTCTCTTTTGAATATAATTTAAGATGAAACACCTTTGACGAATACAAATGCATCCATGCCAAATATATAATATCCACATGTACACAATGACATGCAGTTAAACACCCAAAAGTATATAGTTAATTGGGGTTTTCACAACTTGGTTGCAAAACATGTAACATAACAGCCATGTTTGGTATCAGATACCAGATTTAGTTGCAAAATATGTTTATAATATGGTTTATATGATAGGTTGTTGGTACATATATCATAGAAAGATTATGTAGCTCGAAAAACAAACTGTATCACAAAATATTTCTATCTTTAGAATAGATATTGATAGAGGTTGTCACAACCACTTTCAGTACCTAATTTACATACTAGTATAGCAAAAAACATGTAGGACCCCCCTCCCGAAAAAAAAAAATGATATTCTCAACGAATTAGCTCCTATTATTTTTCTACAGGGAGTATATAGGAGGCCGGTTACATTAATCAAATCACAAATTAGCTATTACTGTACATGATATATCGTCTTTAAATTTTGAATAAAGTTGATATATATTGCTGATGATGATTGTAGGGTCATTTCATATCCTGATGTTTTATACATTGCATAGCGATACATCAGAAGTGCGAAGACAATGACCGTGAATGAATCCCAAAATCAGTGTATGTCGTTGCAAATTTTAGGAAAAGTTAATCTGTATTTTATCAATGCCGTGAAGCATATAATTCAGACCCACCGCTGTGGGAATTATCTCTCATGAGAATAGTGATAAAATGCGATCTGCAAGCTTACAGAAATGTCGGCCAAATTGTTTTGGAGGAAGTATACAGTGAAGTGGAACAGCGATAAAGGTATCTGTTTAAAACTTTATGTTGTTCTTTCAGAATACCTCGCATAATAGAAATCATTTAAAACTTGAAATAAGGGAATCCACCCCATTCATACATGTATATTTTTATTTTATATTAAACTGTCATTATGCAATGTACATGAACTCGAGGGCTTGATTTTGTTTCAACAAAAACATGGCCCATTATTCCAAGTTTGAGAATTCAAATCCGTGTTTTTATTAATAAATTATTATAAATTAAATTTATTTAAAATATACTTATAATTTTTGAGATATACCAGTCCTTGTTAATCTAAACAGTGACATTCAAAAACTACTTTTAAATTTATATATGCACCGTGGTTATCCCACCAAAAGCACCCCATCACCTCGGATAAGAATTTTGAGGATAAGCGAAAATGGGTTTTCAATTAATTCTAGCACTTGCACACATTCAACGTGAAAGTTGTAGATGTATTGATAAGCACCGTGGGGAGGGGGAGGGGGGGGTGCGTAGTATTCCTTTTACGTTCAGTTTCATTTTTTATATGTTAATTTTTTTTTTAAAATGTCTGCTGGGTGCCCATCCCCCTCCCCCACAGTGCCTTATTGAAACAAAAACACCGATGTAGCCTGATATTTGTGTACAAAAAGCGTAACTGAATATTATCTAAAATACTTCTCACCCTTGTTCCCGCTTTAAGGTTATTACTATACATGTACATGTATGTGCGCACTTGTTAAAACAGCGGATGTTAAATTCGAAGGAACTTTAAATTGAAACTCGAACTAGAACAAAACCGTTGTCAGTTTGATTAAAAGCTTGCAGGTAAATTATTTTAAAGCGCTCGTTAGAAAATATAATAAATCTTACATCATAACAAATAAATATTTCTAAGCGTTGTTTACGCTTTCGGAATAAAGCTTTATAAGATCTAAACGGCTGCAAAAATGTAACCGCTCCCCCACTTATTTTGTAAATGACGAACGGTATCTATTTATATATGTCTACCCTCTGTACTATTGATTTTATAGTATAGAGGGTAAAGATACATAAATAGATATCACTCTTCATTTACAAAATTAGCTGGGGAGCGCCTATGCAGCCGTTCAGTTTTCAAAGCTGTAAAAATACTTCGATATGGCAGCTATTTTCTTCAGCTTTCAATACACAAAGAATGAAGGATATTATTCTAGAAAAAAACCTGTTAATATATTTATTATTTGAGATATGAGGAAAAAGCTGGAGATAGTGTGTATACCCTTATATAATAAACGAAAAAAATACAAGTCCACCATGATATGAATAATTTTGAATAATTTTAAAGTAAGATAATAAACAACCGGCCGCGGAAATTCAAATCATCATACATTTGAATACAATTTGATACATCGATCCATCATACACAACGCACATTAATTTGTTGCAGTTTCAAAAAAATAATTATGCTTAGAATTTCGAATAGTTTTAATCAAATGATTCTTCGTATGTTTGTCAACTTGTATAGAGCCCCATCCAACCCCCAACCCCCCCCCCCCCCCCCATCCCCATATCGATTTGCCACAAATCTTTGAAAATAAGTGTTTTTAACAGAAAAAAGTTAATAAGCAATTAAAAAATCAAGTCATGTGAAATTATTAAATCTTATATTCTGATTGTGTTCTAAAAGTAACTAAATCTAAAACAAAATATACAATATTTCTTTTCCTCAGATACAAATACAAACTATCCACTATTATAGTCAATTTTTATCTTAATTATTCATCAGGTACATGTAGCTGAATAAAAAATGGATTGGTTTGAAGTGGGGAACACATGTTACTTCGGATAAAATGAGACCCAGCCTTTGTGTATCAGGACCAGTTATAAAGACTATATGTTGAACACCTACATGTTTATCAGACGCGGAATATTCATGAGATACTGACTGTTACTTCGGATAAAATGAGACCCAACCTTTGTGTATCAGGACTAATATGTTGAACACCTACATGTTTATCAGACACGGAATATTCATGAGATACTGACTGGATGTGTTGGAAGGATTTATTGGCAACAACTTTCGTGAAAACATATCAGCGCGTCAGGGTGGATATTTTTCGAGGAATTTGAATAGGAAGACAATATAAGTTTATATAGGCATCTAACGTTACTCTCGAGAGATCTTATTCTATACGCTATATATTTTCCCGAGTGTCGCAAAAAAGTACGATTGTGAAAGCTTTAAATCCTCACAGGAACCAATGTACCCGAAATGCCAGAAATTACATAAAGGCTTCCTAGCTAAATTTTGATTAATAATGCGATCATCCCTCCAAATTATCGTTAAACAGAATATGTAGCTTTTTAGCGATTAAAGAAAAAAAATAAATAATACACTAATTCAAAGTATAGTTAAAGCATTCCAAAACAGTCTTTGATAAGACGACCAGTGTAAATAAGTTGACTGTCCGCATTGTCATGAGACTGCATGAAAGAATTGCAGCAAAGTCATTTTTTGTTTATTTTTAATGCTTCGACTTTGTAAAGATGTCGTCTTGTGTTGGGGGAAATTTACCCCCAAAGCAATTACAACACAATCATTCTCTGTTTGTTTTTATCGCTTCGACTTTCTAAAGATGTCGTCTTGTGTTGGAGGAAATTTACTCCAAAGAATTGTAAGACAGAAACTTTTTTAAGGCTTTGACTTTGTAAAGATGCGTCTTGTGTTGGAGGAAATTTACTCCAAAGAATTATAACACGGACATTTTTTTAAAGCTCTGACTTTGTAAAGATGCGGTCTTGTGTTGGAAGAAATTTACTCCAAAGAATTGTAAGGCTTTAACTTTGTAAAGATGCGTCTTGTGTTGGAGGAAATTTACTCTAAAGAATTGTAACACAGAAACTTTTTTAAGGCTTTGACTTTGTAAAGATGCGGTCTTGTGTTGGAGGAAATTTACTCCAAAGAATTTTAACACAGACATTTTTTTTAAGGCTTTGACTTTGTAAAGATGCGTCTTGTGCTGGAGGAAATTTACCCCAAAGAATTGTAACACGGACATTTTTTTAAGGCTCTGACTTTGTAAAGATGCGGTTTTGTGTTGGAGGAAATTTACGCCAAAGAATTGAAACACAGTCATTTTTAGGGTTTTAATTTACGGCTTTGACTTTGTAAAGATGCGTATTGTGTTGGGGGAAATTTACTCCAAAGAATTGTAACACAGAAACTTTTTTAAGGCTTTGACTTTGTAAAGATGCGGTCTTGTGTTGGAGGAAATTTACTCCAAAGAATTTTAACACAGATGTAAAGATCTTAGTAAAGATGCGGTCTTTTGTTGGAGGAAATTTACTCCAAAGAATTTTAACACAGAAATTTTTTTAAGGCTTTGACTTTGTAAAGATGCGTCTTGTTTTGGAGGAAATTACTCCAAAGAATTGTAACACGGACATTTTTTTAAGGCTCTGACTTTGTAAAGATGCGGATTTGTGTTGGAGGAAATTTACTCCAAAGAATTGTAACACAGAACTTTTTTGGTAAGGCATTGTCTTTGTAAAGATGCGTCTTGTGTTGGAGGATATTTACTCCAAGGAATTGTAACACAGTCATTTTTTTGTTTATCATTAAGTCTTCAAATTTGTAAGATTGATGTCTTGTGTTGGAGGAAATTTACCCCAATGAATTTCAACACAGTTATTTTCTGTTTATTTGTAAACTTAAGGCTTTGAGATCGTATAGATGTCGTGTTGTGGGAAATTTACCCCAAAGATATTGCAACACAGTCACTTTCTGTATATCTATATCGCGTCGACTTTGTATTGATGTCGTCTTGTTCTGGGGGAAATTTACCCCCAAAGAATTGCAACAGATATGCATACCTGTATAGATTTTAAGGTTGAAAATTTGTAAAGACGATGTTTCATCTTGGGGGTAAATTTGCCCGAACAGTGTAACATATAATCCATTGTCGAACTTTACTCAGATTTATCGCTTGCATAAACTGCATTGTATTTGGGGGTAAATTTACTTTGTAAAAAACGATTAGATTTTTTTCTTGAAAATAACAATTTATTGTAAATAGAATTTAAATATATTCTGTATAATTTTTAGGATATGTCAAAGCTTCACTTTCACCAGTAACTGTTTTTGCATTTGTCTTTGACTGTTTATTCTCCTAATACCCCCCTTAAAAATTCTTAATTTCATATTATATATACATAGAAGCTTGGTTAGTTTTTGGGGGTAAATTTCTATTCTGAAGAGTTTCTTGATTTCTTGTTACGTGTTATGATGTGTTATACGGAAAATAAAGCTTAAACTGTCTTGATTTGCTTATATTTGTGCTTTTATGAGGTAAAACGTTCAAAACAGACAAAAAGATTTTCTGTTTTTATTTTGGAACGCGTTTTATATATATATCTATATATATATATATATATATATATATATATATATAGTGCACTTATTGATCTTAAATTGAATTTCCACGTAATCCATCTTTACCTCTGACATGTGAAAAAATTACTCAACACATATGGCGGAATTGTCATGGCTTGTATGTTCATACTCTATGCGCCGAGTATACCACTTGTAAGTTTTTGGCAGCATAGCATTCACAAATTATTCCTTCAACAAACCATATCAGAGCTGGGGGACCTGGAGACAACAGTATCCCTCAGCAAATGGTTATATGTCAAAATTGCGCCAATTGGATTTCATGCAGAATGAAATCCAACCGCCATCACAGCGATTTAATTTTGACCATTTTAGGCTTACGTAGCATCATTCACATATATCTACCTAACAATGTGTATATACATGTACATATTAAAATCATTAATCAACACATTCATAATTAAAGCCACAACAGTTCCAGACTAACTCTTGATCATATCTTTGGATAACATAAACTTTTACCCTCAATAAATTGTCTTAGAGCTGACTGCATTGTTGACAAAAACTCAGGATTGCCCGAAGGCGACAAATGAACCCCATCATTCAGAAAGAGATTACTTTGATTGGGTGTAATGTCAACATATTTTTAATTTAAGCACCGCCTATCTTCAAAACAAGAGTGGCCACAGAACTATTAATCCTCAGCCTAGAAGTCTCTATTGCCATGTTTGAAATAGCATGTCGCCAATATAATTTCGGAAATATATGTGAACAAACAATGCATGTTGAAGGCATAACCAAACTCAAATTGACTGCATTACTTTTTTTTTTATAAACTTCTGTTGTCTAAATAATGGGTTATCATCTTTTTTCAATGTCATTTCCACCTGCATGGATGACCAGAAATCTTGGATGTGGATATTTTGATCGCAAGTCACAAAATTAACCCCGATACTCCTTTCCACACCACTGATACACCTGGTAATGAAAGGTCTGTACCAAACTCTGATGAAATTGATGCATATTGCTCAGCTCTTTTAATAAGAGATGATCCCACAATCCATATTGAATCTACAATATCATAAACAATAAACAATGCATGTATACATGTAGCAGTGCTTGCAAGATGAATTGATAAGTAAGCAAACTGCAGGAATGGTGGTGTTGTTAATTAAAGTTGCAAAACATTCAGATTAAATTGACGGTTAATATGTAACCAACTCAGGTCTCAGGTAATGCTTATATGCATCTGAAGACCATCTCCCCCTTCACTGAATTTCTTGTTCAGCTATGCCCAACATGTACAAGTGTGTAGCAGGTCCTATTCTAAAAGAGTTTGTTTTAAATGGGTTTTTTTTAATACCTAAAAATGTCAGTGTTTTGTGCAATATGCTTGAAAACTGATATGAAGACAGGGGAGTGCCGCTTAAATGGCAAAATAAAGGGCCATCATCCTCAGATCTGCATTGCAGAAAAGTCTC
Source organism: Magallana angulata (assembly GCF_025612915.1). NCBI lineage: Eukaryota > Metazoa > Mollusca > Bivalvia > Ostreida > Ostreidae > Magallana > Magallana angulata. Next base: position 30,627,062 of record NC_069116.1, read on the forward strand.
CGACATGTCAAACATACTTATGTCTCTAATGATTTGTTTATATTAATAATTAAACCATTGCCACATTGATCTGTTTTAGAAAAATGGAAGTTTAGTATGATAGTTAATGGTTAATTGTAGGTCTGACAGATGTATAACATTTTTGTTATTGTTGTTTGATGCAGATGTTAACTCACTAATGCAGAGAAGACCGAAAAATGCAACTGAAAAAGCAGATCCAAATAATAAATGCTCATACCTAGATTGTGTCACTGTTGGTAAAACCTGCAATGTTTTGAGCAAAAGTTGATAAGTAATGGGGCTCCAATGTCTTTCACAGGCTTAGATTTTCTTAAACCAGCCAACATTTTTGAACGATAAAAGTTTTAAATGGATTCTCTAGGCCAAGCATTTGCAAATTGTGGCTCAAAGCTGACAAATAAACTTTATTTGTCGAATATGCAAGGTCTTTTGAAGCTAAAAATGCTAAAAAATTGACTATGTGATCTACCAGGGTGGCCAAAGTGGTGGTAAACAATACTGTAACCTAAAGACATGAAAAACATTAATGTCTTTGTCATAAGCATTCTTTGTGTTGCTTGAGAGACTCGCGTCAATTAAACGATTGGCATGCCCTTCAAAAGGCTCCAAATTTGAGTAGGTACTGAATAAGGAGGGAAATCTGCCCATGGTGCCAACTGCTTGAATCTGCGCCACTGCAATCGAGAAATTGAATCTGCAATCTCGTTTCTATAACCACTTATGTGAACTGCCTTAATCTAAATGTTGAACTTCAACGACAATAAGACTAATTCTCTCATGAATGCCATTACCCTCTTATTTTTGGAAGTCTTTTGATTCAAAATTTCTACCAAGGCTAGATTGTCAACATGGAGTCTTAATTTCTTATTTTGCAACTTGTTAGACCACAAATAAAATCCTAAAACTATAGAGACAAACTTTAAGAAAGTTATATAATTTCTCATATCCATGTTCCACTCCTCTGGCCAACATAAATAAGACCAAGAACTTCCAAAAATCACCCCACATCCTACTGACCATGAACTATCTGAAAAAAAGTGCAAGTTTTTATCAGATTCCCAATGTAAATCTGGAAATTTTGTAGTTCCATTGAATTCATTAAGAAATTTTAACCACATCTGAAGATCACTATGTATTTCTCTTGTCAGGCGTACAAAATGATATGGTTTAGAGACACCAGACATAAGCCCATAAATGCTACATGTAAATGTCCTACCCGCCGGTAAATCCCTCGTTGCAAAAGCTAATGTACCTGCTAATGACTAAAGCTGTTTCAATGTTACTTTGGATTTTCCTTGAATTTAAAGTATAGCTTCAACTTTCTCTTTTGGAATGAAAATTGATGTACTAACTGAATCTAAACCTAAAAATACAATATAAGTTGTTGGACCCTCTGTCTTTTTATCTGATAAAGGAAAGCCTAACCTGTAACAAATTTGTTGAAAACTATCCATTAATATTGAACAATTGCCTGTCCCTTGAGCTCCAGCAAACAAAAAGTCATCTAAATAATGAACAATGGAATTTAAGTTACTATGCTGTTCTACTGACCAATGTAAGAAAGTAGAAAATTTCTCAAACAATACAAATGATATGGCACAACCCATTGGTAAGCATTTATCTACATAGTATTTGTCAAGAAACTTAAAACCGAGAAGACTAAAATCCTCTGGTCTTATTGGCAACAATCTTAAAGCATTAGAAATATCCATTTTTCCTAACTGTATTTGAACCAAGGTTTTGTACCATGTTAACAGCTTGATCAAATGACGAATAGTTGACACTGCAGATTTCAGGATCAATGAATTCATTAATACTATTTCCACGAGGAGCAGATAAATTGGTAATCATCCTAAAGCCACCTTGTTTCTTTGGTAAAACTCCTTTTGGGCTGCAATGAAAGTTTTTAAATGGTGGGACATCAAATGGGCCAAAAATGCGACCTAATTGTATTTCTTTGTTCAATTTACCTAACAATTGGTCTTTATTTCTGATGCAGACACCATATTTTTACAAGATACAGGACCCCTAGGACCCATGTAATTCAATGAAAAACCAAATGTAAACCCACGTAAAAGCTGATCTGCTACAGTTTTGTTCGGATAGTTTTGTAACAAAGTGGTTAATGCAGACACATTGACTGGGGTGTAACCTAAATCCCAAAGACTTGGATCCTTATTGACGAAATGGCCTCGGAAATCTAGTCACATGAGAATTGGCATTGCCTTGTTGACCTACACTGTGGGAAACCTTTTTGGACATACTAGTATTATGGGTGGTTTGAATATTGGAACAGGTAATGCAGGGGTGGTTTTGACCACATTTAAGACAATTATGTGAAAATCTACAATCTCTATTGAGACAGGAACCCTTCAAATTGAAATCATAACAGCGCTTGTGCTGGTGCAAGCTATAAGCAGGCTTCCATTCAGGCACGGATCCCTGACCCATATATATTAACCACAATTCTGCATCAATGTTTTCCCAATTAATCAAATGGTTCTTTGCCCTTCTCAACCGAAACTGTATGTCATAGTCCCTCCACCCCATTGTTGTGGAGCATGATGCCCCTAGTCGTATTGAACTTATATACTTGATAATACCCTGGACATGCTGAGGAAACCTTTTCAGATATAAAGCAGCATAAATTAAAAATGCATCTGTCCATTCAGAAATGGAAGCTATTTTTTTTATCTTTTGATATGTTTGTAATCTTAATTTGCCCATCTTCTAATACAAGAAGCTGTTGAGTTTCAGCTGCAGAATCTGAATACAATAACTTTGCTAGGTCAATGTATTCATTATTCCAAATTTTTTCTTGTGTTGACAATAAAACATTAGTACCAAGATCAGATGTAATGCTAACAAGCGGATTAATATGCGTACCGTGTTGAGCCACCAGAGGTGTTGTTACAGTAGACATACTGGTTCCTTGCGGTTGACTGTGTTGAGGCTCTAACACAGGCATAGTTGACATCTGCGCAGGCGGTGAGCTAGACATTCCACAGGCACTAGGGACACTTCTTAGAACTTGGGGAATGTTGAGGACACTTGACGTCGTAGCTTGGTCTGTGGCCAGTGCGAGGCCACGTGCTTGGTCTGTGGCCGGCGTGGATCGTGTTGATCGTGCAGGTCTCGGACTTTGTTTTAGATCGCCGAGACGATCCCGCTCTCAACATTCAAGTGCTCATTCTCTTGCAAATAAACAAGAAAACTGTCAACACTTTAAATACAAATATCTCGATTTGTAAAGCTATAACTGAAAATTTAATCTGAGTGCACGTCCACAATTTTTTTTTTGAAAAATTAGCCAATAAAATGAAAATACATTGAAGAAATATAAATTGATGTGTCCTTTTTTCAATTTCGACGCTTAAATTTAATCGGATTTGTACTTTACCTCAATGATGGAATTTGACTTTCCGCTGCTCAATTTTCGTGTTCACTCGGCCGAGGATTGAAATGAAAAGGCCAAGAGCGCATGCTTATGAATAAATAAAGTATCAGTCATGATGTACCTAGAATAGATGACCCAAGTTCCTCCACACATTTGAAAAGCGACTCAGCCATAATTGTAAAAACTAACAAAAGCGTAACGGAGACGAGGGAGAAAGGTTTAGGCAAACTTAGTCCAAATGTTGTGAATTTTGATATTCCTATGAGTCTTGGGGAATATCAAGCTGTTTTGTTTTTTGGAAGGAAAAATAGCTGGTTCAGAGATTTATCAAAACAAATATCGTACATCAATGGAAATTTTGTATGTAGTCTTCCTGACTTGTCTGTAAATGATTTAAAAATGATAAAAAATAAAATAACCGAACTTTTGTCATGTATAAAAAACATGACCTCAGACTCTATTAAGATGGAAGATAAGGACATCGATACTGTAAACGTGGTTATATTGACGAGTTCAAAATTTGACGATTTTTTAGTAAGAGACAATTGGCGAGTTTTAAATTTGACGAATTTTTGAATAAGAGTAAGATTTATCTATTTTTGAATTCTTATAATGCCAGGGTTAGAGTTATCTTTCTTGCGAACTCGGTATTAATAAAAGTTAACTTTGATTGAAAAAAAGTTTGGACAGATTTGATGGAATAAAATTGTTCTTTGTATTTTGTTTTTATTCACTATACGATATTGCCTGAGGTAATAAAGTAGGTCAAACACGGCATGATAATTACGCACGAAGTTATTATAGAATGTTGTGACGATTGAGTGATAATTGCATTTAAAACATGCTTGTTTAGATTTTATGGGTTTTTAAAATACTAATTACGTGTTTTTATAGCTATTTACATAAATGAATCATTAACTTTGATCAAGTCCTAACGGGATAATGCCGATAAAAATTCTGGTATTAATACGCTCTATATATGATGTGAAGTTTGGCGAGTGGAAATTTTGACGAGAAAATAAAAATCGCCAACATAGTCAAAATTAACACATCGTCAAAATTTCCACGTTTACAGTATTAGGAGGACACTGCAAGAAATAGAACAGATGAAACCAAATGTGTGTTTTTTATGGAATGAAAATGTCATTGAAATTATATGTGATTCTGCAAGCAAAGGGTTTGCTTCAGCAAAAGGTGTCTGGTAAAGCACTCAGAAGAGCAGGGCGTACTTTTACAAAAGAAGAAAAAAACCAAAATTTACTTTTGCCTGAAAGTACAATTCAAAACACAAATTCTAATGAGATGTCTGTCAGTATGAATCAGAGTATGAGATCCCATAAAGTAGAATTGAAAACAAAAGAAGGTCTGAGAATAAAGGTATATACAGGCCGTATCACTCGTTTAGATGTTGATTGCATTGTCAATGCAGCAAATGAAAATCTAATGCACGAAGAAGGAGTGGCAGCAGCAATATCAGACGCTGCTGGGTACCAGTTTGATCAGGAGAGCAGGGACTATGTACAGAAACATGGTCCTATTCCAATAGGAAACTTTTGTGTGACTTCTGCTGGCAATCTACCATGCAAGTTAGTGATACACACAGTGGGACCCAGGTGGGATGACTATAGAGATAAAAATAGGTGTTTGCAGCTTCTCCGTGACTCTGTTGAGGTTACTTTTATAGAGGCAGATAAAATAGGAATGAGTTCAATTGCTATTCCAGCAATTAGTTCAGGTAGGTCTTTTAATATTTATATTTTAATAACCAAATGCTGCAAACGAACATATCAACTTCAAACTAAAATCTATTACTGTGGTTTCATTAAAATTTGTGGGCATTAATTTTTCTGGATTAAATTTTTCTTAAAAATCTAAGGTTTAAAGGGGAATTTAAAGAAAAAATTACATATGTAGTAAAATTATCAACTAATTAACATCTAGTAATTGTAAATTGTATATATTTTTTTCAATCAAAACCCCTGGACATTTTCATAAATAAATTATGAATTATTGATTGCTGAATTTAAATTTCTGCCATTGAATTTCAATAAATGACATCACACTATATATTTTCGTATGTTTTATCAACATAACATTAAGATATTTGGATCATGTGACCCATATTCATTAATTTGTGATGTTTTTTTTATCAAAGTTATTAGTGTATGTTGTTTTGATTCGAACAGCTATCGGTTATGTCTGCACAATAAATGTTAGCATTAATAAAGTACAATATTTGATGTAAAAAAAAGTGAATTATTGATTGCTGAATTTAAATTTCTGGCATTGAATTTTGATAAATGACATCACACTATATATTTTCGTATGTTTTATCAACATAACATTAGGATATTTGGATCATGCTTAAGCATCAGTATTTGTTATTTATGAACATATTATATCTTTACTACTATATTAAAATAATGGACTCATATTTTTGGTCTTTAATACTGAGAAATCGGAAGAATACTTTTGTTTTATATATTTTAAACATCATTGGTATTTGAAGATTACCAATTTGTTTTTTTTTCTCAGTTAAGCTTCGCTAATTAATAATCAACGAAAATTCCTCAAAAAATCACGGAAATCACCTGAATTTTTTGGATTTTACAATCTTGCGCTTTCACAATTACATTCACTCTAACGGGATCTTTAGTTTATGTTTCCTCAATATCACATCTGCATGTCATTGAATAAACTCAGAAATGATAATACAAATACGGGAAAATTTTCATTGGATTTTTGCTATATATTCTGTTCATATATATTAATGGTTTCTTATGACAGAAGGTATAAAATAACAAATATACATTTCAACTAAGCACTTACTTTTGTCTTCGTGATGACAAAAAATATTTGATTACATGGAAAAAAGTTACATTATATTTGTTAGGAGAGTGAAGATAGAATATATTTTTTCGTAAAATTGAATAATGTCCTACGGACCCAGTTTTACAAAGAAAATACGTGTACGTTGGTGAAAAGGTGTTGAAATCTTCCATTCTATGGATTAAAATTTTTAGTTGAAAGGTATTTGCAGTCTCAAAAAGGTTTCTTGTGATGAATTTGACTATTTTCAAGGCACCTTCATTAACTTTCTCCAAAATCGTTCCGGAGCGATTCTGCATCTTTCTGCTACATTACGGGTATAAGGGAGGCATTTAACTGTGGTGAGGGCCTTTCCCGAGACACATTTAGATTATTCAAACTAAGGAAAGTGTAGTGAAATTAATAGCATTATCATACGCTTATAGCTTTGTTATGTAAATGTTAATAATAAGGTGTGTCGATGTACCTATTTCGAAAATGTCCTAAATGCAATGTCAACCCGTGCACGCACGGGTCAAAGTCTATTGATAATAACTGACGAGATCTGGGAAACATTTGAGACTGTTTTTCTGCCTTTGATTTTCTGCTTAATCACAAACCATTGACAAGCAGAGTATTCATGGTCATTGATTTGAGAAATTCATACCTGGTTTGTGTACATGTCATAACCCAAAAAAGGGGATGAATGTCAGAAGTCTTTCTGCGTGGTTGTGGGGATTTTCAACAGATGTCAAATATAATAGAAAATGCATAGTTAAAATAATTGGAACCGGCTCCCTTTAATGGCATTTCTTAATTATTACTTGTTCTATCTTCACAAAACTTGCATGGATGATACTTATGCACTTGACAGACATGAATTATGAATCTGGGCCATACTTTTTGGTGTAAATAATTAAGTACTTTGAGATCCTTAAATATGATTTTCAATCACATGTATAATCATCAAGGTGGTCCCATAAAGGTGATGCCTTCTCTCAGTGATTTCTGTAATCTGTGATTAACTATGTTTGAGATCCATGAAAAAATTGACCTTTCTATCATGAAGGGCTAGAGTCAAGTATTACATGACATATTGCAATATTATGCTATTTGCTACAAAATTCAGTCCTACATTTTTTTGTTTGCTCTCTTGATTATTTACCCATGGAAATTTAATTTTATAATGAGAGCAACTAAACTAAACAAATATCAATTTGGACACATACACTGTTAAATATAGAGACTATATAACAAAATCTGTTTTGATTTATATTCAGGTATTTGCTATATAACTCTTTGTTGATTTTAAATTTTTAAACTATAAAATAATATCTTCTGGATTTTATTTGGTTTCAATAGGAACATTCATTTTATGTAATTATTATTGTAGCTAATTGCTTGTTTAAAAAAAGAATAGAAACCGGATATAGATACCGGTATGCTTTTACAGAGGGTTTTTAGGGGTGGGGGATGGAGAACACACTTTAAGTCCAACGTTAACACGTACATGTATAATGAGATGTTGTTTTTATTACATGTACTACTTTAAACTCTGATTAATTGGTTAATTATGAATAGCGCATGAAAACTGGTTCTAGACTATTCTAAGTAAATAATATAGAAAGTTTGTTGGAGGTTCGAATTCAGCAGAAGTATTTTGTTTTAATTTTTCGAGTAATCTAAAACTTTTGTCTCTAAAAATTACTTGTTGAAATTAAGTTTATATATATGCAATTGAATACTACCAATGTTTTTCTACGTTCTTTCTGCATTTTGCATTGTCAGGTAACTTGAAATATTTTCAGATTTATGGATTTCTGATAAGAAACACTGCCTCAAACAATTATCAAAACATAACCTTTAAAGAATGTAGAAGAGTTTTCCTATAAGCTCTGCAAATTTTACAAACCTCTTTTCATTCATGCATTATAATGGTAACCAATGAAATATTGAACAGTGGCCTTTTTGGTAATAAAAGTGCAATTTTATGGACCATATACAATAAAACATGGTTATAGCGAATCTATACTACTACATTAAAATAAAAGACATGAATTTTTGGGCGTCAACACCGAGAAATCGGAAGAAAACTGTCTTTTGTTTTACAATGTATATATTTTAAACATCATTGGTACTTGGAGATTACCAATTTGTTTTTATTTTTTCTCAATCAAACTTCGCTAATTAATTATCAACGAAAACTCCTTTAAAAATCCGAAAATCATCTTTATCTTTTTTTTATTTTACAATCTTGTGCATGCGTATTACATTCACGCTAAATCACGGGAGGCTCTTTATTAGTTTATGTTTCCACAATATCACATTTGCATGGATAAAACCAGAAACGATAATAAAAATACGTGTAAATTATCATTACACATTTTCAACATATTCTGTTGATCAAAGAAAATACGGGAGATAACTCAGACTCAGTGCATTTAATATGAGATTTTCGAATGTCAACATGGTTCGTAAATAAGAAGCGAGTAAAAAAAGTTGGTGAAAAAGTGTTGACTTCTTCAATAATAGAATTAAATTTTGAGATGAAAGGTATTTACAGCCTCAAAATGGTTTGTTATGAATAATTTGACTGTTATTTTCAATACAGCTTCATTAATTTTCTCCATATTCGTTTCGGAGCGATTCTGCAATTTTTTGCTATATTACGGGTATATGGGAGGCGTTTTAACTGTGGTGAAGACCTGTCCCTAGACACAGTATGATTATTTTAACTAAGCAGAAATTAAGTGAAAGTGAAATTAATAGCATTATTGTAGGCTTAAAGCTTGGTTATATAAATGTCAACAATACGGTGCGTCGATGTAACTATTTTGTAAATGTCCGATATCGTATGCAATGTCAACCCGTGCACGAACGGACCAAAATCTAGTATGTTTTAAATGAATTGAGGCTTACAGCAAAGTGATTTTCAGTCCCTGAGACATTTTTTACATGTTGTAAACTTGCCGAATATAACGAATAACCAAGCAGAATAGCCCATGCATTCCTGGCACCTCGTTATAAGCGTGTTCACATGATTGTATAATGTTCTTACCATTTAGGACCAGAGATCTTTTGTTTTCATGCGTGCATGTCAGTTAATGAATCTCGAACAGTTCTAATGTATGACCTATTTTTCTTCCTGTGAAGAGATCTTTCCCTTTTTGATACATAAAAAAATTATTTTGAATGTATCTGACTCTTTATTTAAATGTTTATTATCAACGCTTTTGTAAATTGTGTTTCTGTATTTTGAAAATAAAATATACCTATGTTTTAAGGTATATTTGCTGTACCCAGGGACATGTGTGTACAGCAATATTACAAAGCAGTGATGTCATTCAGCAGCAACTATGCGTTTAAGAGTCTTCAGGAAATTCACTTTGTAGATAAGGATGAATTAACGGTAAAAGCAATACAGGAAGTATTTCAAACGAAAGAGCCATCTGCTTCCAACACAGAGAAGTCTGGAAAACTTGACCAAAAATATGACAGCCCTGCATTTGGTGCCAGGAATAGTGTAAGTTCAACCGTGCCACCGTCTAATGCCTTCACCATTGTGCATGTCTCAGAAAAATTGAAAGTCAAAATACATATAGGTAATATACAAGATGTTGTTGCTGATGCCTTAGTCTGTCCACAAGATGAATACTGTCGTTCAGAGGATGTTATTGCTAGAGATATTTTTAGAGTTATTCCCGATGAGAAACCCGCATCTAAAAAAGTGAAGTTAGGAAATACTTTTTTACAACGACTCCAAGAAGATTCCCAATGGAAGATGATCATTCATGCTGTTACTCCTGTTTTTGACAAGGAGCATGCAAAAGACATTAGACAGTTTGGAAGAATATTAGATACTATTATTCAAATCATCCTGAAAACAGCAGATGAAGCAAAGGTTGAATCTATTTCTATTCCTCTTCTTGTAACAGGTAAAATAAAGTGTCATTTCCTATACTTTATAAGAAAAATTACATACCCACTTTACCCAGTTTTAGGGGTTATATTAAATTTTTCTTCAGTGATCCCTACCTTCATAACAGGAATGAATAAAGTAAGTATATAATTTTTGCTATCTGTTTTCGTCTGTGGTTGTGCGTTATCAATTTTACATTTTTAACTTCCTCTTAAAAACTATAAGGCTAATTGCTATCATTTTTTGTGTGAATCATCTCTATGGTAGGAAGATCTAAATTTTGAAATTCATGGGTCTACCTCCCCCGGGGTGCCACAGGCGGGGCCAAATATGCAAAAAAGCCAAACTTTCAAATAATCTTCTTCTCTTCTACCCCACATGTGAGAAAAAACTGATTAAATAGTTATATGTCCATGAAGCCTTCTACTAAAATTGTGAAATTCATGACCCCTGAGTCAGGAGTTCAGGCTCTAGGATGGGGCCACGTTGACCATATATTCAAATGTATTAAATCTTTAAAATATCTCTTCTCTACTCTAACACATTTGAGCAAAAAACTGAATGCATGGTTATGATGTCCACTAATTTTTCTACCTAAATTGTGATATTCATGGCCCCTGGGTCCGGGGTTTAGAGCCTAGGGCGGGGCCAATATAGCCATATAGTAAAAAACATGTATTAAATCTTAGAAAATCTTCTGTTTTACTCTTACACATGTGGGGAAAAAACTGAATGCATGGGTATGATGTCCACTAACTTCTCTCCCTCAATTATGAAATTCAATGCCCCTGGGTCAGGTATTCATGTCCTAATGAGGATGACAATATTGCCATATACTGTTAATGCATATATTGTTTAAAAATCTTTTTCTCTACTTTCGCACATCTGTGAGAAATACTGAACCATAATTATGTTTACCAGGAAGTCCTCTACTAAAATTTTTAAGTTTCATATCCCCTAGAGTATGGATTTTGACTCTAGGGCTGTGCCAAAATGGACTACATGTATAATGTTAATGCATATAATGTTTGAAATTAATCTTCCACACACCTCTAAGGAAAACTGAATTCATGATTTTGAAGACCAGGAAGCCCTCTACCATAATTTTAAACTTCATGTCCCCCGAGGTAGGGGTTCTGACTTATAGAATGGAGCTGTCTATCAAATTTAAGAGATTGTGACAGCATTTGGAGGGAGTTCAAGGGGGAGGGTGGTAACAGTTAATGGTGTTATCTTCCCTTGGTTATTCATAATGGAGTTATCTTCCTTTGCTTGTTCATATTTAGTAATTAATCATTGATTTTAATCAACTCTCCTATGCAGTTACTCTGGCAAACCGAAAGTGAAACAGTGTTTGGACCTAAGCACAAATCATCACCGCTGACAAGACTTAGATCTTGAAAATATTAGATAAATTTTGTGTACTGTATGCTGAACCATTAATTTTGAAGGAAACGTATTTATAAATACCTTGAAAATAGTCAGATTTTAGATAGTAGGAACATTTTAGATATATTTTGTAGTCGTATGTATTCCTACGCTAGAGTTCAATTTAGTCTCGTTCAACCAGACGCTCGGCTGTATCCGTAAATCTCCGACAAACAGTGAGTCTCTCTTGGTAGTCGGAGATAAACGGAGACAGCCAAGCGTCTGGTTGAACGATACTAGAGTTCAATGTTGCTTAGATCCAGACATGTGTACAATTTTTAGAAGTATTTCGATTACTGATACTTAGTTTGATGGAATTAATTCTATCTTTAAGTATTACACAACATGATTCATATGGGGTTTTCTCGAAATTCTTGTCGGGAAAGTTCGAGAATTCATATTATAAAAATATGCGTAATTCAAATACAGATTAGAAACTACTTGCCATGCAAAATAACATATCATTGATTTCAAAATTAATAATAATCGATAAAATCAACTCCCGTCAGTACTTCAGTACTTTGATTTTACTCCAGCATGAAACTTAATTAAATGCATATATGAGACTCCTCTACAAGTTTGTGTATGAGTTTTATGCTACTCAGGTGACTGTTAAGACCTATTGGCCTCTTGTATTGTGTTGTATTATGTCAACATCTCTTGTCACATATTTTTGAATTAATCTTTATGAGAATGTGGAAGTCATTTCAATGTTGTTAGATACATCAGTAAGTTAGATAGAATAAATAGCCAAATACTCTTATATGGGAATTTAAGTCTGAAATCATCATGATTATTTCATGTTGACCATGATTTTTTTAAAAGTTGCTGAAGCTGTTGACCAATTAATGGATATATTAAATATAAATAAAATATTTATTTTTATAAATGTAATTTTATATAGATAGATATAATTGTGACATATCGTTTTTATATCACATCCAGTATTAGCCCGAGGTTGCTGTTTAACTGCCCAGATCCAGTGTATATTTCACACTGCATTAAAATTTTATTTAGGGCAAAAACTGCTGCAAAAGTTTTAGACATTTGTGTGATTGTGCCAATTTATCATTTCTTGTATATTTTTTTGAAGAAAAAAACCCCCCAAGAATTGGTGTCCATGTTTTTTCTATCATGCTCAGGCATTTATATTATTCTCATTATTCTAAGTTATGTAGCATGGAGGGAAACTCAAAATTTATTTCAAAATTTACATGAAAACGAAACAAAAACATTTTTCATTACATATATTTGTGCCAAAAAAAAAACGGTTCCAGTCAAATGACTATGGTTGAATACATGTATTAACTTCAAATGTGAATTCAACTGATCAAATCTTAAAACGTGTTAAAGGAAATGAAACTACATTATCAAGAGTAATTTTGTAAAGTAAACAGAACTTTTTGTAGGTGATTGAATGATGATTTTTAATTGAAAGAGTTATTTAGTTTAATTTATGATTGCAGGTATAGGTGAATACAACACACCTGTTCAGATATGTGCTTCTAGTTTTATCAAAGCTGTTAGGGCATACAAGTCTGAGGTTGTGTATTTGAAAGACATTTATCTTGTTCTAAAGGACAAAGAAGATGAGGAAATGTATGTGGAACTTTTTAAGTACACATGTAAAATCACTAATAGAACACTGATGGATTCTGGAAATTCAGGTAGCTTAGCAAACACGGTGAAAGGTATGCCCGAAGAAGAAAACTGTTGCATTTGCATGGACACGCCAACAAAACCAAAAAAACTCCCCAAATGTGGGCACATATTTTGCGAAGAGTGCATTGAGCAGAGTTTTATGTACAAACCAGTCTGTCCTAACTGTGGAACGATCTATGGGAAAGTGACTGGAGATCAACCACCAGGGTTTATATCAATAAGAAAAAGCAGCATCAGACTGCAGGGATTTAATGACAGCAGTGGGTCCATTGTTCTGTCATATACGTTTGACGACGGAAAGCAAGGGGTAAGTTTCGACAGCACTAAATGATAAGTAGATTTAGGATTTTTTTGCTTGATGCATTCTTATATTCACACCAAAATAGGCAATACAGTGTTTTTCTCCTAGCTGGTCTGTTTGTCACACCTTATGAAGGTCACACCAATATAATTTTTTATTCGCCAGACCCCACCCGCTTATATTTAAATAGAACTCTACAAATGATATTATTAAATTCATAAATCAGAAACAAAGAAGAAAAGATATATCCGTTCACACAAATTTATTTATGTAACACCTAAAAATTTTTGTCTACAAAAAATAATTTTATTATTTAATTGCTCGCCTGCTCGTACCTTTTTTCACTGGATTTCCAACGAACAAGAAACTATATTGATGTGGCCTAACTTAATTTATAAACTATTGATATTGTCACACAGAAAGAACTGTTACAGCCAATTATTCCACATAATGCATGTGACGGGTACCATAACTTCCATCCCTTGAAAGACAGAGGTCAGCCCATGGAAGTCAATATGGTGTTCATTCTCACTCTCTCAGCGTCCCATGTGTGTAATAAAGGTCGCGGTCATAGCAGAACAATTAAATTAGTTAATATGGGTTGCATATTTTTCTGCAATGATAGCTGCCTTTGTGAAGCACCAAAGAAAGCCTTTAATTGTTTGACAAACTTCATGATTTCTTGACATAATTTTTTTTTAAATATTAACAGGCAGAGCATCCAGATCCAGGAAAGGTTTACAAAGGGTTTCGTCGTTCGGGTTATCTCCCACACAATAAGAAAGGCAGGCTGATAGCTAAGCTACTCAATGTTGCATTCAGCAGGCGGTTGGTGTTTACCATAGGACGGTCAAGAACTACAGGCCATGATGGAGTAATAACTTGGAATCATATACATCACAAAACTAGAATAGACGGAGGACCAGCAAGGTAAGTCTACTGAAAATGCATAGTTTTAGTTATTGAAAACATTGAGATTTTTAGGTCGCCTGATTATCTTTATCGAGTCAGGTTACTTGTTGCTCTGGTCTTCTATCAGTGTGCATTGTTAGGAAACTTTTGAACATTTTGACTCTTAGTAGCAAATCTTGACCATAACCCCTTCCCTTCCCAGGAGCCATACATTTCTTTTTAAAACTTATGATTTAGTATTTTCTTCTCTCCTCTTGGATGTCCTGCAAACAAAGTAAGAAACTGGGTTCAAATTATTATGATGAAGAGAGCCATGAATTCATGGCACCAGGATCAGTTGTTCTGGTGGTAATCTAGGGCTCTATTTCTAGTATGATGAATACATGTTTATACAGTTTCCTGATTTTCACGAAGCCTCTAGCAGGCAAAAATGCATTACTAAAAAATACAAGGATGCCTTTACAAACTTTGTGAAAGTTAATCAATATGTCTAGTGTTTTGGTGGAGGTCGAGGCTCTTCTTACATTATTAAAAACATGCATTACCTCTATGAAAAATGTTTCCTCTTTTATTTTACTTCTTACATGTAGCAGCTTATCAGATGAGTTATTAAATAGGGTTAATTGCAGAAGACACACAGACCAGCAGTTTTAATATGTTATCAATGTAATTCATGACATCATCAAAGGAATGAACCTGATTATCATAAGCTTGCTCCATGTATCCATGTTGTAATGGAGTGCATGGTTATGATGAGTAAGGATACCTATACAAAAAGCTTTAAAATTAGACTCTTGTTGCTATAGCAACAAAAAGGTCTTCCGTTCCTCATGTATTAATCTGCACAAAAAATCCAGTTATCTTTTAAACAGAAAATGGATACAATATATACATTTTGTCTCTCCTCAAAGTTTAGATGTTCAAGTTTTTGTTCGTTATATCTTGTTGAAAAAAGGGTTTAGTCTCGGGACCGGAAACGAACAAACAGAAGTGATTTAAGAAATGGAAAGTAAATATTTTAGTACATTTAACTACGTACGTTACTGTTCATCACATTGAGTAAAATGTTTTTAAAAAAGTTAAAAGTTAAAAAAAAAAGTTCTTTTGCTTGAACGCTTCGAGTAATAACCGGAAGTGACGTAGGACCAAATGAAACCCGTTAAACACATGTTCAACAATGTCCATTATCTATATAAGTTTTGTGTCTTGATCTATCTCAATTTCTGAGATAATGTGGGTTCTTTGTTTTTAAAAAAAGAAGGCTACCTGAGATATTTGAGATGTCTCACCGGAAGTAGAACTTTTTTTTACCATGTGTAGATGACCTTTCGTATTTCTATAGCTAAAATGTTACTTCAATGCTAAATAACCAAAATATTTTTTAAAAATCAAAATTGAGTGTACTTCCTGTGACGACCGGAAGTTACGCCGGACAAAACAAAATAGTGTTAACACATGTACATACATAGGTCTATCATCCCACAAACTTTGGTTGTTCAAGTCGTTACCGTTTTTGAGATCTCGTCGAAATGAGGTTTTTTGTCTCTGGACAGGAAACGGACAAACTGATGTGCTCCATGAAAATTAAATTTGTTATTTCTTACTTACTTGCCTATATAACATTATTATTTATCAAAGTAGCTAAAACTATCAAATGAAAACAGATAAACGGATAAACAGCTTGTTTTGTTTGAACTATTCCGGTGTGGACCGGAAGTGACGGAAGGCAAAATGAAACAGTTTAAACATATCTTCAATCAAATGTCTTTAACCAGTGAAAGTTTAGTGTCTTGATCACTTACAGTTTCTGAGATCTCGCGGGTACAAAAAATGTTTTAAAAAAGCTACCTGAGATAATCGAGATATCTCACCGGAAGTAGAATATTTTTGTTAATTTAACATTGTATGGATGACACATGTAAGGATCTATACTAATATCTTTATTCTATGGAAAGTAAATTAAATACGTAAAAACAAAACATTTTGAAGAGCTTCCAGTGACGACCGGAAGTTACGCCGAACAAAACAAAAATGTTTAAACACATCTACAACTATTGGTCTATCCTCCCTCAAAGTTTGGATGTTCAAATCTTTATCGTTTCTGAGATCTCGATGTGACAAGCTTTTTGTCGCGGGACAGGAAACGGACGACAGGAAATGAATTTTCAAAAAATGAAAAAAACGCCTAGAGATATGATCATTCTCTATCAGTCCTAAAAACATCAAGTAAATATATCGAGACATATCTGAGAAATCTTGTGGACAATAACTGGGAAAAAAATAATAATAAAAAAACCTTACAATCACTATAAGGTCTTCCGTTGGAAACGGAAGACCTTAATAATGATCTAGATTCCAGGGGTTCTGGATAATGACATTCATTTAGGAATAACATACTTGATTTTGGTTTTTTAACCCGGTTTTCCAACGAAAAAAATCCAGTTATTAAATTGGTGAAAATGGCGAGTGGGTGGGCGGCTGCCAAAAGAGTACCCTCATTGTACGGATAACTCCTCCTACAGTTTTCAAAATAGGACATTGTTCTTTTGCAGATCAATAGTACATATATCAGTGGTGTGCATATTACTAAGACTTTGATTTCAGATAATTTATGAAAAAATACCAGCTTTTGAACTTAGTCATTTTTTGGAAAAATATTGCATATAGGGTACTCTCATTGTACGGATAACTCCTCCTACAGTTTTCAAGATACGACATTGTTCTTTTGCAGATCAATTGTACCTATATTAGAGGTGTGCACATTGGTAGGATTTTGATTTCTGATAATTTATAAAAAAACACATGCTTTTTAATTTAGTCATTTTTTGGTAAAATATTGCACATAAGGTACCCTCATTGTACGGATAACTCCTCCTACAGTTTTCAAGATAGAAAGTTATTCTTTTGCAGATAAATTGTACCTATATTAGAGGTGTGCATAATGGTATGATTGTGATTTCTGATTATTTATGAAAAAATACCAGTTTTTGAACTTAGTCATTTTTTTGGCTAGATATTGCATATAGGGTACTCCATTTCACTGGATACGGTAGGTAGTGTTTATCAATTCTGGGTTGACATGGATTTTGGATACAGTTGACATAAAAAAACCGGTTTGCTGTCACACTGACGGCTTTTCACTTCTTTTGAAGATTTTTATTTATAAGAGAAAAATGAAGAGTTTGGTTGAAGCACATATGAATTGTATGTCAAATTACAACCAATCTTTTCATCATAAGATGTAAATGCAGAACATACAATTTGAAACATACCTCAGAATGTAAATAATTATACTCTCTCAAATGGTTGTAGATTTGGTTACCCTGACCCCACCTACCTAGACCAAGTGTTGGAGGAGTTGGAGGCCAAAGGAGTCACTGAGGAGTCGGCTGATGATCCAGAGGAATACAAGGAGTACTCAAGAGAATTTAGATATTAGTACTTGAAGGAGAAAAAATATATACATGCCTTTTATGTAGTTAATATTCTTTTCAGAGTGGATCCAGTTTATTCATTATTAAGGTCTTCCGTTTCCAACGGAAGACCTTATTGTTATTGCTTTGATTCTTTTCCTCTATTATTATTATTATTCTTTTTTTTTTCTCCCACGTTTTCTCAAAAACGCTTCAGCCGATTCTCATGAAACTTTCAGATCTTATTCATGACAAAATTTGTAAGAAAATTACACGAGCTTTTTTTGGTCGTCACTTCCGGTACCAAGATATTAAAGATTTTATGTTTTTGCTTGTTCACGATTTTTCTAAAAAAGTATTCAGGATAGGACATTCAAATTTTCAGAGAAGGTAGAGAGTGAACGGCCGCAGTGCCCTTCGCATATCCGAACGTCCGCCGTTACTTCCGGTCGTCACCGGAAGGAAATGAAAAACCTTAAATTTTTAATTATTTGGATTTGAATTTTTTTTATTTTTTTATTCGATAGAGACGCTCTCGAAACTTCAGAATATGAAATTCGTTTTAAAATCGATCCATGCATTCTTGAGATTTTGGACTCCAAAGTTCTGAAGCGAGGGTCCGCGTAGCTCAGTCGTTAGAGTGGTGGACTTGTGCCCAGGCGACCCGGGTTCAGTCCCTGAGTGCCGAATCTTTTTTTTCTCTTATTTGTGTTTTGATTAATGGTTTTATCTTTAAAATGATGGATTTGAATGTTTTCCGTTTTATTTTTGTCATAAATAAAAAAAAATAGCGGCTTTTTTCAGTACAAATATAGACTTTTCTGTTCTATCAGCAGCTCTCTAAATTCCGACGCTCGTGGCATCGCCGACATTAAAGACATGCCGCCGAAGTGCCCCTGCAGTTCGATCGCATTAGAGTTCGCTGGGTCGCTTTGCCGGCATCAAAGAAATGCCGCCATCTCAATGACTGTATGCACACAACATTTAGCAATGCACCCACGTTATTCTACTCGGCTTAAAAAGGAGGACTGCTTAGTATTTATTCCCATATATAGATACACACATGCATGTATACATGCGTTTATTGACATAGGTTGCTTATATATTGATTTCCTGAACATTATAAAACACTATGTAATCTCTCTCTCTCTCTCTCTCTCTCTCTCTCTCTCTCTCTCTCTCTCTCTCTCAAGTACAAATGTTTTAGCATTTGAATAAGAACTAGTACGGGTAACATGCAGTAAATTGGATAGAGGGTAAATGCTTCTTATTGATTGGAAGTCAACGCTAAAAAGTCATTTTTATTAAAGATGGTGTACTTTTTCCTTTTTTGTGCATGTCTATATACTGATAAGATAGAAAAACCTCTGAAGTTAATACACGTATACTATACGTAACGGGTGACTGTGACAAGGTTTAAATACTGACCACCCGTTTATGAGAGTTTCAGCCTAAGAATGAATAGATTTTAAAAAAAAACCAATAGTTACATCTTTCAAACAACGCTTATACATTGTTCTAACATATGTATTTTATTTAGAAATTGTGTAATATGTGATATTTAGAATTTAATATTCTACGTTTAATATAGAAGTCACCGACCGACCCCCCCCCTCCCAATTCATAAAATCATTTAGTGTTTCTGGTCCGATTTTACTTGATCTTTGATCTTGGCCTTTAATTTCAACTAATTACCATTCTAGATTACTGTACTAATTACCAGACCCATTCGTTCATTAATTACAGAGATGAAGTTTTTGGCATTTGAGTTTCAATTGTCGTGTTTGACATGTACTATAAAAAAAAACTAACTCCCGAGCCCCTTACTCGTGTAAAATGCCCATACGCGTTTGGACAATAAATCTGATGTTTTTTTTTAAATCATTTTAAACAATATATGTTTAACGAATCATTGATTTTTAACCTATAGGTATGTTCAATACTTGGAATATGTTGACTCAAACAGGCGTATACATATCAAAACCTACAAATACTGTCATTTTTTAGAACTTCAAGGCATTTTCTTTTATAGAGTGGGTCTGTGCTCCATATTTTTCTCATAGTCTAATTAAGGTCTATTGGAAAACAAAACGATTTCAATCAACAAAAACGTGGAGAGAAG
Organism: Magallana angulata; assembly: GCF_025612915.1. Classification (NCBI taxonomy): domain Eukaryota; kingdom Metazoa; phylum Mollusca; class Bivalvia; order Ostreida; family Ostreidae; genus Magallana; species Magallana angulata. The sequence goes on from NC_069116.1 coordinate 30,647,045, forward strand.
ACCCACTATACATTAAAAATATCATTTTGTATCCCAACAACTGAACGTTTTGAAAAAATAGTACAAGTCCGGTAGTTCTTGACCTTAGTCACACATAATATTTAAAAAGCCCACTTTGTTGTGTCTGAAATGGCTCAGTGGTTAGAGTACCTGGTATAAGCTAACCTTATATATCTAGGGTTTTTATGTTACGGGTTCGATACCACCAAAATTTCCGACAATAATTTTTTTCTTATTTATTGTTAAATATATCAAAAACTGACTATAGTTAGAAATTTTGCTTTTGCAAAGTTGTATTATAATATATTTGAATAGATTTAATTGGGGAAAAATAAATTTAAAATTGTATTTCACTACTAAACCGAATTGGCATTTGCGCCATCTTATTCCCCCATCTTCTTTGTGTAAATGTACCTCGGACCCCAATCTTATTGTCTTCCAAATATGCAGCGGATTGAACAATTAAGAAGAAATTTTTGAGATCAAACGGCGAGTATAGCCTGTACGGGGAATTAAAATGTACACAGTACAAGGGATGTAAGCAGCCGCGTAATATTTCTGTTGCATGTATATTTCTTGTTTTCCGTTTAGTCTGTATCTACGATAGCGTGTGAACTACTTATGAATGTTAGAACTGTGGAAATTACTGTCATCAAATTTTTACCGAATAAATTTACGTGTTACAGATTTCGTTATTTCTACATTTATAAAGATTTTATCAATCCTGCTGAAATAAAACAGTCAAACATAATAGTAAACGACACGAAAAAATATTCTCAACACTGAAATACATGGGTAAAATGCATCAGTCATTGTTTTAGGACTTCCCCTAATTGTTGTTAACCGAATCCGAGATCCACACCTCAAAATTCTATTTTCGATTTATTTACGACGAAAATCAAGCTCGGGTCTTTTCACCCCCCTCCAGACACAAACACGCATTTCAAATGACCTCGCACTGTTACCAAACCTGAATAGTCAGACATCTTACAGGTTGTTTATCATCTCATACAAAAACTCAGCTCCTCTCCCGGGCGGAAACGCCCCAAATTCAAAGACAAAATCGGGATTTATTTGCGTCAGCCATGTTTTGAGACACCTGCAAAGGCTGTGTGTTCTAATCTCGCCGGAGCCAAGATTTGTTCTTTCTCTCCTTTTTATTTAATTTTCTAACTAAAATATTCAACATAAAAGGGTTGTTGGACTGTAGTACAAGTTGAAAAACACTCTTCAATTAAGATTAAGACAAAAACAGTCTTTTATTATAAGGGTCTTCTATTATAAGACCCTTCTAGTCTTATTGTTATTAGGGTCTTCCGTTTACAAAGGCAGACCCTCTTTTTTTTTTATTACAGGTCGTTAGACCTGTTATTAGGTCAAAAGACCTCTTATTTAATTTGAAATAAAATGGGGCTGGTCCATTAAATTAGGAGTCCAACGGGGTGTATAATCCTTCATCCATCGCTCTTTTAGATCACATCTGCATTTCCTGATATGTTTCGTTGATGAAGATAAAAGGCAAGGTCATTTCCTCTTCTAAAAATCGGACGGAAGACCTCCTCGTTGCTCGCAACGAGATCGTGTCTAGTTATTATTATTTTTTTTTCTCCCACGTTTTCTCGAAAACGCTTCAGTCAATTTTGATAAAACTTTCAGATCTTGTTTATGACAACATTTGTAAGAAAAGTACGTGGGATTTTTTTGGTCGTCACTTCCGGTCCCGAGATATTAAAGATTTTATGTTTTTGCTTGTTCACGAGTTTTCTCCAAAAGTATTTAAGATAGAACTTTCAAATTTTTAGAGATCGTAGAGAGTGAACGGCCGCAGTGTACTACGCATATCCGAACGTCTGCCGTCACTTCCGGTCGTCAGCGGAAGGAAATGAAAAACCTTAATTTTTTAATTTTTTGAACTTGAATTTTTTTTATGTTACTATTCGATAGAGACACTCTAAAAACCTCTGAATATGAAATCTGTTTTAAAATCGATCCATGCATTCTCGAGATTTTGGGCTCCAAAGTTCTGAAGCGAGAGTCCGCGTAGCTCAGTCGTTAGAGTGGTGGACTTGTGTCCAGGCGACCCGGGTTCAGTCCCCGAGTGCCGATTATTTGTTCTTGCTTAACTGTGTTTTGTTTAACGATTTTATCTTTATAATGATGGATTTGAATGTTTTCCGTTTTCTTTTTGTCATAAATAAAAATAATAGCGGCTTTTTTTCAGTACAAATATAGAGCTCTTTTCTGTCAACTGCTCGCTAAATTCGGACGATTGTCGCATTGCCGGCATCAAGGACATGCCGCCGAAGCACCCCTGCAGTTCGACCGCATTAGAGTTCACTTAATCGCTTTGCCGGCATCAAAGAAATGCCGCCATTTCAATGATTGTATACACACAACATTTAGCAATGCACCAACGTTTTTAGTATTTCACATGGCTTAAAAAGAAAGGTTGTTTTGTATTTATTCAAACATTTTGATATGTACATGTATGCATGTATACATGCGTTTATTGACAAATGTTGCGTTTATATTGAATTCCTGAACACTAAAATCTCTCTCTCTCTCTCTCTCTCTCTCTCTCTCTCTCTCTCTCTCTCTCTAAAAGATCTACTACAGGTAACATGGAGTAATGAGGCTAGAGGCTAATGTACATTTGACGTCAAAAAAAGTAAATACGTATTTTTTTCTAGTTACGGGATATTGTCTACGGATGTTATTTTTTGAAATTCACTGTTCAATGATTTAATTACAAATCTATTGACTGTCTGGGATTAAAAAAAACCGATTTTTATTATCAACTGAATGCTTAACATTGGTCATTTAGACATAACACTTGGGTATCGTTTGGATTCGGGAAAATGGGGAATAAATAATCATACTATATTTTTAATGATGTAGGTTATTTTATTTGCTGACTTACCAGATTTTTTTATTATGCAGTTATTGTCGGCAAAGAAAAACTTGAGACAAAAAGAAATATAATTCATATGAAAAAGCAGATAAAACAATTATTAATTTCTTTATCAAATCAGAGACGTAAATGTTATTTATGTCTCTGATCAAATCGATTTCTGATCTCTCTCTCTCTCTCTCTCTCTCTCTCTCTCTCTCTCTCTCTCTCTCTCTCTCTCTCATCATACATATGTAGTGTTTAGCATGTAAATGTTATGGCATTTTATATATTTTATTTCTGAAAACTTTAAAAGTAAAAAGTAAATCCATAAATTGCGTTTGATGTAAGATTTTAAAAGATTATTGCAAATGTTTCTCGACTTGTTGCAATACTGCTGTTGTCATAGGCAAAATCCCATCGTGAGCTCTGGACCGGTAAATGTCCGAGTAAAAATAAACTGGCGACTTCGAGAGAATAATGCGTATATCTCCCCTATTGTAAGACCCATCAACTTAAAATTCGGCAGGAGTGTATCTCAGACATTACTTTTATGAAAAATACATGCACGTTGCGAGTGTTTTAAAGATTAATTGATTTTTTAGGATTTTGAAGCGAGCTGGTAGTTTTCTATCTGGGTCAGAGTTCGACCTCTTTCTTTATTTATGGTTTCATTGAAATTAATGTTGAAATGGACTTGGCCCCTGTGCAGCCACGTAATATTTCTGTTGCATGTATATTTCTTTTTTTCCGTTTAGTCTGAATCTACGATAGCGTGTGAACTACTTATGAATGTTAGAACTGTGGAAATTACTGCATCAAATTTTTACCGAATAAATTTACGTGTTACTGATTTCGTTATTTCTACATTTATAAAGATTCTATCAATCCTGCTGAAATAAAACAGTCAAACATAATAGTAAACGACACGAACAAAAATTCTCAACACTGAAATACATGGGTAAACTGCATCAGTCATTGTTTTAGGACTTCCCCTAATAGTTGTTACACGAATCCGAGATCCACACCTCAAAATTCTATTTTCGATTAATTTACGACGAAAATCAAGCTCGGGTCTTTTCACCCCCCTCCAGACAAAAACACGCGTCAATATTTCAAATGACCTCGCACTGTTACCAAACCTAAATAGTCAGACATCTTACACTTTGTTTTTCATCTCATACAAAAACTCAGCTCTTCTCCCGGGCGAAAACGCCCCAAATTCAAACACAAATTCGGGAATTATTTCGCGTCAGCCATGTTTTGAGACACCTGCAAAGGCTGTGTGTTCTAATCTCGCCGGAGCCAAGATTTGTTCTTTCTCTCTATTTCTTTCTCTGCTATTTATTTAATTTTCTAACTAAAATAATCAACATAAAAGGGTTGTTGGACTGTAGTACAAGTTGAAAAACACTCTTCAATTAAGATTTAGACAAAAACAGTCTTTTATTATTAGGGTCTTCCGTCTTCAGCGGAAGACCCTTCTATTCTTATTGTTATTAGGGTCCTCCGTTAACAAAGGAAGGCCCTCTTTTTTTCTTCGGTTTCTTTTTATTACAGGTTATTAGACCTGTTATTAAGTCAAAAGACCTCTTATTTAATATGAAATAAAATGGGACTGGTCCTTAAAATTAAGGATCCTACAGGTGTATAATCCTTCATCCATCGCTCTTTTAGATCACATCTGCATTTCCTGATATGTTTCGTTGATGAAGATAAAAGGCAAGGTCATTTCCTGTTCTAAAAATCGGACGGAAGACCTCCTCGTTGCTCGCAACGAGATCGTGTCTAGTTTTTTTTTATGTTTGTTTGATTATATTGAAGCATACATATATGAAAAGTGCATTCTTCCTTTTGGTTGTATAAGATTTTACATGCTAAAATTAAGAGATTACTCCTATGACTTGTTAAAGGACCTACTGCTATTAGAATGTTATTTTACTGTAGACAAAACTAAAATTGTACATGTGAACTATATCCGACCTCTTTGACTGACATGTATTACAGCTATTTAAAGCTGCTTGGTCTGATTTTATATCAAATTTTATGCATGCTTTTAAACGATGGCTATGCTTAGTATATGTATAATAATAGACATTGCAGTAGTTTTACCCGTCAATTATGCCAAATTTCAATGAAGAAAAATACGTACAAAATTTGCTAACAAAACAAACGACATTAAAAGGTACCGCGTTATTTCGCCTCATGTTAAATTTCATCCCTAAAACGAGACGGGTATGGTTGTATTACGACTTTGACATCGCATTAAATAAAGGTCGAAATGATCAGACAAATTACAAATAAACATGTGTACGTTTTGTTCGCTAATATTTCAAAAGTCTGCCTTCTTTACAATCGATGCATAGCATGCGGGTTGAATAACCCCAATCATTCGGGGGACGACACCAAGCGGTTTCCTTTTCTAAAAATTCCCGTGATGCATCTTTGTTTGTTTTTTCGTTTGCCCAAATAGAAATTATTTTTATTTACTTTGAATATTTCTAACTTTGAAAGAAGACTGATTCTGCTGGTGTAAATACGAGAAAGTCCATAACTTTCTAAGATAACTGATTTGTATGGAAAAATTTTGATACTGTAATTACAAAAAAATCGGACCAAGCAGCTTTAAGTTCTTTAATGCTGTGTTAAATTTTAAAGTTTACCATTTTTTACTACATATTATATTCACGTTTCAAGAATTTTATTTTTAAATTTCTTTTAAGTATTGAAGTTTGACAATAGATGACAATAAATGTATAATTTGACGTTTTGTAGAATTTAGAATTATATATATGTAAGATTATTAAAATAATTATATCGGAGTACATGATCTACTCCAATTTCATATCAATAAATATTTTATCTATCTGTCAATTTTGTACAGCTTTTCTTCATTCAAAATTAAAGAAAAAAGATTCAAGTCGTTTTGAAGCATTAATGTAGCACTGAGTTACTTGGATATAAAAAATGCAAGGAAACATTTCATGTAAAAAAAACTTCTAAGATTTAACGAATATAAAAATAAATGTATTGACTTTAAAGTTTTATCTATTAATATTGAAAAAAAAACCCAACTTATAACGTTTGTTTTCAGCTTCTAAATCACATTGTGATTGCTTTTCCATCAACTTACTTTTCAATAAGTGTTTTTACTTTTGGTATATTGCCCACATCCATAAAAGTAGTTTTAACTTGTGCATAATTTTACCCATGACACAATGATTAAAATGATATTGTTCTCTATTTTGCAAATGATTTATTGCAAATTTTATTTTACATGTGACACATTGTATTTGTTTAATAAGCGATGGTTTTGGTTTGCATTATGTTAAGAAAAAATATATATTTGTTGTTGTGTTATTTTTGTCAAAGGATTTTTAAATTACGCTAACTTGTTCAGTTTGCTTTTGAATTATTATTTAGATATCGTCGAAAAAAAATTATTGTATCTTAATAAAGCTTTTTTGAAAATGTAAGGACGATGTTGAACCCTCAAAGGTATTGAACAACTATTTTGCATTTGGTTTTGCAATAGCACGAACAATACAAAAGAAATGTTCCATCGCCTTTTTTCCATATTTTAGTAAACTATGTTAGAAATTGTATCTCTGAATTATTAATATATTTATTGAGTTGTGGTGTTTTACATGATTAATGACAATAAAATAATTGCAGGTTCACAAAAGAATGCTTTTTAAATTTTACATGTACATGAAATATTTTAGATTTGGCAATTTTGTGATTATTAAGTAATTGCAGATAGCAGAGGAAAGAGTCATAAGTTCATTTGTAGTTTGAATTGTGACGAGTTGCTATCATTCTGTAATTAATACTATTTTCACCTTATATGTTAGAAACACAAACTTCTATCAAACTGCACAAAATTTTTCTATATATTTTGAGTAGTATAATATCTAACGCAGATTGGTTCAATTTAAAAAAAAAAGAAATGAATAAAATATACCGTGGAGAGAATATTTTCTTCTTTTGTAGTTTTTATGGTGTGCTCTTTTAAAACATTATTGTTCATATCAGTTTTTATAACGTACATCTACAAAGCTTAATTTAATCGTTACGCATTAAAAGCATAATGGTGACGTTCACCCTCCAAATAATAAAAAAAAAGACAAAAAGTAACATTTCCTTAAAAATCCCCAAAAATACAGGTTTGTTGTTCGTCGTCTTCAATTTTATTAACGTTATCAAAACAATTAATTTCTAAGAAGTTGTAAATACACGATATTTTACTTAAGTGTTTTAAGGTATCCGATCCATATTAGGACCTATTTTTTTTTCCAACCTTGAATATCCATCGTGTATTTAATACTTTGATATTAAGGAAGGCCGGGGTCTTCTCGTTATCAGACATACTTCTTATATTAAGAAATTCTTGAAATTTTGACACAGTCAAACAGATCATATAACCAAATGATTCTATGAGATTAACCAAATTTGACTAACTTGTTTTCGAATCAAGGTCAGGTCAAGGTCACTATCTTTTTCCTCAATTTAAAGAATAATACAAGTAAATGTAGTTATCTGCAGTTTTGTAGAAATCTGATAAAGATACGACGTTTCTATTCTTCAATGAAATGATAAAATATAAGATTATCTATTAGCTTATAATTCTAAATTGAAATTAATATTTAAACAAAAATTGAAATTGCTTAGCCCGCATTTCCTCCAATTTTTTTGAAATTTGAAGATATTTTGATTATTTTTTTATGCTTCCAATTATAAAATGCTTCTTATTTTTACATATAATGAAAACCTTATATAAAGGGATAAATTGACAGAAGCTATAATATTTTGACATTTTAATAAGAGAAAATCCGATTTTAGTGATTTTTCACACAAAACTATATAAAGAATGATTGTTTAAAAAAAACTAATAAAAATGTGAATTGATAGGCAAATCATATTTTAAAAAAATTCTCAGAAACCCAAGCACATTATCATTAGCTCAAATTAGCTGAAAAAATCCAATATTAATGTTACTGTTTTAAAAATGCTGAATAGACTCGTGAATCTACAGCAATTCTGAATTGCCAGAAATTGTGATATTTTCCTACGCCAGTGTTCCGCCAAAAAATAGTCCTTGTTAGATTCAAAACTTTTATTACTATTTCTATGCCAAGTTGATGATAAAAGAAAAATATGAAATTTTAATTTCCCTCATCTTGATTTAATGACCATTTACTTTTGACAAGTCGAAAACCAGAAAAGACTCCTTCCTTAATTTGAAGCATTTTAGAGTAGAAAAAAATTAACCTAGGGAAATTTTTTAAAATAATATAAATGAAGCATTAATTAATAAATGAAAATTAGATTATGGTCTATGGGGACAAGCACATTTTTTAAAATCAAAAAGTAAATGCTAGGAATATCAATAGATGCTTTGGTGGAAGGATGTATTTTTTCCTTAAGAATACAAAAACTATTGAAAATAAATTTTATACCGTAGAGATTTTTAAAACTAATTTTTATAGAATTAAAGCAAAGAGGGGAGGGGGAGCAGCTCTTCAAGAAAAGGAAAAAGGTCATTGATTAGGACACATTCCACTCTCACATATTGATACTTAAACATGACAATTATGTCCAAGTATACTGAGTATTAAGCCCATACATATCTGTTATGCACCAAGATTCATTGAATCTGAGGCTATTATGGATCGGATGCCTTAAAATTATACTTACTTTCAACTGTGAATACCGTATAAATATTTATATTTAAACAATAAAATGCTTCCTTTGGTGATTCATCCGGTTCATAAAGATGGCAACATTGTAGAAAAAATACATAACCCACGTTAGCGGGTTATGTTATTTTTCTCTAATTCTTTTTAAAAAATATAGTTCATTGATGTTGACTTTATTTATAGATGATATAAATAAAACTATACATTAATACAAGTACACAGACTTGCATTTTGTGAGCTCTTAATTTTAAGAAGTTTGGTAATTATGGCAGCCTTTAATTTAAATGTATAATTATGAAATTTGGCTGATTATTCTGTGCTGATCGACAACGACAATTAAAATTCACTTACTTTATGAGTTTATTTGAATAATTAATTATCTAAAACTTTTTTGTTAGTGTTTGATTTAGCCTTTAAGTTAGCGCTCATCACATAAATACTTTACATAACCCGTTAATGCGATAGTAAAATAAGGCTTAACATATCGATTCTATCTCATTTACAATACTATGAATCATACTTGCTATCAGTCACTGTATTCATGTTGCGTTGTGCACGTTTTAGGATATGTGTTTATTCTTATCTACAAGGCGAAGTATAGCGACCCATTGTCGTGTTTTGGTAATAGAAACAATTTTAAATAATATTTTGCTGAATGTTGCTGTCATGGAAATCTGTTCCCATGTACATTACGCAGTTTTCAAAAATTATCTTTTCTTTCCAAAAAGATTCGACAAAATCTGTTCCTCCTGTCTTCATTATATTGCAATGCCTTATAAATGTTGAAAAAAATTACGAATTACGCAAGAGCAAATGTCAAACTTCCATCAACGGGACTCTTTCCATTTATTCATTCGCAAGAAAGATGTAAAATTAACATCCAAAATCTTTCTTTTATAATTCATGCAGGATACGAAGGTAGCAATCATTGCAGAAAAAAATACACAACTCGCTATCAGGGGTTATGCGTTGTTTCGGCAGTGAACAAATTTTTTCCAACTGAATAGTTTACGACTAACATTTGTCAATTTACATCAAAAGAATAACACATTCATGGATCAGAAAAAAGATATGAATATATAGAAGCATATTGAACCTTTTAGCTTTCCATATGTGCGTTGCAATCACGAATGAAGATTTATCTGACTAGTGGGAGGGCATATTTACATGGCTCTCGAGGAAAATGCGTTCATACTCATTGAATATACATTAAAATACAACATGTGAGGTAAGATTTCTACAAAATCTGCTAATGTTTTTCTTCCTTCTTATTTAATTGATTTATTTGCCCCGCATCCAGATGTTATGGATATATCAAATGTTCTATGGTCACCAATGAGGCCTAGATGGTTCATTCTTCTTCCGAAATCAAAAATTTAATATTGCAATGGATTGTATAAATTAACTAATCTCAGAAAAGGTTCTTATATAATTTTTGAGATGATATTTCTATTAATCCAAAAAAAAGGTTCTCATGTAATTTTTGAGATATTTCAAATCTTCAAAACTGTAAGCATTAAGATTAAATACAGACATACCATTATTATTCCATGTAGGCATAAGGCAAGAACGACTCAGTAATCTTACGTAATTCATGTTCACAAAGAGAGTTTATTAAAAATTTGTTGGCATTTTAAAAAGAAATCTTAAAATACCACGTTGATACTTTTGTGAAAACATCTTCTGGTTCTGTAGATTCGAGCTTGTTTAAATCACGATCCCCAGGGGTAGGGTTTCGCTACAATGTGAAGATATGGGAGATAAAACATTATAAAATCTCTCAAAAACCGTTTAGCCAGAAATGCTGAAATTTGCATAAAAGCATCCTCATGTTGTGTAAATTCGTTAGTTTAAATCGTGATTCTCTTGGGTAGAGTTGGGGCCCACAAGTGGTCCTGGATCAAAGTTTGATATAGGTTTGTTTAAGATCTTCTTGGGAAATCGCATGCTCAGTATCATCCTGTAACAAAGGGGCATAATATTTGACATGAGAATAATTGGGGAAAGTTTTGAAAATATCTTATACAAGATCTATTCTACTACATTGTCGATGTTGTATAACTCCTCATAAAGCTGAATTAATTATGGATTTTGTTGTTCATATGAGCTATCTGTCCCAAGGGCTTATTATTTGGCTTTTACGGAAAGATCATTACGGTTGCTACGTGATAAAATCTATGATCATAAAGTCCTTCGTGTTTAGTTAGATTTGATCACGTGTCCTAACTTTGATGATCTCCCCAAGAAGTCAAAGAATGAATCCTTACTCCGCCTAGTGTGCGTCATTTGACACAATTCATTTTTTAGGTAGTGCAGACTTCGTATTATCAGACCAAAGTCACTGGTCTTTGATATGTAAATATGTAAATTATGAATATAATTCAGGCAAACATTTTCAGAATAGTGTTTGATCTTGATACATCAAAATACTCTGCACCTATTGCAGATTAAAATGTAAATTTTACACAACAAAGTTTGACAAAGTATAAAATATATAATTGAAAAAACCCAAAAAACTTAATTCCCAAAATAATCTTACTCTGTGTGTGTTTGTGTGGTGGGGGGGGGGGGGGGTACCTATAACTTACCTTAACTTTAATCTCACCTACCCAAAAAATCCCAAATTATGAAATTACTAGTCCGGGGGGGGGGTTAACCCATGACTGACTCAAATTTTCAATATCAATATTAATATATTAATATTTCAATCGTTTTAAGGTAAATTTAGGAACAATTATATTTGCTACGAGAAAAAGTGTGTGTGGGGGGGGGGGGGGAGGGCTATACTATGCTATACTAAGCCCCCTAGCCCCCCCCCCCCCCACCTCCCGACTCCGACGCCTATGGTCTGTATATTAGTGCGAACAATGTTGTACTTACGGGTTTAGAGGTAGTTGAGATGATGACTTTCATGTGATCGACAACAGCCAACCAGACATGACTATTTGGAAACGTATAAAATTTACATTTTGGAAAAGGTCATAAGAAGTACAAACTGTTTTGATTTTCTATATGTACATGTATTTTGTCATGATAAGAAAAGCTCAGGAAGATAACAGTAAAAATGTAAGGTAAGAACATCTAATTCATTGGCGTCGGAAGCAAATTGAATGGGGGGGGGGGCTAGACTATTCCTCAGAAATATTGAGGAAAAAAAACTAATTCCCAAAATCATGGAAATCCTAATCTGTGGAAGGGGGGGGGGAGAGTATTCCTATACTTTTCATAATTTTCCATATTTCCTGTTGGTTTTATCTTGCTTTTTCGTTTTGATAATCGTATGGCACACACTACAAAAATATTGAAAAATGCTTAAAAATGATAAAAGACACCATATCTCAAAATTTTGATCATTGACCTCAATAAATTTTATGCCAGTAGACAAAGGTCAACATACTTAGTTTAATACTATAAATGTTTTAGCATTATCATCATTCAATTTTTGTTACATTGAATAAAAAATGGGTAGTAATTTGAAAACCGAGAGAGGAAATTCGGACTAGAATATCTATAAAAATTGTGAATGAAAACCTAATGCTTTGTATCTATTTAATGTCACTACCATTTATTAATTATATTTCATTTGTTAAAGAGTTAAGCAATTTGTATTATTTTCACAATTAAGAAAATCTCAATCATAGTGTAAAAATTTTATGGATTTTCCTTAAATTTTCAAAAAATATTCAATGGTCATTAACTCAAAAAGTAGGTCATTGACTTACTTTTTTTGAAAGTGTAGAATAACATCACCATGCAAGGTCTATTACACAGAATAGTTGGTTTTTCATTATTATCATTATTAAGGTCTTCCGTTTCATACGGAAGACCTTACTGTTATTGCTTTGATTCTTTTACTCTATTATTATTTTTTTTTCTCCCACGTTTTCTCAAAAATGCTTCAGCCGATTTTCATTAAATTTTCAGATCTTATTTATGACAAAATTTGTAAGAAAAGTACCGAGATATTAAAGATTTTATGATATTGCTTGTTCACAATTTTTCTCAAAAATTACTCAAGATAAGACTTTCAAATTTTCAGAGAAGGTAGAAAGTGAACAGCCGCAGTGCCCTTTGCACATCCGAACGTCTGCCGTCACTTCCGGTCGTCACCGGAAGGAAATGAATAACCTTAATTTTTCAATTTTGGGGATTTGAATTTTTTTTTATTTTTTTTTATTCGATAGAGACGTTCTCAAAACTTCTGAATATGAAATTTGTTTTATAATCGATCCACATATTCTTGAGATTTTGGACTCCAAAGTCCTGAAGCGAGGGTCCGCGTAGCTCAGTCGTTAGAGTGATGGACTTGTGCCCAGGCGACCCGGGTTCAGTCCCAGAGTGCCGAATCTTTTTTGTGTTTTGATTAATGATTTCGTCTTTAAAATGATGGATTTGAATGCTTTCTGTTTTATTTTTGTCATAATTAAAAATAATAGTGGCTTTTTTCAGTACAAATATGGAGCTCTTTTCTGTCAGCAGCTCTCTAAATTTAGACGCTCGTCGCATTGCCGGTGTAATGAAGAATAATGACCCCCGTAGAAAAATGACCGGGGTCATTTTTTGACGTACAATTATGACTCCCCGGTCATTATTCTTCGCAGAAAAATGACCCCCGGTCATTATTCTACGTAGAAAAATGACCCCTTTGCCTGAAGAATAAGTGTCATTTTCATAAAAATGAGCACACTCTACATGAAGAAAAGTGACCCCTGTAGAATTATGACCGCCTTATAGATTAAAGTTTTCCAGTATATTTTTTTTTATTTGTGAAATAGTCTTTACAATATTGTAATTTTTACTGCAGTTTACAGAATTAACAGAAATAATAATTTATATAGAAGTAAACTTTTAAAAATGAAAGAAGGGGTGTAACTTAGAAAATAAAAATCCTTCCGTTATAACAAGATACTGACGTCCGTATTGCATCGGGGTATGGTTGTCATCTTAAAGAGACAGTACAGCTGAAAACACATGTGTGAATAACTTCAGATTTACCTATTGTATAGTTAGGAAATAAGAAATAACGTTTATTGTAATAGTTGAAATACGTGAAAATCCCTTTCACATACTAAATTAACGTAATTATGAGCTTCCGGAAATTCAAGGGTCGTACAAACCGGAATAATCTTATATCGTTTATTTGTACCACGTGGACTTTGATTGACAGTAATTGACACGTGCTGAAAACTACAAGATCTTCGTCCCACTACGGTCATCATGGAAAACGAGGTTAAAGCGATTCTCTAAATGAAACACATCCTTGCTTACTCGATATTTTATAAATGGTTTACCAATTTAAGTTCATTTTAAAATGAATAGACATAAATATGTCAAATAACCCCTCAAGGGGCCTCATTTATAAAAATAGATTTAGGTTGTAGCAACTCCTATTATAAACACGAAAAATACATGCTTACAAAATAATAAATTTGGTTATTTTAAAAACTTTGAACAGTTATTACATATGAGAAGTAGAAAATACATATTTGTTTCAACAAACCTGTCCAGGAGATTCTTCGCGAGCCCTGCATGTGTTTTGTTTACAGTAAATACGCATGCGTAATAGTATAGAAGGCTGAACCCCGAACACGTTGCGATGTATTTAGGTGATAGGTTATACTTAATTATTAATTTTAATGAAATAATTAGTTTTATTGCATGGAGAACTTTGTAAATTTCTGAGAGTTTATAAATTCATGAGTAGTACAAAAATACCGAACCCGATCGGAAATTTTTTTCAAGTCGGTTTTTCGATAAGATGCGCCGTACTGTCTCTTTAACGATTACATTTGCATGTATCTCATTATTACGAGTGACAACACATTAAAATGATTTCGAGATACAAAATTTTGTTTATTGTAAATGAAAGAGTAGACTCGATATTGTTCATGAATTATACTTGTATTGACGAAACTAAAATGATGAGAAGTTTACTCCACTGTTAGGCATGATAACCAAACTGAAGTTGGTGGACAGTAACAGCAGCCATTACGCCAGTAGAAGCTAACGGCCAACAAGGAAAATTGTCAAAGTACTGAGAGTACTCGAACAGAAAATTTTATTTTACTTTATCATCGGCATAGTTTAGTTAATATCAAGTTGATTAATGCATTAATGCTTTGTATGAGCATTGACAACTTTGGATACAGTAAAGATAGTGTGATCAAAATCAAGGGAAATATAAACCCTTAATATAAGCCCGAACCCCTTTTCAACGCTCTTAGAAAAAATCTGTTCTTATTATGATCGATCAGTGTTTATTATCTATTTAAGATTTAATATAGTCAGGTAAAGTTATTCATGATCACAAATACATTAACAAAAAATGTTTTGAATATCGATGTTCATGTATAATGTAGAAAAAACAAAACTAACGTAAAATGATTTTTTAAAAATAACTTTCCCCCAGAAATAATTAAGTATGCATGTTCCTACGTTACCTGCCTCCTTATCCTTTTTTCATAAAAATGTACATATACATGCATGTTTCATTCTTCGATTGACATTCATTCACCAGTGAATATTGCTTATATTATTTCAGCAATTATTCGTTCATGATTATTTTTCGTCAAGTATCACACAATAATTTAATTCTGGTTGTAACGCAGCATTTGATTGGATAGAAAAAAAAATTTCACGTCACAAGACACGTCACAATGCACCAACGTAAAAAAACGTACTTATCAGCTTGACGTTACGTTTAAATTTTGAACAAATTAATATCATTTTTAAAAGTAAAACAGAATCCATTTGTACAGCAACTTACAGAAAATTAAATTAGAAGGAATGAACTCAATATCCACCCAAGTTATACTCGTATAACCTGGGTTGGAGTAATATACGCTTTTTTATAATCCGCTCTGCGGATTATAAAGCGTAAATTGCCCCAACCCAGGTTATACTCGTATAACTTGGATAGACATTGAGTTCATTTCTTAAATATCCTAATGTGTATGAATTTTATTTCTTCATTTGCGTCAAATGCGAGAAGTGACGTAACTGTTAAAGATGACGTTTACTCAGAATGAAAAAAATTCCACCAATGATAATGAAAAGCCAACTATTGTGTGTTATAGACTTTTAATTGTAGTGTTATTTTTGTCTTTCAAAAAAGTAGGTCAATGACCTACTTTTTGAGTTAATGGCCATTGAATAAATTTCGAAAAATCAAGAAAAATCCCATAAAACTTTACACTACGATTGATATTTTCTTAATTGTGAAAATATTGGAAATAATTGAATACTTTAAAAAATGAAATTCAGTTTATGAATGGTAATGGCACTAAATAAATACAAAGCATTAAAATTTCAGTCCAAATCCCTACCAATTTTTGATCCAATTTTACAAAAAATTCAATAATTATAATACAAAAAACACTTGTAATAATAAACTACTTATATTGACCTTATTCTGTTGGCATAAAATTTATATAAGGTCAATGGTCAACATTTTGAGATATGGTGTCTTTTTAAAGCATTTTCCAATATTTGTGCAATTCGTGCAATACGATTATTTTAATGAAGAAGTAAGGTATCACTAATACCATGAGAAAATGAGACAATATGCAAAATTATACAGACTAAAATATAAAATCTTATCTTTTAATATTATAAGACTACTGACAAAATTTTTTTTAGCGGAAAACAAAATTTGCAAAATCTATTCCAAATTTCCTCTTTTTGGCTAAAAGTCTACTTTTGTTTGAGCCTGATGAGTAGAAATATCGAATGTTATGTCAATAATAATTTATTTCATAAATACTTTTTGTGTTTAGAACAGATTTTACTCATGACATTGAACTGTATAACAATCCGAATTTGAGAAATCAAACCCAGAGTAAACAACACCCTTAACAATCAATTTGTGGCAATGTAAGATTGCTTTGTGTATGCTTGCTACGGATATGAAAAACTATATATACAACGATTTATTTACAAGTTCGGTGTTTATAACTTCAAAATCAGTTGAACAGAATGAAAATTCAAGTAATTTCAAAGCCGTATCATGGATACGCGATAACCAATTCCTATTCTTTGGTACGGGAGGGGGTCATTTTTCTACGGGGGTCATTTTTCTTCATGTGTAACATGAAGAAAAATAGCCCCTGGTTCATTTTTCCTCAGAAAAATTCAATTATTCTTCAGCAAGGGGGGGGGGGGGTGGGGGGGGGTCATTATTCTACGTCGAAAAATGACCACCGGTCATTATTCTACGGGGTCATTATTCTTCATTACACCGGCATCTAAGACATGCCGAATGTTATTTTCTTTCTTAATTTTGTTTTGTTTCACAATTTTATCTTTAAAATGATGGATTGTAATGTTTTCCGTTTTAAATTTATTGTAAATAAGAATAATAGCGGCTTTTATTCATTACAAATAGATAGCTTGTTTCTGTCAGCAGTTCGCTAAATTCAAACGCTCGTCGCATCGCAGGCACCAAAAATGTGCCGCCGAAGTACCCCTGCAGTACGCTGGGTTGCTTTGTCGGCATCAAAGAAATGCCGCCATCTCAATGACACACACAATATTTAACAATGCACCCACGTTTAAGTAAGTATTCTACATGACCTTAAAAGGAGGACTGATTAGTTTTTATTCACATAAATATATACACGCATGCATGTATATAAATGTGTTTATTGACATACGTTGCTGATATACTGATTCCCTAAACACTGTAAAAAACTAGAAAATCTCTCTCTCTCTCTCTCTCTCTCTCTCTCTCTCTCTCTCTCTCTCTCTCTCTCTCTCTCTCTCTCTCAAGTACAAATGTTTTAGCATTTGAATAAGAACTAGTTCAGGTAACATGCAGTCAGTTGGATAGAGGCTAAATGTACATTGGCGTCCAAAAATTATACATGTATTTATTTCAAGTTACAGGATAATGTCTATGGATTCAAATAATTTCAAATTCATTGTTAAATGATTGTCTTCTTACTGATTGGAAGTCACGCTAAAAAGTCATTTTTATTAAAGACGGTGTACTTTTTACTTTTTTGTGCATGTCTATATACTGATACAAATCTGTTGCCTGTCTGGGATTAAGAAAAACCTCCGAAGTTTATACACGTAACTATACAAACGAATGGGTGACTGCGACAAGGTTTGAAAACTGACCACCCGTTTATGAGTGTTTGAGCCTAAGAATAAACAGATGTAAAAAAAAAATCAATAGTTACATCTTTCAAACAACGCTTATACATTGTTCTAACATATGTATTTTATTTAGAAATTGTGTAATAAATGATATTTAGAACTTAATATTCTACGTTTAAAATAAAAGTCACCGACTGACCCCCCCCCCCCCCCTCCCAATTCATAAAATCATTTAGTTTTTCTGGCCCGATTTCCCTTGTTCTTTGATCTTGGGCCTTTAATTTCAACTAAGTATCATTCTAGATTACTGTACTAATTACCAGACCAATTCGTTCATTATTAACAGAGTTATGAAGTTTTTATCCTTTGAGTTTCAATTGTCGTGTTTGATATGTACTGTAAAAAAAATCTAACTCCCAAGCCCTTCACTCAATCCTAATGAAAATTCGTGAAAATGAACCTCGGACCCCATTCTTATTGTCTGTCAAATATGCAGCGGATTGATCAATTAAGACGAAATTCCTGAGATTAAACGGCGCTTATACCTGGAAATTAAATTTACACAGTACACGCACCGACCCCCGCCCCTTCCTATTCACAAAATCATTTAGTTTTTCTGGCCTGATTTTACTGGATCTATTATCTTGAACCCTTATTTTCAACCCATTCGTTCATTTTTAAGAGAGTTATGAATATTTGGGCATTTGAGTTTCGATTGGCGTGATTGACATGTACTGTAGAAAAAAATTCTAACTCCCGAGCCCCTTACTCAATCCTAATGACATTTTGTGTATATGTACCTCGGACCCCATTCTTATTGTCTGCTAAATATGCAGCGGATTGAATAATTAAGAAGAAATTCCTGAGATCAAACGCCGAGTATAGCCTGTACGGGGACTTAAATACACAGTACAAGGGATGTAAGCAGCCGCGTACTATTTCTGTTGCATGTATATTTCTTGTTGTCCGTTTAGTCTGTATCTACGATAGCGTGTGAACTACGAAAGCCGAGAAGGATCATTCGAGATTCGAGATTCAAAATACGAGATTCGAAATACGAGATTCGAGATTCGAAATTCGAGATTCAATATCTAAATTAACCAATCAAATCATGGATCTGAAACCTGTATCCTAGCAACATCAAACTGTTCTAAATAAAGATCATTCGTACATGCTCTTTCCTACAAATAAATGTCTTAATAGCTCTTAATAAATGCTATGTTCACTTTTCCCTACCTAACTAAATAATTATGTATATTTACTTTTACACAGAATATCTAAGTAGACTAGTAATAATGCAGTGTGCTTCGCGGATCTAAGTGATTTTGTTTGCCCTGGTGCATTTCCACTTGATGCGTTTGAACCCTGGGGTATTTCACCACCAGTAATAGTTTAAAACCCGGGTTTATTCACCCCTTTTGTGTAAAAATGCGGTTATGGTAGAGAACTTCATAAGCGTAGCTAATTTTTTCTGTAGGGGGTCCTAGGCCAATTTTAAATAATTTTACTATGTAAATTTAATAAGCTCCAATTTTGCCGAGGAGGGGGTCCAGATCCCCTGACCCACTCCTTTCTAGATCCGCGCATGAAGATTAGTACATGTATCTAAATAATCTAAATATAAATAATCAGTTCGGTTTCACCAATAAATATAAGCATTACTTATCTTTTTATGTAGGCATACAGTCATACACTAGTACTATGATTATAAACAAATCATTGAGATATTATCACATTATACGGAATTATTAATAAATACAATTTTATTTCCTTTTCCTCAGTAAACAACTTATTATGAGTCTTACTTTTGGAATTGTTTTCAATATAGAAGGATACCTACTCTCTACAATTAAAGGTAGGGATGATAGGATGCCAATTTGTTCACATTGCCGATTTCTTGTGCAGAGAACAGTAAAACATTTTAAAAATTTGATTGTGCATGAATATTTCAAAATTAATTGTTGTACATGTATTTTGTTATAATTCATTCATTGATATATCAATAAGAAAGATTAAAAGCATATGTTTCACAGCCAAGTTAAGTTTCTCTGTAGTTTCCTACCCCCCCCCCCCCCCCCGCACCAAAATTGACAATAATTACATATAAGTCATACAAATGTTTACTTTTTTTGTAAGTAAATCTCTAAAGATGTAAATAAGCACTGTAACCTAAGATGTGTGTATTTAATATACTACTACATTACACTTAGCCAGATAAAATGTAATCAGGATGAAGCTACAAGGGGTGAGTGGTGCAAATTTACCAATTTGTCGCCATACACACAGAACACCAAATAAAGAAACTATGAGTGGTGTGTGGAATGCATAAAAGATGGCGGCAAATTATCTCAAATAATCAGTGCAAAAACAAACAAATAGACTGTTATTTGTTACATATCCTGCAAAAACATTGATAAAAAATGTTATCGTCACATAACATAGCCGATTATGTTAATGTGTACATATGGTCAACGTACATGTAATTCTAATATACAAGATGGCTGACGTATCAGGCGGGGATCCAGAAAATTAAATTTCAAAAATGATCGGTTGAATTACATTAAATGCTTTGAAAATTGTTTTAAACTATCGCACGGGTCAAAATGCATGATAGAAGCTATGTACAGTGTAATTTGAAACTTTCATTTTAAATCAATATGTAGTATTACCTATTATAACAAATGAGAGTATAGCACAACTGCCACAAGCAATACATGTCCTTTACCGGTACCACCTCCCTCCCCATAAAAAAATGAAACAATTGTCGTTTTATTTGCTAAAATGTGTGTGGTTCAAGATTTTTCTAAAGGACATACCCGATTAGAATTGAAAAAGAGTCGTACGTTTAAAACTAATTTTGTCAAATTTTTTAGATTCATTTGGTTATATTTTGGTCCATTTGGGTAAATAGATGCACCAGCGCAGCTCTTATTTATATATAATCAGGCCATAAATTCAAAATATTTTCAAAAATTAATAGCTTTAAATCCAGTGGATGAAAAAAAGGAAAGCAAGTCGAACTCGGTGAGCGCTAATACCTGTGTTGAATGAATGGTACAGTAGGATATGCGCAAAAAAGTCCCGTCTACTCTTTCCTACCCTATATTTATTGGAATATTAAATCCGATTATGATAGTCAAATTAAAAATCAAGTACGGATATGTACCTGTTTATCAAAAGTAAAACTACTCATAATTTATCTACAGTGCATCGTTATGGAGCTTTATATTAATTAATATTAATAATATTTATATCAAAGTTTTATATTAATTTGCCGAGCCAAATAAAAAAAACCTGGAAAACGAAGAGAAAACAAAGTGGGGACAGAATAACTGGCAAACTAATTAGGACTTTATAGCCCCCCCCCCCCCCTCTTGAAATGTATATACTGAAAACAGATTATTGGAGTACAACATCCGCACACAATTTAAAGAAAATTTCATGTTTTTTTTTTATCATTTTCGCTAGCTAATGTAAGACATCACAAATACCCCAAACCCCCTCACGGAAAAGGAAATGCTAGGTGATGAGAGAGAGAGAGCGAGAGAGAGAGAGAGAGAGAGAGAGAGAGAGAGAGAGAGAGAGAGAGAGAGAGAGAGAGAGAGAGAGAGTCGATGTAAATCACAGGTGCGCTAACACCGTTAAAATTAAAGCTTGCTAGTTGGTCTGCCCTACCCAAGCTACCTCCTCTCTTTTCTCCTTTTAGAGGCTTAATTGTTGTCTATATATGCTTGTAACAAATCAAATCAATTTCAAATTCTAAATCAAAACTGAATTTGACACTACAAAACTCTCTCTGTGTCTGTCTGTCTGTCTGTCTGTCTGTCTCTCTCTCTCATATCGACAATGGCATTGCCATACCCTACAATACACTATTCTTATCTGGATTTTTGTCTTTGAGGTTGTAAATCATTATATCTTCTATGGTTTAAAACTTTATCATAACCTATATTTTGACATGTCGATTATTTCATTGAGTTTCGTTTCATAGCTAAAACATTTAGATTAAACAGATCTTTCTTCGCGAGCCGATTTTTACACAGTTGGGGCGAATACACTCTGGGTTAAAATTGTTCGGGGGGAAATACAAACAGGGCAAACAAAACCACTTAGATTCGCAAAGCCAACAGTGTTATTTCTAATTTAATTGTTTATACGGTGTGGGGTTAATTCATCAATGTTAATTTAACCATTTTATAACCACTATATAAGAGCTATTAAGACATTTATTTGTAGGAAAGAGCATGTACGAATGATCTTTATTTAGAACAGTTTGATGTTGCTAGGATACAGGTTTCAGATCCATGATTTGATTGGTTAATTTAGATATTGAATCTCGAATTTCGAATCTCGAATCTCGTATTTCGAATCTCGTATTTTGAATCTCGAATCTCGAATGATCCTTCTCGGCTTTCGTAGTGAACTACTTATGAATGTTAGAACTGTTGATATTACTGTCATCAAATTTTTACCGAATGAATTTACGTGTTACTGATTTCGTTATTTCTACATTTATAAAGATTTTATCAATCCTGCTGAAATAGAACAGTCAAACATAATAGTAAACGACACGAAAAAAAATTTCTCAACACTGAAATACATGGGTAAAATGCATCAGTCATTGTTTTAGGACTTCCCCTAATTGTTGTTAACCGAATCCAAGATCCACACCTCAAAATTCTATTTTCGATTTATTTAAGACGAAAATCAAGCTTGGGTCTTTTCACCCCCTCCAGACACAAACACGCATCAATATTTCAAATGACACCGCACTGTTACCAAACCTGAATAGTCAGACATCCTACACGTTGTTTTTTATCTCATACAAAAACTCGGCTCCTCTCCCGGGCGGAAACGCCCCAAATTCAAAGACAAATTCGGGAATTATTTCGCGTCAGCCATGTTTTGAGACACCTGCAAAGGCTGTGTGTTCTTATCTCGCCGGAGCCAAGATTTGTTCTTTCTCTCTATTTAATCTTTCTCTCCTTTTTAGTTAATTTTCTAACTAAGATATTCAACATAAAAGGATTGTTGAACTGTAGTACACGTTGAAAAACACTTTTCAATTAAGATTTAGACAAAAACAGTCTTTTATTATTAGGGTCTTCCGTCTTCAGCGGAAGACCCTTCCATTCTTATTGTTATTAGGGTCTTCCGTTTACAAAGGAAGACCCTCTTTTTTTTCTTCGGTTTCTTTTTATTACAGGTCATTAGACCTGTTATTAGGTCAAAAGACCTCTTATTTAATATGAAATAAAATTGTGCTGGTCCTTCAAATTAGGGACCCAAGGGGGTGTATAATTCTTCATCAATCGCTCTTTTAGATCACATCTGCATTTCCTGATATGTTGTTGATGAAGATAAAAGGCAAGGTCATTTCCTCTACTAAAAATCGGACGGAAGACCTCCTCGTTGCTCACAACGAGATCGTGTCTAGTTATTATTATTTTTTCATTCTGAGTAAACGTCATCCTTAAGTGTGCCTACTTTCGGTTTGATAAATCTGTAGTACATGCGTTGCGAAGGAAATGTCGTCCCTTGCACAGAATCCATTTAGAATCCTAAAACAACACTAGGTAACATCACTTCACTGGGGCTAATTACACAACTGATCAGGAAAAAGTAATATGGTGCTAAACAATTAAATTCTAATTTATAGTAATGTTAAGTTTTTACAAGGACGTCCCTGGTTTTTATTTACACGGAATTATATTAATTTTGTAATGATTATGAGTAAATGTATGTTAGTATATGTAAGACTGTGTGCATGTAACAATTGTCCCCTTTTATCTTGCTCACAGACTTTTAAAAATATATGAAAAAATAATCTACAAAAACTACGTTTGTCATTAAAATCTACAAAGAATGTATTAGTAGTACAAGTGTTTGTTATGATTAGTGGAGTAGGGTTTGTCGTCAGGAATAACGAAGCCTTTATTCATTGGCTTTAAATGCAAAAAACTATGAGTATGTTTTCATGTGCATGGAAATAAAGTGCTTTATTATACCTCTGTTAATATTCCCTTGTTTTTAAGCTCGGAACATCTGTGACGTTACCCGATCGGTACATTAAATTCAAAGTCCGATAACTCTAATTTGTTTGTCAATAAGAAATTCTGCATCGCCGACAAAAAAAGTTTTCCTCGGTATAATTAAATACATATTTACTGACTATTCGGACGATAGCAAGGTTATTGTCCCCCTCGACAGCAACTTTTTTCCTTGGCTTCGCCTCGTGAAATAGTTGCTGTCTTGGGGACAATAAACTTGCTTCGTCCTCAAAGCCAGTAAATAGGTATATAATGTTTACCTCTTCAACAACAGTGTACATTCAGTAAGGTTGTTCTGCTAATGTGTACATGTTAAGCGAAACAAGGAAACAATTTATGCAGCCATTTGTTTTCTATTTCAGATGTTAAAATAGGTAAAAGACATAATAAACCAAAGATGGCACACACTGAGGAATCTGTAGAAACAACTTCAGATTTTGAGGTAAAAAAATTCAATTTATCAGTTGTGAAAAATATTTCCCTAATATGTTAACTTTGGGGAAAAAAAGTTACATGTATGAAGAAAGCATTAAATTTTTCGAAACTTAAGTTTTTCTGACCATACATGTACCCTGGTCATGTTTACTGTACGCGTAGCTCTTACTTGCTCTGATTCGCAGTGAGACAACTGTTCGCGTAGTTCCGAACCATACAATGAGCTATTCTAAGTTACCACTGGCGATAACTTGCACTACGATTGACAAAAGGAAACTTTTTGTGGAACTTCTGTATAATTTAGACTTAAGTACGAGGTGATGCAAGTCGATACGTGCCGTATGCGATGTATTGCTCGAGCTTTAAAACAGTAAGGTCCAAATAGACACATTTTAGGTGATGCAACCTGTCAGGATCTCATTTCCCTTTAAGATACGATAAAATACATGCCCACATACAATGTCCGATGTAACCTCGAACTGATTCGAAAATTATAACGCAAGTCCCTGATTTGTGTACGTGCATATAAGTTCTTTTTGGTTATCGCTCATTACTAACCGATGTCCTCCGTTGCAATGGGGCATAATGATGATATCTATTCTTTTCACGACCAAGATGATGGAAGATGACCACGATTTGAGTTACGATAGGACTCCGACGGCCATATCTACAATCATGTATTTAGCCCGAATGACCATATTGACAAATCTCAACAGTCCCTATCGCCACAAAAGAACTCAAAATCCATTGAGATTTAATACGATTAAGTACTACGATTACTGTACGATTAAGACGATTGCAATGATGAATGAAGTTTGTATTTTGATTTCTATATGCCACAGGCGCATGATGCAGATTGAAGGATGATTTTTATTAATGACAGGTGTATTGGTTGAATCGGTTGTAAGCTTAAATGTTGATGGACCGATCGGGAGACGGAGAGGATCACAAAATAATTTGACCGCTGAGTTTCAAGTGAACTTCCAGCTGATGTGACAGATTTGAATAAATAAAAGATGGCGGCGATGTGTACCTTGTGCATTATTAGGTGTAGACGGGTTTTTTTTTAAAATTTACAAATGTATTATGAGAAACAAATATAACGTCAGGCACAGCCACTTGCTACTTGTTTATGCCTAGAATGTTTTGTCTGGAGTACAATACTGTACATTCAGCAATTTTTCTGAAATAAACAATTGTTTGCGTGGACGTCGCAGAGAAGACAAATTCATGAAAGACAAGTGCATAATTCTGAGGTAATCTAATTCTCTCAGTTAGATGAAAAGATCCTGAATTCCCCAACATTCGTAATGATACATGGGAACATGAATGATTACTAAATGATTCACTATTTTGTGGGTGGTAATTTTTAAGCTCATACACAAACCATATGTTGTGAAATCCAATACTGCAGTGCAACCTGCAATTCTCTGGAGGTACCTAGCATGCACCAAACACCAAATGACCACAACGTAGACGACTATATTAACATTGCGGGTATGTTCCGTATTTAGGCAACATACACTAATACACAAATATTTAACGCGCATTTCTATCGAACACGGCAACCGAAAACTACAGTTAGGAAGATGGCCACGATTTTCATATTTTGATGATAACATATATCAATTTGATTTCTATTGCTCAGCGTGTTTTAAATATCATTCTTTAGAGCTACTGAATATATCTTATTCTGGCTCTTCAAAACCGTCAGAGTTGTAATTATAATCATCCCAGGCTTCTATAGTATCTAGATACACGCCTAGTCCAGATAAAGAGGTGTAACTTTATCCGTACATATTTTCATAAACCCAATGCTTTATTTTTTGGCTTCTAACAACTTGTACATGTATCTTTGAAATCGGCATACCCGGTTATTTTATAAAATTTAGTCATTGTTATGATTGTTCAGGTGAGTGATGTGGCTTATGGGCCTCTTGTTTGGGTATGTTATAGTCTGACATCCATTTCTGTTGAAATTGATCATTCAGGGTTTGCTAAACAACATTCAACAGCCATTTTTTATCATCTACATTTTGCAAAATCCAAAAAGGTTAGGGCCAATTACTTTGATGTGTACACGTAATTAAATATTTTCAAATACTGTAGATTCCTAATCAGACGCGAGGAATATATATCCGCATAAAATAGCGAGAAGTATACATCTCGCCAATTAATAATCTCGCTTTTAGTTGTTTTTTTTTGGCCATTCGCGAATCTGAATTCCTGTGATTTAATGCAAAACGATTGAATTGAGGAATTAGGATTATTGATAATTTTGTCAGTTACTTGCAATAACATTTACATAGTATGTATTTAATTACTATCAATTTCTTTGATTTGTGTAATTAAATAGATTTCAATTACTTTAATTTCGTCATTTAAAATCTCAAGAACAAATATATGTAGTAACAGCACGCACTGAGATAAACGAGGCTTTATGTATTAATTTTCAAAAAAAAAATCTTAAGTTCATTTTAGTCAGCATTAGATGTTAACCATAGTATATTCGTTCTTTGGTATGAGAGGGGTTCACACCTTAACAAAATAAAACTATTGCCCTGGACATTGTGTTATGATGTATAAACAAAAACATTCCATTCTAAGGCATTTAATTATTGCACAAGCATAAACCTAATATGGCAAACAGGTATTCAAATTATGCATCATTAGAACCCTTTTAAACTTTTAACTTGAGGAAAAAAAATAATGAAATGAAACTGAAATGTATTTGAAAAGACATGACCTTTTTCGAATGTATTTAATTATATTCAAGTAATTTACAAATAGACTCAATTACAAATAACTCTTTATTACTCTGAAAAAATTAATTTATAACGTTCAATTACAGTTCCTTTTTTCACTTACTACATTTCTGAAATAAAATCATATAATATCATCCACGTTTTTGTGCATTCAATCCAGTGGAAGTTATTTCTTTTGCACAGTGATTGGTTTTAAAAAAAATATACAAGTTATGGGTTTTTATTGCTTCTTTACCTGTAAACAATCTTATCTAAAATTTTATCAATCTCAGTTTTACATTTGCGTTCAGTGGATCTAGCAGGTTTCCAAGAACTATATACTTTGGTGTATATGTCTTAAGGTTTAAAGGTACATGGTCACGATTTTGGTCAAATCGATTTTGATGTTTACAATGTTTTAGTAAGCATATTCAATAGGCAAGCAAAATTTGAGAGTCATTTGTTGAGTTACAAGCGAGTTACAGAGCTTACAATTCTTTACTATATAAACAAAGCTTTTGTTTACATTTTAAATGTTGAAGTGAAAATTCCAGTTTTAGACCTAAAATGATTTGTTAAACGTTAGAAACTGTTTTTATATGCTTAAAATAAAGAAAAGGATAGACATATCAGCTCAAAAAAGATTTTTAGTGGTATATTAAACCTATGTAAACAAAAAACAGGGCACGAGCTTTGTTTACATGTCAAAGAATTGTCAGCCCTGTATCTTGCTTATAACTCTACGACTGACTCTCAAATTTCATTTGATCAATAGAAATGCATTTCTAAAGCAATGTAAATAATAAAAACTGAAAAAGAAATCTGACCAAAATCGTGCTTATGCCCCTTTAAAACAAGTTTACAGAATTTAAGATGAATTTTTTTCAATGAAAATTATATTTAAAGGGCCATAACTCACAATCGAATAACGAAATTTGAGTAGCATATTTATTAAACGCATAAATTTGACAATTTTGTTTAAATTTTTAGAATTTCAACAATGGAGATGTACCGGCTGAATCTTTAGAAATGGGTTTGTATATTTTGATTATATTTGTGAATCATTCTTTATTTGCAAAGATCGCTGGCAACAAATTCTTTTAAAAAGAACGTTTTCTATTCAGATATATGTATATCGTCCAAAAAGTAATATCATCAGCAATGGCCAATCATAGACGATTTCGAAGTAAATAACCAATCTTGTTATATATATATAATTTCAGTTGATGTTCGTGGTTTTCTTGCTGATTCGACGAAACTGAAAGATTTTATTACCTGTAGAAATTGCAAGCAGGAATTTGATCACGAAGCTCACAAACCGTTTCTGCTCCCCTGCTTACATGCCATATGTAAAAGCTGTACTCAGGATATTTCAACTATAGAAAAACAAGGATTAGAATGCGACGAGTGTCATGGCATTCATATTTGTTTTCAAAATGGTGATTTATCCTTGCAAGTTGACAGTACGAGAGAAATTGCATCAGAAATCTTACGTCTGACGAAAGGCGACTCTAGCTTGATTTGTGAAATGTGCACAAGTCATAAAATAGCGTCACATCGCTGTTCGGATTGTTCTCTTTTCATATGTGTTGAATGTGTGAAATTACATTCAGCTATCAAACCGTTCAAATCACACACTGTTTTGGAAATTAAAGGTCTTTTAAGCGAAGAAAAAAATTGCATGAGCTTGTTTAGGAAAACAGTACATTGCCCAGTGAATGGGCATGAAAATGAAACGCTGAAAATGTACTGTTTAGACTCTGCCTGCATGAAACCTGTCTGCGTTCTGTGCTGCATCACTACTCACAAGGAGCATGCGTATTGTAACGTAGCAGAGGTCGGGAAAGAAAACAAAACCAAAATAGAGAATACACTTCAAAACGTTGCTTCGAAAGTAGATCAAGCTCAAAAAACTGTTACAGAGTTGCAAGATATGAACGCAAAATGTATGCTGGACTCTCAGCAACTTCAGAACGAAATAAAAGCACGGTTCAGCGAAGCAAAAAAAGCTTTAGAACTTAGAGAAAAAATATTATGTGATGTCGTAGCTGAACAGGTGAATGACAAACAAAAATGTATTGAAAATGAGAAGAAAAAGATAACATCATATATCAACTCGTGCAAACAGGCCTGTTATTATTGGAATATTTCACCAAAACTGAATGATCACCAGTCTTTCTTAGCCATTGGCGATTCTATTCAGTCACAACTTGAAAACCTCAAAAGACAGGAAATTGAAAAACAGGTCAGCATGGATATCATGAAATTTTCTCCGAAACCTTCAGATGCATGTTTGACTTCATCAATAAACAGTTTTGGCAAAATATTAGTTACAAAGGTCAATCCAACCAAATCTAAAGTAGTTGTTTCACCTCCAGTCTGCTATCAAGGCGAAGAAGTACATTTTCAAATCCAATTACACTCTTCTAACGGTATACCAATAGTTGACGAAAATGTCAGTGTACATCTGAAAAACAGAAGAAAAATCATGAAATCCGTTCTGTGCTCCTCTGGTACATCATCAACTACTTTTACTGGAATATGGGTTCCAGATAGAGCACTTCAGTTTTCTTGGATCGTAGTCAGTAATGAGATCGAATTGGAGACCTTGGAGGGAATGATAGAAGTACAAGCTACAAAAATAGAATGTGGTATAGTATATTTTAGATTTTAGAGAGAAAATTAACTTCACACTGCGAAATATGAATGCATTATATTCGTAACTATCAATTTGGTTTCATATTCGAATTAATGCCATTGCTTCTCACAATTGGCTACACAAATGATACCATTTCTTGAGCCAAATAATTGTTGCAATGATCTCTATTTCATGAAATAATGCAGAAATGATGCAAAAATAACTGAAAGAATACATGAAAATTCGATAGATGTAGAATTTAATTATTTGTTATAACTTTTCATCAATTAATTAAAACACAAAGGCGAATTATGCACTAAATTTTGAAAAGGGGTTACATAAAACAACACGCGGATTGATTCCTCAACTTACATTTTGTAACTGTAACATACAAGAAGAGGTTAAACAATGTATGAATGAAAAAATATTTCACTGATTGACAGTGCATTTTACACTGTCATGTATCCGCGCCGGTAATGACGTGTTTGGATAAAGTGAAAATGGAGGCTCCGTTTGCTTCTTGATAAGTTTTCGTGTTATTTAAGGCTTACATTGTCTACTTTTACATTAAAAAGATCGTTAGATCTATTTAAAAGCATATAAATCTTTAAAGTTCTATGAAGATTGTGTTAAAATTATGTAAATATGTAAATAAGCAGTTTATGTCGATTAATTGTGAACAACGGAACAGGTTTGGATGACCTTGTTTTTCAAAATAGGAACGTTTTGGATACGCATCTGATACGGTTTGGATGTGGTTAATATAAGAGTGTAAACAGTTCTTTGAATTATCCTCTCACGAAGAGAATATAGCATCGCTACTGTGCGATATACATGCCCTCACTAAAAAGCATGCTCTCGATCATGAAATATGGATATCGTCATGAGATAGACATACGAAGTCACATTGTTTAAAAACATAAACATAGACGTTAAAGACTTATGCATTTAATTCAACAAAACTTAATATACCGTAATTTGAATTTCAATTTTACACAAGCTCCAAATAACTTGCAATCGGCTTATAAAAATTGCATACAGAGTGCTTTACAGATATGCTAATTCTGTTGTACATGTATAATCATTCTATCGATATTAATTTCGAAAGATTCAGCCTTACAAAAATCTTTACCGACACAAAAAAAACAAGTGTTTACGACAGTTTCAATTAAGTTATGATTGTATAACGTTATCGGCTTTAAACATGAAAACGTGAAAAAATAAAAGAGATCAGTCAAATACAGAATTATACCACCTTTAAAAAGTTTAAAAGTCTGTAAAATCGTCTAATGATACAAATGTGTTTTTTCTCTTTTAAAATTCAAACGATATAATATATAGATACACTACACAGAACAACCGTGATAACGTGGATATTCTTAATTATTGGTATCCCGTTATGGATTTCATGAAAATGAAAAAAAAATTCACTTTTGATACAGAGTACGTATCTAACTTATTAAACATCATACTTGTCTATTTTTTTAAATTAAAAATTGAAACGTTCCCAAACAACTTTTTAGTTTTACAACAGCCTAACAACTGCGCTTTAGCAAATTTTTAACTATGAAATTTTTATCATTATACTTTCATATTAAATTCTAACGCGGGTTTTGTACTTTTTCTGCAGTAACGCCACCTTCATTTCCCGCATGAGTCACCAAAACTTCATGATATACATAGATACATATTTATCGCTTTGATTGTCACGTGAGAATTATGATTGAATAAATGTACATATAAAATGGCGATGTTTATTTAGGTCTCGTCATCAATTGAATTTTCTGGACTATTTCTATCAACAGAGTAAATATATGACTAGACAGACAACTATGGTACTTTGTATTATATCACTGGGAGTGAAATTATCGTATAATTTTCTTCGTTTAGCGATGTACTGGCTTTGTATTGAATATAAACGAGGCTAACGTTCATAGTATTATTACGAAGCACTTTCTCCGTTCAACTTACTTCACGATATCGTGAAGTAACTAAACAAGAACACATCATATTGTCGATTGCCATAAAGTAGTAGATACATGTAGTTGTCTGTTAAGGTGTTTATAAATATGATGTATTGCTTTTGTCTTGCAAAACGCAATATGGACTTTAAATTTTTAAATATTAAAAGTTGCACTGAAAGTCAGTGCAGGCAAAATTTTATTCGTGTGCTACTTCGTACTTCAATCGACTCTGATATGAGGCGTTATATTTGATTCCGGAACGTAAAATTCACTCGGCATTTCAATATTAAATTGTCATTTTACCTGCCTCAGAAGTTCTTGCAACTCAAATTTTAAAGTAATAAACGTGTATTGTAATGGATGGAAATGATGACCACATACATATACGGCTTTCGAAATAGAAAATTAACACATGTTTGATATATTTGTTATAATTTCCGTCAAATCACCCCATGTCTTATATTTTTAAGGTCAAGATCTAGTAAATGAATCCAGGGTGCCTTTTTGATGCTAGAACCATTACAATTAATAGCTTTCCAAAAAGCTTGCCTGACTAAACAAAATTAATCAATAGAAGCATGCATGTATCAATTAGGCTATCTAATCAGAAATGAATTTTAATTTTCGCTGCTGATCATAAATCTATAAACGGAACGTGCAAATTTAAGACGAAATGTCAGTCTTTTCCTCGATCTAGAACACGTACATATATATCACTTGAAATTCATTTATTTCATTAATTCATTTTTTTTAGAATGTACACATATCATATAAGTTTATGTAAGCTTGAAAGCATGAGAGTAAATAGTCGTTTTTTTTTAATTGTACATGTGTTTGTTATATTAAGATGCAAAATAAACTAAATGGCATTATTAAAAATTTCCAACCATATGAAATATGAAAGGGTATACAAACACGTTTTGTTTTTGAATATGTAAGGGCAGCTTCATCAAAATCATCTTGACAAGCAATTAAAAAAGGGAAAATTCTCAAATTCATGAAAAAAACCCTAACTGTAACTTCAATTCAATAAGAATTCCTTATTTGCAGCTTCATTTTTTGCATGCTTCTACAAAAGTGTGGGGGAAGGGGGGGGGGGGGGCAAATCCATGATATTTCCATATGTTCTATGCCAGCTGCACTGCAAAAGTGGGAAGGAGGAAGCAGCCTTCCTCATCCCAACTCTCGATGCTACGTGCCTGTGATGTAAACACATGGTGTGCTCTTGGGTATTCGCATGAGCCCATTTAACGGACTCGTTAACTCGCGCGCAAAACCTATGAATGAGACATTATGGCGCGAAATCCTGCTCATGCACGTAGCATCGTTTTCGAAAGGGGGGGAGCAGACTCATCAAAAAAATCTTAAAAAGCAAAAAAAAAAAAAAAAGCAAAAGAAAAAAAAAGAGAGATTTAAAGTTTCCCAAAACCTTCAAATCCTAATACGAGGGGGTGGGGGGGGGGGGTCATATATAACTTTTAGCTTCAATTTCACTCCTCATTTCCTTATTTTCATATCAATTGTTTACATACTCCCAAAAAAGTTGTGGGGCCAACTCCATGATAATTCAATTTTTTATATGTAAATTTTAAAAAAATTTGTTGCTGCGAGAAAAAGTGGGGAGGGCCAGCCCCCCCCCCCTAATGCTACGTGCCTGCTCCTATTACCGTTCACGCAACGAATGAACTCATCCATTGGCAGAGAGCCATGGGGAGGGGGTCAGATGAATTTTTTGATATTTGTTTTGTAACAGCTGCATACATTATATTATACTTTGGTTTGGATGCGTTGGAAGAAATCTATCGAATTAAGAAAC
Source organism: Magallana angulata (assembly GCF_025612915.1). Taxonomy (NCBI): domain Eukaryota; kingdom Metazoa; phylum Mollusca; class Bivalvia; order Ostreida; family Ostreidae; genus Magallana; species Magallana angulata. The sequence continues at coordinate 30,680,380 of NC_069116.1, forward strand.
ACATTTGATTAGTAATTGTTAAATGTAGTAATGTACATTTAGTAAGACACGCGAGCTATGATCCCTTTTCAAGATTAATGCAATCGCCCAACTGAACGAAAATCGGGTCACACCTCGCTTTGGCAATTTACTTCCTCCAGTAAACATTCCAGCTGTATAAATATATATTTGTTTTAATCCAAACTGATGACTCTCTTGTAATAATGATAATCCAACACCAATTATTACTTACATTGTACCGTAATAGACAATACATATGTATGTTACAACTTATTGCGATGACCCCCTCCCCCTTTCTCAACGTTTAAATATGGCAGAATGCTGATCTATTTTTAAATCAGGATTACACACGTGTACTGCATGGTGAACGTCCCTTTTACTTGAAAACTCTTGCTCGCTGTTGTTATTACATGCCATATAACATTTTCATCAATTGTGAATGTAAATGCTGACATCTTAAACATGCATCGGTTAATCTTTTTTGTGAAATATCATGATATTGCCTGTCCCATTGTCTGCACTGTTTCGGAGATTGCAACTTTTAAACCTTAGATATGCCTGGCGTCATGACGTCAGGCAATGACGTCACAATTGATTTGATTAATCTTTTCCCGTATTTTACAGCTTTAAAGGAATTATGTAGAAAATAAAACAACATTTTGACATTCTATATTTAATCACGGGAAAAGTAATCCCAGTACCTAAATTCTATTTGACATCATTTTTAAGAGGAGGTCAAGAGCTTGTTTCATGTTGTTTTTGGAGAGACTTTAGGCATTCTAGATATATTTCACTAGTCAAATATGGACAAAACTCTGATATTTGCTACTTTTATCTTTCATATTTCATAGAAAATGATTGTTTAAAACATGATTTTTCATTGAGTTTACCAAAAAATTAAGCCCTGGTACACCCTATAAAACAAGGATATTGTTATGAAGCATCATTTAAAGAGTTTATATCTTGAATTTCATAAACCTGTAAGCACCTTTCATTTACTAGATCTTAACCTTAAAAGATCAATTCTCAGTAAATGTCAAAATTCAGTGGCCACGCAAAGTCATTGATGTTGTTAATATTTCGTATTTTGATACCCTTTCGTGAATAATGATGCTATACAATCTTAAAGGGTTGCTATGAGGACCGATTGCCTTAGTAACAGAAACAAAAGATTGAAAAATGGCCATTTAAAGCAATTTGAGTACAATTTATAACAGATTGCAGCAGTTTCAGCTACACAGAATAAAATAATCATATACTTATTACTGTGAATTTTTAAATTACTGAAAACATTTCATGGGCATATGAAAGTTTAAATGTGTTTCTATGGTAACTAAATAGCACTTCAAAATAACATTTTATCGTTTTATTCGAACATGAACAGCTTTGAATGGAAAAAAAATAATTTTTGTTAAACTTGAGCAACAAAGATATTTAAAACTGAAAATTGGTATTCGTTGATACGGTAACAACAACTAAAAATCACAAAAACTACACTTAAGTCTAAGAATTTAGGAACTTTTGAGGACTTTATACCTATACCTGGATCATGATACTTTAATATAAATTAACTGGAATTACTATATAAACATGTCCTCAATTTTAATGCAATATCAGTTGAAGTTACGGTTGTCTTTAAGAAAAAGCAATAGCGGTTGCTATGATGTTTTGTGCAATTAGGAATTTCTTTATAATTTTCTTAAGTCAATACTCTAAGTGACGGCAGTTTTAGAATTATGAATATATGATAAAACATTTGTCATGTTAATCGCAAAAAGCAACAAAATAATGGTTATGTAATAGTATGAATATTATGGATATCATATTATTTAAGTATATAGAGTAAGTATATAGATTTTAAAATAAAACCAACCAAATCTGACACACATTTTAAATACACACCACACCCCCTAAGATCCACCCTGTACCTTTACATACCTGTATATATACCCCAGGGGCAGTGATTTGGTAAACATTTGTGTGCATAAATTTTATTGGTCAGATATTTGTTAGGGTTGTTGTGGTTGGTTTGTTTATCTGAGTACTATATTTTGCCGCCAAGTGTTGTGAATCTTTGTTTGGTCAGCCAGAGGGTGGCATGTAATATATATATATATATATATATATATATATATATATATATATATATATATATATATATATATATATATATATATATATATATATATATATATGACCTGAATAAGACCTAGATCATAAAGTTTGACAACAGACTATTTCTCTTTCTGATATCCATAACGATTATAAACTCATCATTAGGTGAATAGAGGAAGCTTATTCCCATAGAATGGGCTCGCTATCATTTGATTAATTTCATCCACTGTCACTGTGGCCACAATAAATATTCGAACCCTCAACAGGCGTTATTTATCATAAGTAAAACCTGTAACAATTTGGCGCCCACGTTGGGACACAGTGACAAGGAGGGAGAGAGACGAAACCAACTGGAGCAGACTGGTGAAGTTCCGACGAGAGAGTATCGAGGCACCTCCTAGATGCAACGCACCTTCCAATGAATCACGCTACTCAGAGACGGCTTTGTAGACGGTAGATCCGCTCCAGTCATCGCCGCACGAGTGAGTTCATTTTCTGTGATTTGTGAGTCAAAAACTGTGGCCCGCTTCAGTTCGTGTATCTATACGACAATACCTGTCATTCAAGTGTGAATTCAAAACTTTGGGAAATCAACAAAAGACTCACGGGTGAATTGAATCAGTTGACTTGCACAGTACTGACAGTTTGGCGAGTCGGTACACCATTAACATTAATCATCAGATTATAATTGACAATAAGTACAGTCCTGATTGCATATAGATATTATGTATGTAATTTGTAGTTTAGATAAGTTGTGAAGATCTGAATGTCGTCGTCTGAGGTATGCCACATGCGCAAATTTTGATTTTGATATATACAAAAAGTGCACTTTACTTATTTTTGACATAATTTATTTTTTTCGCATTTGACTTATTTTTGGTAATTTTTATAATGGCAAGATAGAAGAGTGCTAGAATGGTTAAGTGGTGTAATTAACAGTGCACATTACTTCTATTTCTTTATACCCTTACATGGTACTAATCAGTTAAATATTAATCGCTTTACCTATTGACGTTCGACCATCATTGACAGGAAAATTAGTTTTTAAAAATCGGGTTTTGTCTTCAGTTGTCAGAGGTTTTGCGAACTATTCATTTTTTGGCGTGTTACCTTGCAGTTGTCGGTGTGCTTCGATAGTGTTTGTTTTTGGTGATGGTATTGTGTTCTCAAATACAGCATTGTAGTCACAACATATCTCATATAAACCACAGTTTGATATAAATTAGCCCTAAAACAAATTCCAATATATATACTACAGTGTAGACAAGTTTTTCCATTTATTTTCATTTCAGTGTATTCTCATATAAAAATTTAATCGGGATCGGCGACTATATTTTTGCGAAATTTTGATCGAGCTCGAGCTTCGCGATATTCGTACAATGTGTTTGACACAGACCACAATTATTTTTCCCTCTTTTTCCTTTATAAAACAAAAATTCATATAAAAAATTCCACCGGCTCAAATCTATTCAAATTTGGCATAATAACCGACAAACATTAGTCCAAAAACATCTCCAAAGTACCGGAAATCAATTGAGATGGGGCTGAGATATGGCCCCTACAATAACCCCTACCCTGCAAAATCCACTTTCACTTCGGAATATTTGTAAACATTGGCATCTTTACACCCTTCCTATTGCGCCTTTAAAGATCGATTTTCCCAATAACTTTTAGCTAGTATTTTTTTTCAAACCTTCTTCTTTTCATCCATGCCCTAAAAGGTACCAAATTCGCCCATTTAGCACCCCTGGGAATTTTTGGGAAAAAAACATACATTTTTAGAATAGAACTACTTGCGTGGTCAATGAGCAGGGGGTAAAAATAGTGGTATGTGACCTAATTATTTCACATACCTTTATTGATTTTGATGAAACTTGGTAGGTTGGCACCTGTGGGTATTTCTGATGTCTCCCAGAAGTTTCGGTCAAAAATTGTCCTTAAACCAGAGTTATGGGCCCCTGAAAAAAGGTACAGGAATAGCTGAAATTCCATGCAAACATCAGCATCTCACACAATCAATTTCCTTGAAACTTTAATATGTCATATTTCAACTCTTTGCCCACAGACATCTGACATTTTTTCTCATCAAGATTAATATTATGCAATTTTAATAATGTTTTGAAATAATACCCCAAATAAGGCTATAAATCCCCAGAAAAGCCCCAAAATAAAATATGTAGACACAGATTTTTCAGTAGGAAAAAATATGTAAAATTTCTACATTTAATATACTATAGAAATCAGACATGCTAGTAAATAAACAGCAAGTATTCCCTTTGATGTAAGCGGATAATCAAACATGGCCACTGCAACCAACTTGAGGAAGGAAGTGGCACTTACAGGTCAAAATGGATTAGCATCGGGTACAGTTTAGATGACATGGATAGGTATAAAATGCCATTTGAAGTAGTGTCAAACATACAAGACTATAATTATGATGAAAATAAAGGAATCCATCACACCATCTTTGATACAGCAAGCAGAAAGTACTTACAGAATTTATCAAAATGTTTCAGAAAAACCAAAGGCCATGGAACAAAGGGAGGAAACTCCGCCAAAGGAAGCTGCCCAGCAGGAGGTTTTTTCAGCAAGGTAATACTAACAGATCCAAGGCTTCATCAGAGGACCAAGAGACAACTCGTAAACGCTCCTTTGTCCGGCTATACGCTGGGGACCATGGCCTGGTAACACGACCAAGTTTAGACTGCCAATCCTACATAACTCCTGACTGTGATGGGGAGAGTGGATCCTCGTGTATTCTTCGGCCACGGTCAGAAAGCTGCAGATACCTACAAAATGCCAACAGCAATGAATATGAAGGGGGACAACGTGTAGTGAGTGAGGAGAAAATGATCGATATGATGACGAGCACAGCCCATCTTCATCAGACTACTTCAAGCACCTGCCCCATGCCAAATTTTGCTGTACTCGAGGCAAGAAAGCTAGGCATCTCTTGGAAGTACAAGATACAATGCGCAAATTGTCCGTTTACCTCTCCGACATTCAACCTGTATCATGAGATTCAACAAGAGGGACCAGGCCGTAATCCATCAGCAACCAACATTGCTCTCGCATATGCCATTCAAGACACTGCCATCGGGGCCGAGAAGATGATTGAACTCCTCACCTGTTTGGACATACCTGCTCCCAGCAAATCATTCATGCAGACACTCCTGTGCAAAACAAGCAGAAAAATGACAGAACTTAACAAAATGGACATGAATGACAAGATACAAAAAGTCAAAGAGGTTAACGTTACTCGAGGACACCCTGAAAATATCATCAACATTTCAACAGATGCAAGGTACAACAGCAGCGTCATGTTTAGTCGGAAGACCCCCGGCCAGAATGCCAGTCAAGCCTTTTCTCTGGCAGTAGAAACAAATACAGATAGAAAGTATATACTTGCCTGTGCTGTACAGAACAAACTCTGCTGGACTGGTGCATGGCTGCGCTGGAAAGGAATGGAAGTGGACTGTCCTGGCGGTCATGTGGAATGTACTGCAAACCTGTCTCCGGCTGCTCCGTTCTCGGAATACGAGATGGGGAAGGATATCGGCACTCAGCTCGGCCTGCAAGATGTTCTAGTCCGGTATGTTACCACAGACGGCGATGCCCAAGGTGCTAAAGGAGTGGACGATGCCATGTGGGCTCTTCATCCCTTGTGAAAAGTAGAGCGCCTAGCAGACCCTGTCCATTTTGGGCAATCACAGTTCCGTGCCAGCAACCAAGCAGTATACAGCGATGAAATGTTCCATTCTAAGACAAAAGAAGAAAAGAAAGAGTTACAGAGGGTGTTTAGCAATGACTTAAAATCCAGATGTTCCATGATAGTGAAAAAGCTTTTCACCAAGTATGACAGAGACCTGGAGAAAATGAGCAGTTTCTTACCCAAAGTCCTGGAGGCAACTGTTGCATGTTATGACGGAGACTGTTCTATGTGTGCCGCCTATTCCTTGGTCTGTGACGGGGGAGTGGTCTCCAACTGGTGGAACTTTAGCCGCAACTTGGCCATCTATAGGATCACCGCCCTGCAAATGAATGACAACGACCTGAGAATTGTGACAAAAGTTCTGAAAATGAAGTTGAGCGTGGAGGCTATCTCTGCCATGAAACTTCTGACTGACACCAATGCCAACGAGTCCTACCATAGATCTGCAATTGGTAACATGCCCAAGAATGTGAAATTCTCAAGAACAATGGAAGGCCATTTGCACTCCATGATTCACAGGAGGAATAACTTACCAGGAACCTCAACCAGACTCAAGTGTGAATCTGCCGGTTTCCAATACTCAGACTCCGGCAAGTGACGACTAGCCAGGATTGGCCAGCAGTTCCTCTACAGACAAGAATACCACAAAAAGGAGAAGATTAAGACCAGAAGAAACAAACAGCAAGGTAGGAAAATGGAGGAACACCATCTATATCGTCAGGAACATCGGACAAAGTCAGACTACCGGAAGGGACAATTGGATATGAACCTACCTGCAGCAGTTGATCATCCCTACCACAAGAGAGGAGCATGCCAATATCATCTGAGGCCTCGCCTAGGATGTGACAGAATGACTTTATACCCATTTTATGAATGATACTGACTATTACTAACCTTAAAGCTTGAACTGAATCCATCACCATGTTCCATCAGGCATATACTAAAACCATTATTGTGAGGAGAGATGCATGACTCTCCAATGTTTAGCGGTGTAACATTGTAATAAATATGATAAACTTACCTATATTCTTTGTTTTCTCAATTCATGTCAATAATGAGGTCAAGTCTGCAAGGCAGGAAGGGAAAGTGGCCCAGGCAGGTGCCCCTAGCTCGGCAGGTCCGTCGCTGGTTGTTAATACCATGTGGTTCCAGAGTGATGTGCTCCGGAACAACACACAGTGTGTTGTGGCACAAGTGTGATGCAACAATAGATGCACCCAACTCATGATAACCATGATGTAGCATGACACTGAGTCTATGTACATGCACGGTAACCCACTTGTTCTTTACTGGATGCTTGTAGCATACAACACCATATTTGTTGTTGCTGCTTCTAGCACCAGTCCAGATGCGACGCTGACCGTTCAAACCAGGAGCAGAGCCCGAGCGCACTTTTTCTCTGTATTTTGTTAGACATTCGTCCAAAGCCACGAAATGAAAGTTGCAGACGACAAAAATAGTGCCAACACATGGTTACATAGAAATACGACTTACCTCATTTGCATATGCGGTCTTACTAATCACCCAACAATAAAACCACCATCAATTGAGAGGGGGCTGAGATATGGCCCCTACAATAACCCCTACCCTGCAAAATCCACTTTCACTTCGGAATATTTGTAAAAATTGGCCTCTTTACACCCTTCCTATTGCGCCTTTAAAGATCGATTTTCCCAATTGTTTTTAGCTAGTATTTTTTTTCAAACCTTCTTCTTTCCATCCATGCCCTAAAAGGCACCAAATTCGCCCATTTAGCACCCTGGGAATTTTTGGGAAAAACATACATTTTTAGAATAGAACTACTTGCGTGGTCAATGAGCAGGGGGTAAAAATAGTGGTATGTGACTTGTTTCTAGGTTTAACACCACTATTAATTTTTACTATATATTCTTACCAAAATTACGCAACTTTAGATACGGGTAGCAAGTTTAAAACAAACTTCTGGGAAAATTCCTCTTTACAACTTTTAAAACAATTGTTCCTAACCAATTTAGTAGCAAAAAACACACAGCCATCCACAAAGGCACGAACGTTTGTTTACATCAAATTTACACATGTGCTTGAAAATCATGTCCGAGCCCTTTTATCCCCCTGCCGAAACAACTGGCATCAACAATTCAAGTGACCTCGTGTTTTTACAAAGGTGGGAAAATCAGGCGTTTACACGTTGTTTTTTATCTCATAAAAAAGTACAGTCCCTGTCGCTGGCGAAAAATTCCTAAAAACGAAGGGGAATTCGGGAATTATTTTCACTCAGCCATGTTTTGACGTGAACCTTCGGAAAAATAGTGTTGTGATACCTGCATCTAGTGAAAACAAGTCGAGTATTTTCGGTTTATTTTCTGTTCAGTATATATGATTTAAATTTGTTTATTTCAGCCCAGCATTGTACATCCATGTATAGGTAGACTTGATTTACTTGTATCTTCTATTTCAGGTGATCAGTTACTTTTCTTATCGCGACATTTTTTATGTAAACAACAAATGATTTATTTGCATTGAATTCTGTTTGGTTAGATCAGTTGATATTTTATTAGAGTTTGATTGCTTATGTAGTTACATATAGTCAACAGGAAGTGCATTGTACATACTGGAAACGTAAATTGACTTTCGTTTTCAAACATTATTAACTTCATAACCTTAGTTCCACACGTGAACTATATATTCATATTTCTTAAGTCATTTGTGTTTATTTAAAAAAAAATTATCCCTTGTTTCATTTGTTTTCATACATTGATAGAACAAACCCTCCTCAAATAAAAAAAAAATCATTTATCATATCATTTATTTCATTTAGTTAGCTATTATATTCTCGGATATCAGCAATTGAATTCTGGGTTTAAATTATATTTACAATTTGTATTGTTTTGTGTATGTGTGTTGTATACTGCTGTACAATATATCACCATGTCTGAAACAGAGGAAGCTACATTGACTCCTGATGAAGTAAAAAACATAGTGTCTGCCTTAGAATCATTGAAGATGAAACCAAAAGCTGATAGTCCTGAATTGAAGTCATCAGCTGATGTTGCTGGCAGACCGGTAGAGACATCCTCTGCAGCATCTCCAAGTCCGCAGTTCATCAATATCCTTTTTCTCTGGAGACTCAAAGTCCGATGCCTCTTATGATGTCTGGAGATATGAAGTTGAGTGCCTACTGAATGAATCATATAAACCAGAGACCATATCTCATGCCATAAGACGGTCGCTTAAGGGAAAGGCTAGTCGTGTAGTTATGCACCTGGGAGCTGGTGCTTCCACGAGGTCAAGCTTGGATAAGCTTGATAGTATATATGGAACTGTGGCAGAGAGAGAGGACATCCTAGCTGAATTCTATAGTGCTCGGCAAAGAGAAGATGAAGAGTGTGCAAGATGGAGTTGTCGCTTAGAAGATATTATCAGCAAAGCACAACAAAAAGGATTAGTACAGACTAGAGAGTGTGATGAAATGTTGAGAACTATTTTCTTTAAAACTCAGACCATCTTCGAAAGATATATGTGGACACTTATACGACAAGTCTAGTACATTCGACTCTTTGAGAGCTGCAGTGAGGAAGGTGGAAATGGAACATCAGCCACCAATAAAGAAATCGGCCATTACAAAATTTGCAACACCCAAGGAGGAGCCAGATGATAGATATCAGTCATTAGATGCTAAGATCAATCAACTAACTACAGAGATTAGAGGCATGAAAGACAGGCAACACAGTTATAACTACAGACCAATGCCACAGGCTAGACAGCCTTGTCAGAGAGGGAGACAGAATCAAGGTTATAGAGGAGGATATAGACCGTACCCCAGATCACAACAGCCTAAAGATACTGAAGATGTAGTAACAGAACTTCGGGATTCTAGAGCTAGAGATCTACCAACATGCTACAAGTGTGGTCAAGTTGGTCATGTTGCTATTGGATGCATAGTTCTCGTTGATCATCGTCGCCAAGGTTTAAACTTCAACAGGTCAACACCTGCGGACGAGGGGTTGACTTGAGGACAAAGAGTCCCAGGAAACAGACATTAATAGGAAAGCCAAATGAAATTACAGTTGCTATCAATGACATCCAGTGTCGAGCATTGCTAGATACAGGAGCTACTGTGTCAACCACTAGTGAAGAATTTTACAGGAAGCAACTGCATGATGTTGAACTTCATAGCATAGAAGATGCCATTCATATTGAATGTGCAGATGGCCAAAATATGCCTTACATAGGATATGTATTTGCTAATTTGAATCCATTAGGCATTCCTACATTAGATGAACTGCATGACTGTCTATTTTTAGTTGTTCCCACAAGTAACTACAACTCTCATGTACCAGTACTTATAGGAACCAACATAATACAGAACCTTATTGACACAACGAGAGAGAAGTTTGGTTCTAGATTCTTACAGGATGTAGCTTTGCATACACCTTGGTACTTAGCATTCCAGTGTATTTTAATTAGAGAGAAGGAGCTTCAAAGGAATAGATATGCACTAGGACTAGTTAAGAATGCAGAAGCGACCAGGATAATTATTCCTCCTAACAGCAATGTTACTATTGATGGATATGTGGATAAAAAGATCCCACACAGCAAAGTCACAGTGATGATGCATCAGTCTTCTAAGACCTGCATACCAGATGATGTTGACATAGAGGCAACACTGCATCCTTATGTATATGAGGATTACCAGATATTTCCTGTGACTATCAACAATGGGACTACAAGGACTATTTCTTTTCCACCAAAAGCTGTTTTGTGTGAGATTCAGCCTGTAGTTATAGAAATTTTTGGTCAATTTTCGTACAGTTCATCTACTGTATCACCAAAGATGGAAGGGATTTTGTCAAAAATCCATATTCCTGATGACATTACAGATGAAGAGCGACAAGCATGCCTAGACCTTGTTGAATCTTATTAGGATATATTTTCCACAAGTGATACAGATATTGGAACCACAGACAAGGTGAAGCATAGGATCGAGTTGTCTGATGAGCATCCATTTAAGCAGAAGTATCGAATAAAACCCCCTGCAATGATTGATGAAGTTAGGTCGCACATCAAGGACTTGTTAGCAGCTTGAATTATCCGCCCCTCCCATTCGCGTTTTCATCATACGTTGTATTGGTAAGGAAGAGTGATGGGACTTTGCGCCTATGTATCGATTACAGGCAACTCAACTCTAGAACTGTGAATCAACAGTTAAAAATTGGCCAGTACCTTCCAATGCGGAAGATGTACGAAAGTTTTTAGGTTTCGCCGGATATTACAGGAAGTTTATTAAGGATTTTGCAAAAATCGCCACACCACTCATTGATATAATGGCCATAGGGAAGAAACAACGAACTAACATCAAGCATAGAGAAGATCCAAACTGGAAGTGGCAAAGAGAACAACAACAGTCATTTGATACCCTCAAGGAAAAGCTTACATCACCACCCATCTTAGCCTATCCAGACTTCAGTAAGCCATTCAAGCTGCATACAGATGCATGCCAAACTGGATTAGGTGCTGTACTATACCAGTGTCAAGATGGAGTAGACAAAGTGATAGCTTATGCCAGTAGAGGTTTAAGCCGTGTTGAAAAGAACTATCCCACGCACAAGCTGGAATTTTTAGCTCTTAAATGGGCAGTAACAGAGAAATATTCCGATTATCTACAAGGTAAGGAATTCACTGTTTACACAGACAATAACCCATTGACTTATGTTTTAAGCAATGCTAAACTGGATTCTACAGGTCATCGTTGGGTTTCCGCATTATTATAAATAACACAACTTCAAAAGTAAACCAAAAAAACCCAAACAGCATCAAAGTTTATGCTTCCGCTATACCAAATAGATACACAAAGAGCCACGTTTTGGTAAAAGTGTTTGCATTTTGTTTCTTTTTGTTTCTTTTTTTGATTTCGAGAGAATTGTCTATCTTTTTTATCAATAACGTGTTTTAAAAACAAGATTATGCATTTTAGACACATACAATGCGCATGATTTTTTATGAAATACTTTCCTACGCGTTGAAGAAATGGGGATTGAATATATAACGCTTGTTGCAAAATTTAAGGCAGCAACTGTTTGATTTTTTTCTACTAGACAGACATATTTTGTTTATTGCCGCTTTCAAAATTTGGTTGCTTTCTGACCCTTTGCCGACATTAAAAGCATGAGAGAGAGAGAGAGAGAGAGAGAGAGAGAGAGAGAGAGAGAGAAGAGAGAGAGAAGAGATATTTTCACTCCTTACTACACAATATGCGTAAAGACACATCAAAAGAGCTCGGCTTTCAGTTCTTCAGTACTTTGATGGAGAAATGGATGTTTTATCAATTTATAGATGGTCGGCTTGTCCTTGTCAGTGAGTGTACACATACCTCTTAGTATAGTTACGTACTTCTTGGCGAATTATTGATATAGTTAATATCTGTTCAAGTATTCTCTTCAATTTTCAGCAAATCACAGCAAAATACTTCATTTCATTTCTTGTATTTTGAACATGTTTACAATGCTTTCTGATCAAATTTAACAAACATTTCACATTTAGTTATGATGCCATCAATTTGTAAATCTCGGTAACACAATCTATAATTTGAAGACAAAAAATGTTTCTGGTATTTCTTTTATTTTGTTTAAACAACCCTGTGGGGTGTGTGTTGACAAATATGGCCATTAGTCACTTGAGTTGCTCATGTAATCTATTGATGTTTGTCTTTGATACTCAGCTGACCGTCAAAGCCTGTAACTCTCTTTAGATTTATCTGATTCGTCAATTTTGATTTGAGTACAAGTTTGAAATTTTAAATTTTATGGCATGTTGAATCTTTAATTTTTGAAAAGAGTGTTGAATTAATATTTATAGGTGCAAACAGGACTAAATATTGGAACTTCTTAATAATTATTTTAATTCAATTTAAATAGACCGAGTTTAAATTTGATGCCATGGTTCAATCCTATAAAAGAGTAAAAGGGGAGAAAGCGATTTATATGTAAGTTGAATTTTCACTGCAGAAAGGAAACTCTGAGGTAATGTTAAATGCGCCGTAGCGCCGAAAGAAGCACATACACCTATAGTTTTGTTTTGAATTTTGGTTCAGATGTGTGTGTAAATTTACAACAACAACAAACAAAACTTGGGAAAATGCAAGATTTTACCCAGGATTTAACTTCCGAAAGTAAATAGTGAACACTGACCTGGGATAATTATTAATTATCGAGATCAAAGTATACGTATAAAATCGCCATGATAAAACATTCTATCTCGTTAGAATTTTGAGACATTCTGCATGTTTAATCTCTGTACTTAAGTCATCTTATATAATAACTGCCGGTTTAAAACAAATAAAACTCAGTAGTATTTTTGTAAGGTAATTAAAATATTCTCACGTATTCTTGTGGGTAAAGAGACAAATAATGCTTTTATTAATTAACGATAGGGTTGATGTAACTTTATAATCTGAGTGCACTGTGCCTTATATACATGTACATGTAACTAAAAAAAACTATCAACAATGCTCTGATTTTTTAGACTTAATTCTCCTTTTTCAGATATACTAAAAGAAAAGGCATATTGTGTTATTTGCATGGATGACCCAACAGATCCAAAACAACTTCAAAAATGTGGGCATATATTTTGCAAAGAGTGCATTGAGCAGTACTTTGAGTACAAACCAAAATGTCCTAGCTGTGGCACAATCTACGGGAAAGTGACGGGAGACCAACCCCCAGGAACAATGTCAATTACGACAAACGGTAGTAGACTGCAAGGATTCAATGACAGCATTGGAACAATTGTTTTTACGTTTATTTTTAACAATGGAAAGCAAGGGGTAAGTTTTCATTTTACATAATGGTTAATATCAAATGTCATTTTTTATGTTCCGAGAACTTTGTTTGCTTGTTGACATTTGTATGTGGCCAATATTGCTAAGTGTTTAAATATGGGCAAAAAATGTTGAAAATTCCAATGTCTCCTTTGAAACTATACCCGTTTTTTGCTTTAGTTGATCAATTTGAAAATTTGGAAACAACAATTATATTTGGCATGTACCACATGTATTGGTTTGTTTTTCTAACTGAACCAATTCTAAATTCCCTAACATCTTGAAACATAAATATATTTTACATTTGCAAATATATTTCCTCATACAAACCCTCGAAAGAACAAACCTCTTTTTCTATGTAAACTTTAAGAGATCTGATCAAATAGTCATAATTTTGACATCACAAAGATCATAGCATGAGCTCGTATTTAATTTCTGTTGCGGGGATAAAGTAATTATCGCTATTCCTAAGAAAATATCACAGCGGAAAATTATCCTAGTTTGTATGCGAGGTAAATAACAGTCATTCTATTTTAATGGAGAAGACAAATTAAATTTTTGAATGTTTTCAATTTGAGAATTGAGCACATTGAGGTACAATTTTCTTCTTCACATCTATACATGTAGGATTTTTTAAATAAAAAAAAATAACTATTATATATTTTTTTAAATACAATAACTAGTAAGTAGTTGATGAAAAAATGTACCTATATGCTCTCATATATTTTGATCGCTTTACAAAGTGGGGGGGGGGGGGGGGGTGGGAGCAGAACGAAAATATAGGGAATTGGAAGTTAACAACTTAACAGTGTACCCCTACCAAATGTTTAGTTTTATATCTTGCGTAGGATTTTCTTATTCTGGTAAAAAATAGTATTTAATGAAGGTACAATGTCAAAGATTACGTGTATGCAAAAATAAGTGTAGAATTCGAATACTTTAAAATACTTTTTTTTTTGTTGTTCTACCGAGGGACCATATGGCACAATATCTTTTGAACGCCCATTGTTGCTCAGGTGAGCGATGTGGCCCCATGGGCCTCTTGTTCGTCATTTTTACTTCTATTGTACATGTGATTCTTGACTGTGTTTGTGTACATTTGTATTAACTGATTTTGAACTTCAAATACCAGTGAACTGGTCCTGAGTGAATAAAAGAAGTATAAAACTTAGGCCATTCTTTTTTTCCATTTTAAATGCTGAATAGGAAATACCAAGTTAAAAATTTAAAGCTGAATGTAATAAACTCATATGAACAAAATATGACTCAAACCTAGGCGAACTGTGAGTTCTGTATCTTGCTTATATTTCTACGATTGACGCTGAAATTTTTGTTGAACATTAGAAATTCTATATGAATTAGAGTATGTTTAATACTAGTACAAACAAAATAAAAGAATGATATTCTGTATATACCTACTCTCTTGGGCCCCCTCTTTATACAATAAATAATGTGAATTCTACATCAATTTTGATAGTTTTTCAGACACGAGTAAATAAAAACGACATCTTTAAAACAGTTTCCATAGTTCTGACACATTTCTGTTGCGGGGATAAAGTAATTATCGCTATTCCTAAGAAAATATCACAGCGGAAAATTATCCTGGTTTGTACGCGAGGTAAATAACAGTCATTTAATTATAATGGAGAAGACAAATAAAATTTTTGAATGTTTTTAATTTGAGGAATTGAGCACATTGAGGTACAATTTTCTTCTTCACATCTATACATGTAGGATTTAAAAAAAAAATAACTATTATATATTTTTTTTAAAAATACAATAACTAGTAAGTAGTTGATGAAAACATGCACCTATATGCTCATATATTTTGATCGCTTTACAAAGTGGGGGGGGGGGGGGGCAGAACGAAAATATAGGGAATTGGAAGTTAACAACTTAACAGTGTACCCCTACCAAATGTTAAGTTTTATATCTTGCGTAAGGTTTTCTTATTCTGGTAAAAAATAGTATTTCATGAAGGTACAATGTCAAAGATTACGTGTATGCAAAAATAAGTGTAAAATTCGAATACTTTAAAATACTTTTTTTGTTGTTGTTCTACCGAGGGATCATATGGCACAATATCTTTTGAACGCCCATTGTTGCTCAGGTGAGCGATGTGGCCCCATGGGCCTCTTGTTCGTTATTATTACTTCTACTGCCCCATGGGCCTCTTGTTTCGAATA
This sequence comes from Magallana angulata, assembly GCF_025612915.1. Lineage (NCBI taxonomy): Eukaryota > Metazoa > Mollusca > Bivalvia > Ostreida > Ostreidae > Magallana > Magallana angulata. Next base: position 30,696,188 of record NC_069116.1, read on the forward strand.
ACCCTTAACAGAGAGTGAAAATGCATGAATTTTTGTTAGTGTTTACCATCAAGTCACAGAAGAACAGTCAAGTCTTCCATATACTGTATATGATGCTAGGCTACAATGGTTGATTGAAAGTCAGAGGTCACCTCTTGAAAGCCCGTTCATGCTCTCAGTGTTCATTGTAGAAAAATACTCTAACTTATCAGATATGAGTTATTAATTTTCTGCAATGTTCGCTACCTTCATTCTTCAATGAAGCACCAAAGAAAACATATATTTTATCGTAAAATTAACTTCATTAACCTTTGAAGTGGTGTTTTTTTTTTGTTTAGCTACATTTTAAACAGTTTATGGTTTATGATTTATTTTTACTTTGCATAGTTTTTTCAATATTTTTTACAGGAAGAGCATCCAAATCCCGGAAACGTTTACAAAGGGATTAGTCGTTCGTGTTATCTCCCAAACAATAAGAAAGGCAGGCTTATAGCTAAGCTACTCAATGTAGCATTCAGTAGGCGGTTGGTGTTTACCATTGGATGGTCAAGAACTACAGGCCGTGATGGAGTAATTACTTGGAATGACATACATCACAAAACTAGAATGGAAGGAGGGCCAGCAAGGTATACACATTCAAAATGCACAATTATAATAATTTAATATGATTAGATTTTTTTCTAGATAAAGTAGCCTGATTAACTCTAGTTTTTATTGCTGTGGGTTTCCATAAGTGTGCTCGTACACTTAGTAACATTTACTATTTTTCTCTGAAACTGAATGCAACTACGACTTTATCTCCCTTCCCATGAACCATATTTTTTTTTGTTTTTACAAGCTTTTCAATTAATGTAATCTTTTAAACTATCTCCTTTGGTATCCTGCAGACCAAAAAGGAATTAGGTACATAGTTATTATAAGCAAGATAGCCTTTACTATAATTTTGGAATCCATGGTCCCAGGGTCAATAGTTTTGGTGTTATTCTAGGGCTCTATTTCTGATAAAGTAAATATGCTGTTACTGGTTTTTTTAACAGGAGATCAATTATAGACAAACATGCGCTCATGGTTAAACAGAGGAAAAACTACGCACATTGATGAAGTTTTCCGGTCAATTTTTCTTTGATACGTCGATCAACAGAAAAATTATTATTTTCATTTCTTAAATGGCAATAAATTTCTATTGGAATTTTTCCAAACTTTTTCAAAAATGACGAAGTAAAATTGAGCAAAGAATTAACGCAAAAAGAATGACCAAAAAAGGACCCAAAATACGGCGATCAGTGCAGTCATCTTTTTCTGGTCTTCTTTTAATTGTAACCTATTACTACTTTTATTAAATTTGAGAATACTGTTGATATTAGTATTAAGCCTCACATGCATTTATGATCTTTTATAATTATGTATCAAACAAATGTTGCTTCTGCTTCTGGGCAACGGCAATAAATCCAAGGATACAGTCATGAAATCTTGGGAAAATTAGTGGAAAAGACAAGTAAAAAATTACGGCATTGTAATCCGAACTTCGAAATAGAACGCTTGTTACATTCCTTGAACTTTGAGAAAATCCCGCATTAAAACGTCAAAAAACTTATGACGTCGTTTTTAATGTCGCAGTGACTTAAAGTTTTCTGTTCAATAGGGTTAAAAAAAAATCTTCTCGTTTACTCGGCGTCTTCATGAAGCAGGCGTCGGAGTAGAAAAAATAGGGTTATAAGGAACCGCCAGGGACTTGCAATGTTGATGCGGTTTTAACGTTATTCATTACATCTTATATGTTTAATTATAGGATCTCTCATGATGTGCGATGGTATATGATATTCATCCAACGAGTTGTGTGTTTTCTACCCCCGAGCCTTGGTGAGGGGATAGAAAACACAAAATGAGTTGGATAAAAATCATATACCATCACAAATCATGAGAGATTCTTTTTATCACATGTTCTACCGCAAGTTAAATCTCAGTCTTTTCTTAAACCGTGATCTTTCTTTAAACGTTAAAATTGTGAGCCGCACAACACATTCACTATAAGACGTCAACAACTTTACACATGAAAAAAGTTCCTCGAAGATTAACAAACAAACATTTCATTTTCTGGTAAATTTTTTATCAATTTACACCCCCCCCCCCAAAAAAAAAACCAAAAAACAAAAAACTGAAACAGCATGAAATGCTTCACATTTATAAATGTACGCTTTTCAACTGAATTATTTTGTGACTTTTTCATTCTACGTCAATTATCGCCTAAAGCTACGTAATGTTTAATTATGACGTCATGTGGCGTAAACACACACTGGAATATCAAAAATTAATCCCATGAGTGATAATCAACGTATATTGAGATTAACATGTGATAAAATACATTTACATGATTAAAGGAATGAACCTTGTTTCACTGCAAGCGTGAATTCATCAAAGCTTGCTCTATGTATCCTGTTTTGAAGCAATAGAGTGCATGGTACAGGTACTGATGACCAAGGTTGCCTCCCCAAAAAGTTTTAAATTATGCCTGGTTTGGGTTTGATCAAGATAAGGATACTTATGTAGGGGAGAACATAAATACTTTAAAGTATATCTTTCTTGATATATTTATTTGCAGCCTTTAATGATTGAAAGAAGATAAAACTTTGGGTCAAAACAGGTTTAATTTGTATGCCAAACTAATTCATCCTTTCATAATATGCAAAATTGGAACATTTAATCAAAACATAGCTAAATATGTATATAAATCATCTCATGTGGTTGAAGACAAGGGGAAAAGGTATATGAATTGCTCCCAATTAATTACATTTGTAAGTATTAATGGATTTGAAAGTATTTAATTTCATTTCAAAGTAATTGACCCACAACCCTGCATGGTTGTAGATTTGGATACCCTGACCCATCCTACCTAGACCAAGTGTTGGAGTCGTCGGGGGCCAACGGAGTCACTGAGGAGTCGGCTGATGATCCAGAGGAATACCAGGAGTATTTACAACAGATTGGATTTTAGCTGTATACAAGTTTCAGAGTGGATTCAGTAGAATCATTGTTTTGATGTTTGTTTGATTAAATATTGTAGTATGCATATATGAAAGCTACATTCTTACTTTATTTTCGTATGAATTTTCATGCTTAAAAGAAGGTTTATTCATATGAATGGTAAATGAAGTTACTACATTAAAATATCTATAACATGAATTGTACATGGAACCGTTTATATCTTTTTTATTCAAAATATATTGTACTTATATAATATTAGGGTTCTAATCTTTATTTTAGAATTTGAAATTATTATGTATATACCGGTAAATCAGACAGCTGATTGTTTACATGTACATGCGCGGAATCTGATGCACTAACAACATATAAAATACTATCATTATGTTGGTACATGTTATTCGGTACGATCTCAACATAATAATTGATTAATGCAACATGTTTAATTAAGATGCTCAGCAATTTTGATCTAAACGGAGATTATTCTCGCTGCTAGAAATACATAAGTATATATATGATGAGAAATAAATAGTTTTTTCTTTCATTAGTGCATTTTTCTCTTTTTTTAATTGTTTATAAATTTCTATTCACTAATCTGAGAGTCAAACTTCGAGTTATAAGCAAGATACAGAGTTTTGCGGACAATGCTACTGTATGTTTGTACACAAAGCTGAGGCTATACTTTAGTTCAACTGCAGGCCTCTCGATTCTCTTTAATTTGGGCCGATATTTGGCCCAATTCCCAACGTGAAAAAAGCATTTTTTCCCCCGAAATTGAGTGTGTTTTTCCCAATTTGAGATTGATTAGAATAAATGTAACTAAAAGAAAACCATACTTATTCTAAATATATATCATGTATATTCAGCAGTCATAAAAAAACTGTGAAGATGTGCAACACAACCGCATTGTAAACTGTTTCTTGTGATCGGTAACTTAGCCAGAATTTCCTCAGACATAGACAGTGTAATTGAAAAACGACGTTTAATACTTTTAATCCTGATATTACAGTCAGTTGATAAGCTGTTAATAGTTTATAATTCTGCAATAAATGTTAAATTTATTATGAAAACGTTTGTCTAAACAGATCCTCTACAAAACGGTAGTAAGTGGGTCAGAAGGTTGAACTAATACCCCAAATACACAGAAGTACATAGACTGATTTTATAAATATTGGCATTCAGCTTACACAATTAAAAAAAGGTTTTATTTGTAAATTGTGTAAATACAAAAATAAATTAAATTTTACATTTATACAAATAAGATAACTTTTTGGAAATTCTGATAAACTGTTTCATTTTTTCTTTGCCATTTGACATATATAGTAATTACACAAAAACCTTTTGGGAAATTTTACATCTCCTTTAGGAAACATGTATTACACTCTTTGAATTAATTTTTTTCCTTCTCATTGTTACACTCACATGTTCCCAGTTTTAAAAATAATTAAAAAAAATTAATATTAAAAAATCCTATCAGTGTACTGGTACCCTAGTTTTTTGTTCAGGGGACTGTACGTTTAAAGTAGGAAAAAAATTCCCAATTTTTATCAAAACGTCGCATTTTTCCCAGTCCATTAGCCCTGGTCCCAGTACAAGAAATGGGTGTGAGAGGCCTGCTGAGTTCGTTTATATTTTAAATTCAGCTATGCTGAATAGAAAATACCAAGTTTAAAAATCTTAAGTTGAATGTAATAAACTCATTTGAAGAAAAACATGACTCAAACCAAGCTTTGTATCTTGCTTATAATTCTATGATTGACGCTGAAATTTTGGTTGATCAATAGAAATGTCTTCCTAAAAGGATGATATGCTGTAACTACTTTCTGGTATCCCTTCTTAAACGATGAATTGCATAAAATCTACACAAATTTCTGATAGTTTTTAGAGCACAAATAAATACGACGTCTTTTAAACTGTTTCCATAGTCCTGACACATTATTATAATGAGGATGAAAGCATAAGCATCGTTCTTATAAAATTATTGCAACGGAAAATCATCTTTGTAGACATTTGTTGTTTTTAATAAAGATGAAAATAATGGATGGGCTTGGTACAATAGAGCGACATTCCTGCCAATACATAGATTTGAGTTATAGCTCTTTAACATATGTAACAACATTTTTCAGTTAAGCTTTTTCATCAGTCAAGTGAGTAAGGATATGAAATGTCATACGAAATGAATTCATGCCTGGTAAACGACAATCCTTTATAATGGAGAAGGCCAATGAAATTTTTCAATGTTTTTTAGTTATTTATATTGCATATAATCTTATTTTCGGTAAAAATTGTATTCCATAAAGGTCAAAGATAAAGTATATGCAAAAATAAGTGTAAAATTCGGATATTCATTTTCGGTTAATCTACCGAGGGTCCATATGATACAATATCCTTTGAACGTCATAAGGCCGGTGTTGCTCAGGTGAGCGATGTGGCCCATTGGACCTCTTGTTTTAGTGATCGGATTAGTTTATTTGGACTAAAAACTGATAGCAGTAAATCAATCATTAACTAGTCCGACTTAAAATCATTTAACAACGGTTTAACATTGATAAATGCACAATTAACATCATTCTTAAAACAACGTTTCCTATTGGAGCATACAAACTTTTATGACACGAACCAGCGTACATGGTTTCTAACACCATTAAACTCTGCCTATTTGGTCAAGGGTTTGTGAGTGGCGGTGCGGATCAGAAACTCTTGACTTGGGAAGATGCTTTGTCTTACGATAATGGACAAAATTTTATTTATTTTTTTTTAAGGGGGGGGGGGGGAGGTCTTAATATCCCATTAGTGATGTTAAAAGGATTGGCCAGGTAATAACAGCAATCTATAATGATTTATTTTATTTGTTTAAGCTAAAATAACTGTTTAGGTTATAAGATATAGACAATAAGCATGGGAACAAAATTTAACACAAACATCTATTTCATAGAAAAAGAGACTACTATTCTAGTTTAAATATCATCTTAGCAACTCAGGTTTCACCCATTTGAAAATGAAAATAAATTCAACAGTATTTTAGTCATCAATTTATTTTTTTAAAAAAACTATTTTGAATACCATGTGTTCATTAGAATTGCTTTTAATTGAACGTTCTTGAGCTCTGACACACTGCAGACAATGTGTGCTAACATTATTGATATGTCTTCATGAAAACGAGAGAGAGAGAGAGAGAGAGAGAGAGAGAGAGAGACTTAGGTCTTATTCAAGGAAGAAGAAATCATTCTTTTAATATCTTAAAAGAAGTATTTTAATACGGTTGGGGTGATCAAATGCTGTAATTTTGATTATGTCCGACTGTATCCGATCACTTCATACTATTCAAAGAACGGTTCCTTATTATATATACATGTAATTTACAGCATACCTACGATTTAATGTTAGAATAAAATACATGTGATGTGTACCAACGGTACGCAAAATTTACCTTTTTTTCGACACCATTCACGGTGTACCGGTGGGACACCAAAATTCACGGAATATGAAAATTTGTACTGTATTTTGATTTTAGGTTTTTTGGTGGCTTTGTTTTAAACGGTTTCTTAAACTCATGAATGTTTCGTAAATTGATTGAAAAAAATTAGCCAACTTTAAAAATATAATATACATGAACTTGACCCAGCTCTTCGTAAGTAATATATTAATTTAATAATCAAACAACTATTATCTAAAGTATAAGCTACTTTAGATAACAGTTGTTTCATACACGTACGATTCATGAGAAAATTGTAATAATTATAAAATACGAAATGAAATTTTAAAGGCAGCAAAACTTCATTACAACATTTAATATAAGAAATTGTTGTATTGGTTTGGTTTGAACTTATTTCATTTTAATATGATTACAATGGGATTGGGCACAAGTTCTAAAACTTATTTAGCCCTCTCCCTTTTGTATTATTACTTAGTCTAGTAAAATGAAAAATAAAAGTATCAAAATATAAATAGAAGAACAGGAAGTAAGAATTGATATAATCAATTTAAAATAGATTTAAACTATTTTAAAAAGATATAGAAACAAGAAATTTAAATCAAAATAGTAAAAAAAGATAAATGCGCCCCCCCCCCCCCCCCCGCATATTCGTACACACACAAACACACAATATGGGTTTAAAGATGGATTTTTCATGGTTTTTTTTTCCAGTATAAATGAGTGCAATCCACCTTTTGTAATTGGTACTACAGTAAAGAAAAAGACTTTAGTAATGTAGCATCGCAAGCATTGTTAAAATGAAAGCTGTCTCCCCTTGATGGTATCTCCTTGGTTCGCTGGACAATGTTAACAATCTGTCAGTTAACATCTACGGAAGCGTATTAGTGCCACATATACACTTCACATATTTTTATTTTCTACACTTTAAAGTGTAAATTTTACACTTTAATCTGAAAATTTTACACTTTAATCTGTAAATTTAACACTTTAATCTGTAAAATTCACGCTTTAATCTGTAAAATTCACACTTTAAAGGGTAAAATCACAATCTAATCTGTAAAATTTACACTTTAATCTGTAAATTTTACACTTTATTCTGTAAATTTTACACTTTAATCTGTAAAATTCACACTTAAAAATGTAAAATTCAGAGTTAAAAGTGTAAAATTCACACTTAAATCTGTAAAATTTACACCTAAGTCTGTAAATTTTACACTTTAATCTGTAATCTTTAAACATTAATCGGTAAAATTCACACTTTATTCTGTAACATTCATACTTTAAAGTGAAAATTAACACTAAAATCTGTAAAATTTACACTTTAATCTGCAAATTTTACACTTTAATCTGTAAAAATCACACTTTGAAGTGTAAAATTCACACTTTAATCTGTAAATTTTACACTTTATTCTGTAAATTTTACACTTTAATCTGTAAAATTCACACTTTAAAGTGTAAAATTTACACTTTAAAGTGTAAAATTCACACTTTAATCTATAAAATTTACACTTTAATCTGTAAAATTTACACTTAAATCTGCAAATTTTACACTTTGATTCGTAAAAATCACACTTTGAAGTGTAAAATCACACTTTAATCTGTAAATTTTACACTAAAATCTGCAAATTTTACACTTTGATTCGTAAAAATCACACTTTGAAGTGTAAAATCACACTTTAATCTGTAAATTTTACACTTTAATCTGTAAAATTAACACTTTAGTCTGTAAAATCCACACTTTAAAGTGTAAAATTCACACTTTAATCTGTAAATTTTACACTTTAATCCGTACATTTTACACTTTAATCTGTAAAATACACATTTTAAAATTTACAGATTAAAGTGTAAAATTTACAGACTAAGGTGTAAATTTTACAGATTAAAGTGTGAATTTTACACTTTAAAATGTGAATTTTACATTTTTAAGTGTGAATTTTACAGATTAAAGTGTAAAATTGAATTACAGTCTAATGATTATTTTCATTTGTTCTTCACAAAAATGACCAATGACTATTTAGAATGTATTCCACACTTACAAAAGCGCATGTCTAACAAAACTTTTTTTATCTTTCATTGCGCATCAAAATAGATTCACTACATGCTCGTACATCTAAAATGTTAAATTAAAATGGTGATAACGGTATAATGATATAACTTTGATCTCTCTCTCTCTCTCTCTCTCTCTCTCTCTCTCTCTCTCTCTCTCTCTCTCTCTCTCTCTCTCTTTAAGAGAGAGAGAGAGTATTGAATCCTTTGGTTTTCCATAGGTGATATTCAATTTTTTCTGTAATGATCGATTTATCTACCTTTTTGGTGGCATATCTACTTGGCTAATGAACGAGAAAAAAATGCTTGCATTCCTTTCCTAGCATATAAAAAAACCAACATATGACAACATAAGACAATGTGAGGTAAGATTTAGTCAAAGCCGATTTTCTGTTCTTGTTTACACAATACGATAGAATAAATTCAGTCAATAAATATTTTTTTACTATACCAATACCAACTTTCGTTTTGATTTGTGTCCAGTAATGGGCAAAATTGATTTTTTCACGTATTAAATAAATTATATATATTTGTCAAATTGAAAAAAAATATATGTTTTGTATATAATTATGCATATCGTAATCCTATTTTACATTTCTTTTGACAATGTACTGATCTAAGGTATAAACTGATAACACGTCATATAAGAATTGCTACGAAAGCCCAGAAGGCTCCTTCGCTATTCAACATTTGTGAATAGGTTTTAAGGTACTTTTTAATCATAGTAAAAGAAGTGGTGAGGTTGATCCAGATCATCATCAACAAAGTAAAATAATCATCGGACTCCTGGCAAACAAGAGAAAAAATTCTAGATCTGCGCATTCTATTCAGACATAGTACGTTTTCATAGTAAACATACAAGAGATATTTATGCAATACAAAAGCTGGACCTTATTTAACCTTCATTTCATCTAAAAGACTACAAGAGTTAATGATTTTATTCATATAAGATAATTATTCGACGATAACATTTATTATGCCAGTCATTCCAAGCATGTAGACAGTAACAATTAAGTTGTGTTCCTTTAGTTTATCAAGAAAATTTACTGAATTCTTATAAAACCAAGAACATTAAATACATAATTCTTATCATCTAAATATGCTTTTTAAAAGCTTTATGAATGATTTAGATTCCTCTTTTTAAATTTTATTTTTGTAATGGTAACAAATTTATCACCTCTGAAAAATACCAGTAAAGTTTATGGGAATCATATCTTTTAAATATATTCTTTAGAATCAATTATTTTTTAAAAAAATCTCTTTGTAAATTTTTATTCTATGTAAGGTTAACAAATCTTTTAAAAAGTCTCAAAGCAAATATTTTTTCTTCTTTGAATAAGAAAAGTCTCCAAATTATGAATTATGTCAGCTTTATAACTATTGTCAAAGACATATCTAATATATAACATATTCAACAAATGTTACCTTTTATAAATTTGGGAATCTTATGCATACTTATGACATTGATTCAATTAAAAAATGTCCATATTTGTTAAAAAAAAATTAGCTCGATTTATTCAATTCTGTACCCTTCTTAACTTGACCCAGCATTTGTACATTTGTAAATATTTTTGGTTTTTTTGTACCTTATGTACCATTGATAGGGGCTGAGAGAAATAAACATTCATTCAATATTGTTTAGACCAATTAGATTTTCTTAAATCACCACAGATATATATGTACATGAACTAAATTAAAGAAATTAAGAAAGCGATAATCGCAGAAGTACTACCCTTAACAAATCAATTCTTTCTCCGTTGTGTCCTCTGTGATAAAATCCAAAAAAATTTGGCAGTTGCGATATAATGATTTAGCAATCTTTATTTTTTCTCAAGTCTCAGTTATGACCTTAAATTTAGGTACTTCTCTTAAATGGATTTGAAATGAAAACCAAGTTGAGAAATTTGAAAATGTTAATGATGCCGTGGCCACAATACCTTGTTTCCTCATATAACGTCGATAAAAAGGTTGGTTGTCTCCTTTAACTTTCGTGCCCTCTTCTTTCTTCCGTTTTATAAATGCAAATACCGGCTAACAGCTTAGTTATTCATTACCTGGCCTCTCCGCGATAACAAGCTTTGTTAAACATTTCAAATTGTTTTACAATGAACTGAAATGTCACACTTTCATTGGTTAATACATCACTCGAGACTACAGGATATATCTCTATATCAGTCTGGTGAGAAATAATATTCGGCAATATGGACGACAATTCGCCTACTCATCTCAACATTTCAATATTTAATACAAAGGCTGCGTTCTCGACTTCCGTAAGCTCTTAAAGTGTTTGGAATAGTAATGTCCTTTGTAATTACTTTTAAATTAGAGTAGTTGCCCTTTGAATTGACGTCACATCGTTGTGTCTAGAACAGAATAAAAGTGCAGCGTCGACATTTGCTGAAACCTCTGCTGAGGAAATTAGAAAAAGTTAAAAATTTAATTGCAACACAACATTGAAAGTAAAAAAGTGTAGCGAGATAGCAATCAATGACTATCTTATTCGGACATCAATTTCAGCAATGACGAACAAACACAGAATTTAAGTTTCATTTTATTGAGTCTGCATATCAAATCAAAATGAACAACAATATGGTAACAAAATAAATCCAGGCCTTTTATCCACCCTTAAATAACTTGATCTAAATATGACCCCTTAAATATAAATAACCAGATCTGAAAATAATCAAGATATGTAAAACAGAGATAAATGAAATTTAGGAAAAAAGCCAAAAGAGACGTTAACCCAAAAATGAAAAAGAGCAGACTGGCGATTTACGGAAAAATCACCTTTTATAAACACCCGTAAGAAATCTCATACAAAATCGTATCCGTAACCCTTACGGAGTATACGGAAAAATTGGGGAAAATAGTTCCAATAGAATAATTAACTTTATAATAAATATTTCATCATAAAATAACATAACTTTCATTCACACAACAATAATCAATTAATTAATTACCTTATAATGAGCCATTCTCACTGCCGGTAAAATATAGTCGTTCGCATAGATCTTAACGGCGGATCAAGAAAAAAAACAACCCGGAAGTAAAGGGACGTATCCCAAAATTCCATGTGCATAAACAAAAATGTAAACAGAAAAAAGATCGAAACTGGCCGGGATGACAATAAAAAAACAAGAAAATACATTTTATAACGCGCGAAATATGCCATTACAAGTATATACCGCAATAATATTACAATACAGGTACGATATCGTAACTCTTTCGTTAACTATCAAAGAGTACCCATGTACGTTCGTATGTGAAAGTAAAAGTTGCACAAGTAATTTTAAAAAGCTTTCCAAAAAGCTTCATTAGCTTGCCTGACTAAACAAAATTATTCAATGGAAGCATGCATTTTTCAATTAGGCTATCTTATTAGAAATGAATTTTAATTTTCGCTGCTGATCATAAATTTATAAACGGAACGAAATATCTGTCTTTTCTTCGATCTAGAACATGTACATGTATCACTTGAAATTCATTTATTTTATTAATTCAATCTTTTAGGAATGTACATGTAAGCTTGAAAGCTGGAGATTATATAGTCGTTTTTTTTTAATTTTATTTATTATATTAAGATGCAAAACCAACTGAAAGGCATTTTTAAAAATTTCCAACCAAATAAAATATGAAAGGATATACAAACACGTACTGTTAATGAATGTGTGTGGGCAGCTTCATAAAAACCATCTTGACAAGCAATTAAAATAGTGTGAATTCTCAAATTCATGGGAAAAACACCCAAACTGTAACTTCAATTCAATTAGAATTCGTTATTTGCAGTTTCATTTATTGCATACAAAAGTGGGGTGGGGGGGGGGGCAAATCCATGATATTTCCATTTATCATATGAAGTTAAGAAACGTACCAGCTGCCCCCCCCCCCCAAAAAAAAGGGGAGGGGGGAAACAGCCCCCCTCACCGCAACCCCGATGCTGTGATGTAAACGCATGGTGTGCTCTGGGGTATTCGCATGATCATAACGGACGCAGACATAATGGCGCGAAATCCTGCTTTTACCGTTCACGCAACGAATGAACTCACCAATGGCAGAGGTCCATGGGGAGGGGGTCAGATGAATTTATTGACCTTTGTTTTGTAACAACTACATACATGTATATTATACATGTACTTTGGATCGGATGTTTTGGAAGAAATCTAACGAATTAAGACTCACACTTGATTAGTAATTGTTAAATGTAGTAATGTACATTTAGTAAGACACGCGAGTTATGATCCCTTTTCAAGATTTATGTAATCGTCCAACTGAACGAAAATCGGGTCAAACTCCGCTTCGGCGATTTACAATGTAGTTCCTCCAGTGAACATTCCAGCTGTATATAAATATATTTGTTTTAATCCAAACTGATGACTCCTTGGTAATAATGCTAATTCAACACCAACTATAATTACTTACATTGTACAGTAATAGACAATATGTTACAACATGTTGCGACGACCCCCTCCCCCTTTATCACCGTTCAAATATAGTGGAATGCTGATCTATTTTTAAATCAGGATTACACACATGCACTGCATGGTGAACGTCCCTTTTACTTGAAAACTCTTGCTCGCTGTTTTTATTACATGCCATATAACATTTTCATCAATTGTAAATGTAAATGCTGACATCTTAAACATGCATCGGTTAATCTTTTTTGTGAAATATCATGATATTGCTTGTCCCATTGTCTGCACTGTTTCGGAGAATGCAAATTTAAACCTTAGATATGCCTGACGTCATGGCGTCAGGCAACAAGTTCACAACATGTGTTTCAGTTACATGTACCTGAGGAAAAGGTTGTTACAAAACGGTACATAGAACATACTTAAAAATACTAGATACTCCAATGATGCTTTAAAAGCATACATGTACATAAGTTATAACACATAAATAAATAACACATAAATACATATTTTTAAACTCTCATAACAAGGGGGTCATTTTAAATGTAGATAAAAATTTGAAACATTACACAAGGATGCAGCAAAGATTTTCAAAGGGTATTTGAAAGGTAATTATAATACTTTTGAAGAGTTTGATTCCATGAAATTCATTTAAAGATTGGACAAAAAGTTAGGCCACTGTAACTTTGACTTGTGTATTCTATCGCTTTTTGTAAATGAATGTCTAACTTGATAGTCCCCGGGTAGATAAGAAACTTGTTAGGAATGTAACTGACTGACTACAGATATCTTTCGGGCTCATTAATCGTATCAACGGCGAGACGAAAAATAATTGTATCTAATGGACGCCATTTAAGATTAGCATTTAATTTTTCCGTACTTATGCTTATCTGCATTGTCGTCTATTAATAATTTGGACTCATTCATGTATTACTGGTACCCATATGATTTGTATCCAATCATCATCATCATCATCATCATCATCATCATCATCATCATGTACTCGATCATCAACTCAATGTTAACGTTAGTGAAGTACAACAATACATGGATTAAGTACTATTTAAGTATATACATTAAAGAAATTGTGATTATTTTTTTTCCCGGAAGACAAATATTTGATTTAAAATTAAAAGTTGGTTAACTTTGATTTGTTTTTCTGTGTTGATAAATAAAACAATTGTGTAGGTGGATCATAATTTTCTTTACAAGAAATTAATTTCTCAATGCCTTGAATTGGTGTTTATATATATGTACCAAATAAAAAAAGGCTAAATGTGGTTAAACGAGCAAGCATGCGTGTTGCAATAAGAGAACAAAGCTAGCTTTTCAGGTTCTCTATATAGATAAAATGCTTATTTTCAAAATTGTATTTTAATTTTGATTTTCATTAATTTACATTCTTCCAAGGTAATGCAGTTTAGGTAAATTTTACACCAGATGCTCAATACACAGAAAAGCAATAAATGTTTAGGGAAACGGTGTTGTTCATTACCATTTATAGATTAAATATTCTTTAAGTCGCTACCATCATTTTGACAATACATGTAGTTTGACTATTTTATCATGATTAAAATGGACACAATTTCATTACTCTTGTCTTAGTGACAAATATCTGACTTATTACATGTAGTGGGTCATATTTACATCTATTTTGAAAATTTCAAATGTTTTTTGTTTTAAGCTTATTTAAGGATTTCTTCTTAATATTTCAGAAGGTTTGGTTTTAAGAAGTTTGCATTGAAAAGCAAAAGAGTAATTTACTTCATGATGGCACAACAGAACAAGGAGGAACCTACAGAAACATCTTCTGATTTTATGGTATACTATTATTTCTTTAATATTCGTTAGGATCGATTTTTAATAAATTAGAGAAAAGTAAAGTTTCAAGGAAATGTAAATTCGTGCCCAATGATACTACCAAAACAAGATGTTATTTAAAATGTACTTCATAAAAGAATTAATTTCGTGAATCAACTAAGCAACTAAATTCATCACTAAAACTGGTATCTAATGTGTAATAGTGTACGTAACATCGGGATTATTAATTTAGTTAAACAATTGGCTACAAGACAACTATTTCAATGAAAAGAAAACCAGTTACATTGTACATAAAAGCCCTACGAAAGTCAAGGTTGTTACATTATTTGCCGATATTGGTCAAATTGGCATTTGTTATCACGGTGCAAAATGTATATTTTTTGAGATGTGTATCAAATGTACAGTTCCTACAATGCAGCTTTACTCAGCCATTTACGCATTTTTTTAAACATTAAAAGCTTTAAAGGTTGCAAGGCATGCAAACCGAAGAATTAAAACTTCATTGGTTACAATTGAAGATTTGATATACCTACTGGTAAATTATCTTCCAAAAATGAAAGTTGTTAAAATTTCCAGTCGGCTGTTTTTGTAAATCAGAAAATAAACTACTGACCGCTTTTGTGTAGAAGTAAAAAGAACTTTTGGAAATAGGTGAAGAGGGGATTCCAATGACATTTAAAAACAAACATGACAATAAAATGGAAAATATTAGCTGTAAAAAAAAATACATTATCTTATGATTTCTACAATCAGATATTACAATTAAACATGTAGATATAAAAATGTCCTTAACCAAGTTAAAATAAAATACGAACTATGTTAAGAAGAATATTTTTCAATAAAATGCATCGTAATCATGCCCCTTAAAATGTAAATACATCGTCTATTTAAATACAAGATATGTATATAGTTTAAAAACAATAATTGACAATTCTTCTTAAGGTGATATTGAACACCTCCATGTTGTGACGTACAATTTATCGAAATAAACAATAAAATCAAGTATAATTTACAAATAGTTTCTTTCTCATAATAGTCATCTAATAGCTCCGTGCAGTGGGTTAGAGGGTTACTTTATATCTGTAAGTCATGAGTTCGAATCCCGCTGGGGATTTTGAAATTTTTACCATTCCTAAAATTTTTAAAACGTATTTTTTTGGTTAAATATTGTATAGTTTGAAAATTCTCAACCGGTAAAAGAATTTTAATTATAATGTACATTAATCCACATTAAAATCGACAGATGTCCAATACCACCTTAAATTGCATTTAAAAATGAAGATAAATCTTAAGTAAAAAGATTGCTTTAGCAACACAATTCACACCTCTTGTTTTGTTTTCAGTTATCAACTGTGCAAAAGAGTAACACACCCCAATCTTTGCGGCAATTTCAAAGAATTAGAATATATGTATCATTTTAAGTTTATTTTCTTCATATAAATGAAAAATATTCAATCATTTGAAAAGGAGATAATTCTAAAACACCAAGCCGCCAGTGAAGGTATATTAAGATTTTCCATTAATTCAATTAAAATATAAATAGGGTAGCAAACATCAAATTTATAAGAGAAAAGGTGAATATTTTCAAAGTTTTAATCTTCGATACATATACTACCATTTAAGTATTCCGATTTTTGTGTATTTAATCTTGTTCATAAAGTGACACGTGTACCAATAATGGAACATTAGAGGAACTAAAAGAATTTATACTTTAAAGTATTATAATGCTTTTATTTGTTAGTGATTTTAATATGTTGTATTTTGTACACATGTACGTTCAAAGTTCAACAAGTTACTAAATTTTGGCAATTTGAGTGGTCTTAAGAGGATTGCGGTGTTATAAATATCAAAATAGCATAAATCAAAAAAAAAAAAATCAACAAAATTTACAATACATGTACCACAATTTATGATGCAGCTAGGAATGCTTCAAGGTATATGATTAGAACAGTTTGTTGACATCCAAGACCGATGATTGGTACCCAAGAAGTGTGCAAAAGTTTTCACAGCTAAAACAATGACCGTAGCAAATGCAAGTAATTGGATGACAAAGGCTTTGATCTGTGTTTTTTTCTATTGTTAAACCGTAGTGTCTAGGTGTATAGTGAAGTCCCTTAATCAGTGAGGAGTTTTGAAGAATTGTGTCTAGACTAACAAATCGCAAAATAATTGTTAATTAATGACTTATTTAAAGAGCAATTGAGACATTTAGGAAATAATAGATTTTGAATCAATACTACTATATTAAAATAATAGACTCTAATTTTTGAGCTTTGATACCGAGAAATCGGAAGAGTACTGTATTTGTTTTATATATTTCAAACATCAATGGTACCTGAAGATTACCAATTTGTTTTTATTTTTTCGCAATCAAGCTTTGCTAATTAATAATCAACGAAAATTCCTAACAAAAATCCGGAAATCATGTGGATTTTACAATCCTGCGCATGCGCATTTCATTCACGCTAAATTAAGGGAGGCTCTATAGTTTATTTTTCCACAATATCACATTTGCCTTGATAAACTCAGAAACGATAACACAAATACATGTAAATTTTTATTGAAAATTTGCTATATAGCGTATTCGTCAACAAAGAAAATACGGGAGATAAGTCTAACTCAGTGCAGTTAATATGAAAAATCCCGAGAGTTCCGAATGTCAACGTGGTGTGTTAATATTGAAGCGAGTAAAAAACGGTGGTAAAAAAAAGTGTTGAAACTTTTTTAATATGAATTAAATTTTTAGATGAAGGGTTATTACAGCCTCAAAATGGTTTATTATGAATAATTTTTAAACTGTTGTTTTCAATGCAGCTTCATTAACTTTCTCCAAAATCGATTCTGAGCGATTCTGCAATTCTTTGCTACATAACGTGTGATGTTAAGGCCTGCTGTTTCGAAACGCAGATTACTCTAACTAAGTAGAGAGTAGTGAAATTCAAGCATTATTTTAGGCTTAAAGCTTGGTAATGTTAATGTCAACAATACGGTGAGTCAATGATATTGAATCTATTTCGCAAATTTCCTATATCATATGCAACGTCAACCCGTGCACGCACGGGTCAAAGTCTAGTATATTTTTAAAATCTTTGTTCAAATTCCGTTGATGGCTGTGTTTTTTTCTCAAATACTGTTTAAAAAATAGCCCATTGTAAAGTATCTTTTCTCTTTATATTGTTTCTTATATCGAAATGCCTCTTTTTTACCAGGAAGATAAAATGACCAGTACCGAAACAGAAGAATCAGAAAAAGGTGATACTCAGGATCATTAGAAATACATTTCTTTGCCCATTGATAATAGTTCAGAATGATATTATATCTCTCAAAATTAAAATTACCATTCAATTGTATTCTGTTCTATCGTTCTTATTATAAGACTTGTAAATCTTTAACACTATATTTATTTTCTACTATAATAGATGACTGAAATATAATCGACAGCACTAACATGCATTATAAAATTTTACATATGTGTGTGTATGTTCATAAGTTTAAAAAAGACGTTTTCTATGCCTTTCAGGTGTTCATAGTTATTTTGCTGATCCGGAAAAACTCAAAGAATTTTTATCTTGTGTCAAATGCAAACAAGAGTTTGATAATGATAATCACAAACCATTTTTACTACTTGTTCAGACGCGGTTTGTGAAAGTTGCACACAGGAAATACTTGCTTCAGAAAGTCAAAGTTATGAATGCCACACGTGTCAATGCAATCATATTTGTTTTCGAAATGGCAAAACCAATTTACACACCGACAGTACGAGGGAATTCGTCATAAAAATATTTCGTATTAATTCTGGAAAAACTAGCTTGGCTTGCGAAATGTGTACCCACAATAAGCTAGTATCCCATCGTTGTTTTGAATGCTCTCTTTTCATATGTACAGACTGTGTCAAATTACACTCTACTCTGAAAGCTTTTGGATCCCATTCAATTGTTAAAATAGATAGGCTTTTAACCACAAATTGACAACTGTTAGAAACGTTAGTTGTGCTGAGAAGGTAGCTGAAAATGCATGTATAACTACAGTAGATAGTTAAACAAGCGCGTCAATCTCTTGATGAGTTAGAAATCATAGATAAAAAATCTCAAGACGAATTCCTGCAAGTTCAAGAAGAAATAAAAACCCACTTTAGTGACGTCAAAAAAGCAATACAAGAAAGAGAGAAAATGTTATTCGATGCTGCTGTCACACAATTGAGTAAAAAACAAAGTTGTATCGAAACTGAAAAAGTACAACTTAATCTTTTTATTGATTTATGCGAACAAGCAAGTTACTATGGGGAATTTTCTGAGGTAAATGATCATGAATATTTCTTAGACATTGCAAAAACCATCCAGTCACGGCTTGAAACCACGGAGCGTCATTTATCTGAAAATAAAGTCAGTATGGATACAATGAAATATTCCACACAGTCAATGCTTACTTTCGAAACAGCTGTAAATAGTTTAGGCTCACTGTCGGTATCAAAAGCAATTCCGTCAAAATCCAAAGTGGTGGTTAAACCAGCATTTTGCAATAAAGGCCAAGAGGTACAATTTCAAGTCCAGTTGTTTTCTTCAACGGGAAATTTAATAGTTGACGAAGATGTCGGTGTGTGTTTGATGGTAAATGGAAACATCTTCAAAATCATCAAGTGTGCCATTGATGAATCGTTTTCATTTTTCATCGGAATTTGGGTCCCAGACAAACCAATGAAACTATCGTGGATTGTTGTCAGTAATGGAATAACACTGGCAACTTTAAATGGTGTCCTCGACGTCAACGAACCAAATAAAAGTATCAGGGGTAGGATTGTTTTTCAACGATCGTTCGTTATTTTTTAACAATTAGTCATGCAGTATTTCATTTATTAAAATATTATTTTTGGTGTTTTGCAGATGACGGGGGAAAGCAAGTCTCTGTGAGTATTATTATGTTATCAAAAATACAAAACTATTAGTAGATTAAAAGAAAACATTCTCTTTAAAGTGTTTCCTCGATGAGCAGTGTGGGCCTCCTGTAAAAAAATTGGTTTAAGAATTTCAAACAATACCGAATACGAAACTGCATCTGTTCTGCAAAGAATGTTTTTTATTGATCCATATTCATTGTTTAGAAGTATTGTACATGTATATGATGTTCAAAACCTAATTTTTCATGTTATCGAAGAATAAGCATTTGTTAAGAAAAATATCTCATAATACATTTATTTTTCAATATTTTCGTGGTTTTTTTTTCTTTGTTGGGATAATATTAATTACATTGTGTTTCTAAAACTTACTCCTTATTAAGCTAACATTTATGTTACATCGGTAATTTTTCCTGTTGTTTATCGCACTAGGAAACAAAGAATAAAAACAATTACCAATGAAACATTTTTTAAAAAAATCTCCGAATGCGAGATAAATAAAATCTCCTAAAATGATTGGTAAGATAATAAGTTCGCAGGTATATAGTTGCTTTAAACAGGCCTTGATAATTTGTATTTAAAATTTTATTTATTTTTCTTCATCAATATAATCTATTCTTATTTAAGGTCAATTATCACTTTGCTTAAAAATCCATGGGCACAGTAGTATGTAAGCAAATAAACAATTGTACAAATGTTCACACCTTAAAAACTGAATTGTTTGTTGTTAAGGAAGTTGTGATGACTAAGAAAACGTCTACAAAATGCAACAAAGGCTAATCTAAAAAGGATCCTTATTCAAGATTCAAAGGAGTAAAACCTCAAGAGAACACTTCTAACATAGAAGTCAGTTTACCATCGAAGGTTAACATTAATCAAGAGAAGCAATACACTACAAGTGGTAATAGCATCAACATGTCTGAAGAGGATTTTAGAAAAATGTTATTCTTTGGAGACCAACTTGACTGGTTCAAAGAAATATCAATGAAAGTATATTACGATGGGAAGAATTTATGTATTCAATCGACTGTTGATAATGATAGAGTAGAGAAACTACATAATCTATTTAAGAGCATACAAATGATGTCCACTGATGATTTTTTCACCCATTGTAAGGATATCAATGTTTTAATGGTAATGCAAGAGGTCGAACGGATGAAACCAACTGTTTGCATTTTGAGGACTGGAGATAAAATTGAAATCATTGCTAACAACTATATAGATCTTGTAGAAACAAAGAGTTTGCTTCAAAAAAAATGCTCATCAGAACAAATGTCAAGAAGAGAAGGGCGTTCCTTCGTAGAAAAACAAGACAATCGGTTACAGTTAATTGCACAGGGCACCAAACTTACGTACTTCCGTTAATTTGAATAAAGGTACGCGTATTCAAGCTTTAGAAGTGAACACAAAGAAAGGTTTAATGATAAAGATATATGCAGGCAGCATCCTTCGTTTAGATGTTGATTGCATTGTTAATGCATCAAATGAAAATCTGATGCATGGAGGAGGAGTAGCAGCTGCAATATCAGATGCTGCTGGATACCAGTTTGATCAGGAAAGCAGGGATTATGTTCAGAAATATGGTCCTATTCCAGTTGGAAGATGTTGTGTGACATCTGCTGGCAAATTACCTTACAAGTGTGTGATTCACACTGCAGGACCAAGATGGGGAAATTATAGAGATAAAAGTAGATGTCTTCTGGAACTGCAAAACTGTGTCGAACTTGCAATGAGAGAGGCAGACGACAGAAGGATGAAATCTATTGCAATTCCAGCAATAAGTCCTGGTAAGTTTGACATTGGTGTTTTAAAGCACAACCAGAGCAGGTTGCCTTATCCGAAGATATGGGGTATGAGGAAATAAAATGTGAAAATATGACTTTCTCTGGAATAATTTGAACTTACAATGATCAAGGAGGAGGATTACTTTCGAATGGTTTAACTTTACTCGTGATCATTGTTTTGTTTCAAAATTATGCATCGTTATTTGTAGTACCACGGCCCCGTTTAAATTTATGACAAATATTTTACGTATTATCACTTTGCAGTACAGTGACATTCTCTTGTATTTTATAGTTTAATGACAGGTATCGAAAAAAGAAATTTATATTTAAAATATTTCCATTCTTACATTATTTTTACATAAACACATCGTACATGTATGCAAGTACCTACAGTATTAGCGTAAAGATAGATTTCAAGGCCCACTGGCTCTTTATAGATATTCTTTCTAAGATCGTGGGGATGACGAAGGAGCAAAAATCAAAAATAGGAATTTAAAACGTAAAATTGTTCAAATATACACACGAAATTTACTGAAGTAAATAAACTTTGAAGCAAACTACACACTCCAATGATATTTTTGCCAGTTAAATTATATTTCAAAGGGACATTTGAAAATGTTTTCTTGTTCATTTCCTTTTACATACATCAAAGTTAAACTGGAAATGAGTAGATGATCCTTACTCTTATTCGATATTAATTAAACGACTTACAGGACCACAATGTAATCTAGACTTTATTATTATTATCATTATTATTATTATCACTTTAGACATTGACTTTCGGTTAAGAACTTCCTGTATTTCCCTCTTTATCTTCTGAAAACTGGCCTTTTTTCTATATTGCCCTATTGGGGAAAATATGTTTTTGAACGATATAATCATATATATATTTCAATTTTAGCCATCGAAAACGAATAAAATTACCCATAAGCATCTTCTTCCTTTTTCTTATCATCTTTATTTTGTTAGGTATATTTGCCGTACCAAGGGACCTGTGTGTACAGCAATACTATAAAGCAGTGATGTCATTCAACAGGAACTATCCTTGTAAGAGTCTCCGGGAAATTCACTTTGTAGACCGAGACGATTCCATGGTCAGGGCGATACAGGAGATATTTCAACTGCCAGAAAATCGCCAATAAATGTATTCTTTTGATTTATCAAGTATTTATTATAGAGAGTTATATACCTTTATAATCTAAAAAGCGCAAATATATTGCATGATACCATAAAAATGTATTTAGTTTTTCTGATTATTTTTTTCTCGAGTATATTTTTAAGTAGATTTGAAAACCAAGGATTGAAACAAAATTGTGGATTTTTTTTAGAATTTAGTATTTTGGTCTTGTATTTCAAATGTATTTCCCATGGTAAGTACATGTAGTACGTTGTAAACTAGTGTTAATATTAATCGCTTTGTTAGTCAGTTCATTAATGCCGACGTATGTTAAACCCAAACCCGTTGGATACATTTTTTTAAAGATTGCAAATATTTTTTACATTTTTTTCTTAATATGTTTTGCCACTCATGTTTTAATCGCCTTGTCATTGACCATTTCCTTTACTTTTTCGATATCATTGTGCATTTTTATATAAGTTTAAACTTGTTTAAAAAAGAAACCCCCCAAAAAACTCATTATTTTGGTATTATAATGACACTTTTTTTTTTATAGAAATGACACTAATAATATTTTTTTTGGCAGGATACTAGTATTACTTTTTATGTCCAACTGTCTTCTGTAATAAAAGCTTCCACATTCATGCTTTTTTATAAATAATCATATGTTCAAACTATTCTAATGGATATTAAATTATTCTTTTGTACACAACATGTTTTCTAAGACTAAAACTAAATTACCAAACTGATGCAACTGTAAATGATTTATAATGCGAACTAGGAAAAGTACGAATCACCCTTTGAAAACCTAGCTATTATTTTTTATCACAAAGTGTGACTGGAAAAAGTATGGCTGGAAAGATACTCCGACTATATGCGTAGAAAACATATTAAAATCACTTATATCGTTGATTCATGACCAAAGGACATAAGTAAGGGCAGGAATTTTTTTTAAAAACACAGCTTTCAGTAAAAACTAATTTTTCATTTTTTACATGTCTTAAGATATCCTTGAATTACATTTTGATTAATTATTTGATATCTATAAATACATAGGGTTCAAACGGATTGCTTTAAATTGTTCTTTTGTTCTTTTAATGTATTACTCTGTTGTAAAATATCTTTGCATTTCATTTTGCCTAATTATTTGATGCTTAAGATAATCATTTCCTCAGCTTCAAAGTATTTTTTCTTCATTAAAATGTTATATATTATTTAAACTTTATAAATGAAATAATAAAAAAAAATAATAAAAAAAGAAATCTTTGGATAGTATCCTCGCATTATACGAAATTATACAGCAGTTTTGCATAGAATGTTTGAGATCAAATAAGATTTTTAAAAACCGGTTGTACTAATGCATCGGTGGCTCGAACCGCTTTACCTTTATGTAGTTGGTCTCCGTAGAGCCATTAAGACAAACATTCCGTTATTTAGCTGTGTGAAATATTAACACTTCAAAACTAAAAAAAAAATTCTACAAAAAAGACAGATTTATGGTACACATGAAAAAAATCAGGATAATTAAAAATTATCAAACATTGCTGAGGAGCGAAGTGTTAAATACATACACATACACTTATATACAGACTTTTGGTTCAAATATTGTTCTTTCAACTGTATTTAAAAAATTTCTTTTGAAACGTTTCTACTTGTTAATCAGGTTTCAATACACAGCATAAACATGAACAGTGTACGTAGATTTGGCATTACAAAAGACAGGATTTTATTTGCATGAATCATGTAATATCCAACTATCTTTCCTTTGTTTATGGATATTTTCATAAATATCCACATATGTTTGATCTTGAGAATATTTTATATTTATTCTTATCGAATATTAAATTAATCAATTCACAGTTAGGGCAAATAAGCAGCTAAAATAAAAAAAAAATCCCTGGTTTTTTTTAGTCCCCTACCGGTTTTCACCGGAGGGGACTATAGCTTATCTCTGCGTCCGTCAGTCCGTCTGTCTGTCCGTCCGTCTTTCTGTCCCACTTCAGTTTTTCACACTTTTTTTCTTTATGCGTTTGAGGAATAATATGAAATTTGCTGAACAGCTTCAAAATGTCAAACTACAGATCAAGTTTACACTTTTGTAGCGTCTGGTTGACATATTTTCGAGAAAATTAATTTTTTATATTCCAATTTTTTAATGTTCGGGTTCGATATTCTGCATAACAGTGCATTGTTTTCACAATTTCCACAAACTGGTAGGGGACGTGTATTGATTATGCAATACTCTCAGAATGCTTGTTTTATTAAATATCATCAATAAATCTATTAAGATAGAATAACATATCTGTTGTAAGGAAGGAATCTTCTCATTATCAGACCTACTTCTTATATGAAGAAATTTATAAAATTTGGACACATTTAAACTGATCATTTAAACAAATGATTTTATCAGTTTAATCAAGTTTGACAATCTTTTTTTCGCATCAAGGTCAGGTCAAAGTCACTATCTTTTTCCTCAACTAAAAGGATGATAAAATTAAATGTAGTTATAAACAGTTATGTAGACATTTGTTTAGGATATGAAGTTTCTATTCTCCAATGAAATGATAGAATATCAGAATGTCTATAAGCTTATACTACTAGTTAGGAAAACATACTTAAACTAAAATCCATACTGCTTAGTCCGCATTTCCTCTATTTTTTCTTAATAATTTAAGATATTTTTATTATTTCTATGCTTCCAATAAAAAAATACTTGTATTTCTGATTTTTACATATTATGAAGACCTTATATAATGAAAAAAAGACAATAACAAACCGTGAACCATCTCAAAAATCCATAAAACGAAATACAAATTCAAAGCCGAGCAACACTGACCTCCAAATACACCCCTGCGAATGTTATTGTCATTTAAATTTTAGAACACGTGGTTTTATTTGACCCTTTCAGTTTCGCAGTAAAAATCGTACCTCGTGTTTATAGTCTAGTTCATAGAATCTATAGGTACTATAGTAGTCAAATATTAAATCTAGAGGTTTATTGATTTTAAACTTTAACTTTATTAATTGGTGAATAAAATGTGTTATAGAAATAAATGTGACAATACAAAAAATAGTTTTTGTCAGCTGTTGCAACAATTAACATGTTAAGTAGATATCCCCCCTGAGGATTAATTTTCGATCCGCGCCTGACCTAGTAATAGCATCTTTAGTGAAACAGACTATACAATTTTATGCAGAACGTTCCTTGAAAATGACTCGATATACTAAGTTTTTATGCAAAACAGACATCCATTATTTTTTTTAAAACACGGTATTGCACACCACAAGCATCAAACATGGATATGATTTTATTAAGCCACGCAATGTTTATATTTTCAACCACTCAACACGTGGTTGAACACGAACGAAAACTCTGTTCTGAATATTATCTTTTAATATAAAAAAAACCCCCTAAATGGTGAAATAAGACGAACTTATTAAATGAATTTCATGTTTTAACATAAACCAAAGTAGGATACGATATGAAAAACGACCAGTACTTACGTATTTTGAGAATATAATCCGAACACTTATACTTCCGCTCGAAATTTCACAGGAACTGAACAAATCTCGGTGAAGTCTCGTGAACTTTCATTCGAGCACCTCTGGATTTATTACATACTTAGAACGATAAAGAAAACATTCCGAACACATTCGCAGGGGTGAAATAGATACAAGTAGGATCAGGTGCCTAGGAGGAGTGAACGTCCTCTGCTGACCAGTCACACTCGCCGTGTGCTCTTTGTCGTAATCGGGAAAAAAATCGGAAAAGTCGGTAGACAACTAGGTGATTAATTATGGTCTAACAATTAGTATGAAAAACGTTAGTCAGCATGCTACCCAGTGGAAGATTGTATTTGCTGACAAGGTCGTTGTATCGAGCATAGAACTTACGAAGATATGACTTCAAGCGAGACTGTTGATAATCCTTTTTTATCAACTTATTTGTCAGTAGCTTGCTCCCTCTTTGAAACTGTTCATACGAAGAGCAGGCCCTTGCGTATCGAATCAATTGAAAGACGAAAACACCATATGCAGGTGATAAAGGTATATTGCTACACAAGTAAGGAAAGTTGACTATAGAAAATTGAAGTCATTGCGTTTATCATAAAGTTTTGTTGTCAGGTTACCATCAATGTCCATGTCCAGTAAAATATCCAAATATGAAACAGATAACGCAGACTATGTGGTATCTTTTATTTCATGTTCACTGGGATATATCGAGTCGATGTAAGTATGGAAATAACAATTGTTGATTGATAACACGTCGTCGATATACCTGAATGTTGAGTTGAAGGCCACAGTGATTGATTTATTTTTTTCACATACAAGTTTCTGAATAAAGTCTGCTTCATAAGAATACAAAAATAGATCTGCTAACAATGGGGCACAATTGGTGCCCATTGGAATTCCAACAGATTGTTGGAAGACTTGATTTCTAAAAACTTCATAGATGTTGTCAAGCATCTTTTTAATGTCAAGTTCAGAGTACTTCTGTGTGCAATCAGAATGGTTTTTAACAAAATCATTGTTTAGATTTCCGATGACAAGGTAGGCATTTTTACGACTTCCATTTTTATAGAAGAAAAATTGTCGATGATATAAAAAAACCTAGATTTTAATTTGTCTTGGGGAATGGTTGTATAAAGAGTTGATAAATCGTACGTTTTGATGCTATTGATTTTGGTAAGATTTTGTGACCTCAAAGTTTCTAATAATTTTTTAGAGTTTTTTAAATATTCACATCTGATTCACACCACTTCTGGAGTATATTGTTGTGTAGTACTCTTGAAGTTTCTCCTTCACGACGGTAAGAATTTTAGTAAGGAATAAAGAGAGAGGTTTGGTAGAACATTTCCTGAAATCTGCTATATATCTCTGTTTATAAGGACTTTTGTGAAGCTTTGGATATCCTTTACAGATTTATGATTTCGAAGTATTTCCTGCTCGAAAAATAAAGATATGAATTGACAGAAACGCTAATATATTGACCATTTAGAAAGAAAGAACATCCGATTTTGTTATTTTATCACAAAAGTCTATTATTAGAATGAGCGCTTAAACATGCTAATAAAAATGTAAATTCATAGGAAAATCATTTTTTAAAACATATTCTGAAACCTAAGTACACGGATCTCATTATTAGTTCACATTAGTTAAAAAAAACCAACATAAATGTTATTGTTTAAAAAAACCCAAAATAGAGTCATAACTCTACAACAATCTGAAGTTGTATGATAAAATATTTTATTTCCTTTCATCTTGATTTAATAAACATTCAATCAAATTCATTTTAACAAGTCGAAAACCAGAAAAGACATTCCTTAACATAATGAACTAGGGAGAAATTATGATTATGCATTTTATTTATGAATTAATCTGAAAAATGATTGACATATTAACAGTAAAAAAAAATAGAACGATCCATTACAATTCTGATGGGTCTTTGTCCCATACAGACAAGTCCTTCAACTGTTCGTTCCCAGGTCGCAGAAAATCGCCAAATATACACGCTCTAACCAGTCCGGCTGCCGCGGCATAGGGATCCACGGAGGAAGGGGGTCTTCGATCCTCAAGGTAACCCCGCCCCTCCGCCTCTACGAGAGGTGGTATCCTTACGGTTGTGAAATCTTTTCTGTCTCCCGCGAACACGAACTCGTCCTGTTTCGGGTGCCAGTGTCCACTTGTATTGGTCAACCTTTCTGTATTGCCTTGATCTAAGGTTTGGTCGTATATTTTGAGGAGAGGAATAGGGTCTGATTTAGCCAGCAAGTTGATTGCATGGTGAATAAATCTGAAACAACGTCAATTTATTATAAATGTCATACTTGATCAAAATTTATAATGATATTTGAGAAATTGCTGAGTATCATTTAGCAATTATCTTTGTTGTGACCGTGTACAATACATGTAAGCATCTGTTAGTGCTATGAAAACATTATATATTGACATATTTGCAAACAATAAGATCCCACTTCATTTAATTACTAAGGATCCCCACTTCATTTAATTACTAAGGATCTGCCTGTATTTTTTTTATACAATTCTCGTTTCTTTAAGTATTAATAGTTTCATTTCCTAAGAGTTAACTTACTTCACCTAATGTAAAACACCAATACGTTATAAAAATAAAATTTAATCTTCTAAATGCATACATCAAATTTGTTTTATGCTATTTAACGAAGTCATGATAACGTTCATTCAAAAGTAAAGAGTGACGTACTTAATTCCTCCTTCTTCTCTCATCTTTCTGACACTGAAGTTCAAATGTCCACCGGAAAAGAAGGCCTCTCCGCGTACTGGAACTGATTTTAGAGTCACTCTTAGTCCGTACTGCTCCCCTAGTCTCAGTAGGATGTAGCGGGACATCTGTAGGTGGTCTCCGATTTCTACCCCAGGACACGACCCAACCTGATACTCCCACTGATAAAATCATATATTTGATATATAGCGTTGTTTTATTTTACATACAATTGAAGAAATCATTAATCAATTATTTCAAACCGACCACCAAGATTAATGAATAACCAAAGTAATCCATGCATGATTTTCTCCCCATTAAGATTCGTCCTAATCAATGATGTTCTACTGATCAATATATAACCTTTCAGATGATAAACTTTTAACCGCATCACATGAAGATTAAAAAAATATACATACCTAGCTTAAATGAGGATTTTTAAACAATGACTGATCAACGATTTTGGTGTAAAGAAAGAATTATGTACATGTAGTTATGCATTAAATACATCTAGTTTTGATTTTGACGAAATATTTGAAAATTGGTGCAATTTGATAAAAATTTTGTATCATGTAGAAATCTAATAAAAACCGTTTACATTATAGGAGAATTGTCCGAAACGCGTAAACTAAATTTAAATTAATGCAATAAATATATATAGACAGTGTGCCAAAACATAATGAAGAAGACACCTGTGAAGGTCCATTTTCCCGTATGCAGCCACAGGCATTAACCCCGGCGTATATACAGGCTTGCAGGTGCTTCATGGACAAGTCTCTCTCTAGGGCCACATTTCTGTCGTGTACATGTCCCATACTACAGTAGAGAACTGCAAAGAGAAGTGACGTCGAATTATTGAAGTGGCTTATATATGACTTATTCTATGTCATCATCACAATTGCTCAAATTAACTTGCAGGTGTTTCTAGAGCTTTGGAGAAGTAAAATTATAAGGACGATGAATAGTTTGAATATACACGGTCTACTAAAATGCGGTTTTGTCAACTGTCAACGCTTTCTAAATTAAATATGAGTAATTTAAAAAGCATGGAACGCCAACATACTTTACAACATATTTTCACTACGTAAATGGAATTTAGCTACTAATGCTTGGTAGCAAGTGATCATATTAAAATCGTAACCGTGTAAAAGCTTATAGTATCCTACTGAGAGTAGAATAGTCATTGTCCTTGGGTTCATAGCTGGCTGGGAAGTTATCACTGCGGGTCACTATGTACTCCTGCTCAATTCCAAACCACGGGTCATGGGGGACCTTGGGACGGAATCCTGTTTTGGGGTCATTTTTTAACCTTTCCATAGTCTCCAAGCATTGCACTCTGGTATTTATTCCTATATAAGTACAAATGATTTTATTCGCATATGGTGTAAGAATTTCAATATAATGATAAGCAATGAACTAAAGAAATGTGCAACTAGGAATTTAGATGTTCTCACCATTAATAACACCTCTCTCTCTCTTTTCTCTCTTTCTCACTCTCTCTCTCTCTCTCTCTCTTTCTCTCTGATGAAGCTTATACGCATAATTGAGGAAAATAATATGCAATTAGGAGTTAAGATACTCTCGTCAGTAATTGCATCTCTCTCTTTCTCTCTCTCTTTTTCTTTCTCTCTCTCTTTCTCTCTCTCTCTCTCTCCATTTACCAGCTGGTTCATCATTTGTCTTCCACATATCACATAAAACAAGTTTATGAGGACTTTTCAGGAACGGATTCTCGAACATCGCTACTGGTTTCGTAAGCATTGGTATAAACTCGGAGTCCTTCTGGTAGACACTGTTCCACATATAGCTATCCCAAGCAGGACAATCTCAAAGAGAGCAAAAAGAAGCAGTATACATGTACCACATTATCAGACGTGATATATCAAAAAGACAAAATATCGGAAAGATCGACAATTAAAAAATCAAGTCTACTGATTTTTAGTACACTCCTAGGTCGTTTGATCTGAAAGCACAAGTGAGCTTCACTGATCACTTTTTGTAATTCGTCCTTCTGTCTGCCCGTCCGTCTGTAAACATTTCACATTTCGACTTCTCTAGAACCCATAAGCTAATTCTAACTAAACTTGATACAAAGTGCTCTTCTTCAAAGGACATTAAGGTTTCTTAAAAGAGGGTCACACAATCTTTCAAAGGGAGGTGATTAAGAAATATTGAATTAAAAATCAATAAATGAAATTCATCTTCGCAAACGTTGGCCATGAAAGCAAAAAACGTGTGTGAAAGCTTCTAAAAGAAGCATAGATTAATCACCATCACTTTTATAGGGTAGTATAGGGTAAGGCCACAATAGGGATGAATTCTTACATAGGACTAAATAGAGAAAATCTTTGAAAATCTTACTCTTTAAAACTGAAGCAATCAAGAAGATCTATTTAAACAAGATTTACTATACATGATTATTAAGATATATTTTAAGATTTCATACCGAAAAGCTGGATTGCGGAGAGTAATGGACTTTGTTGCTAAGGTGAGCGTTATGGCGTATGTGCCACTTGTTTTCTTTTAGCTTAAAGAATTCATTTTTATTTTCAAGAATTCAAAATTAGATACTTACCGTTCACAGTCTTTGGTTCTCTATCCACAACTTTCACCCTACTCCAAAATTGATAATTAGTATGGTTGGCAAACACATATTCCAATATGACGCGCTTGGATGAATTTGGTATATCTGGCATGGAGACAAACTGTAATTTTCCATTTGTTTCCATGATTCTGCAAATGCGAGAAATTCACTGTAGTAGATTGTTTATTTATACGTTTTGTTTTTTTAAAAAAACCTTCTTTTGTTTTATTGTTAACAGTATTGCATATAAAAGTGTACCCAGATTTCAGCTGTCCGAAGTTTTTCAGCGATAGCTTTACCTTTAGCTTAATATAGGCCTTCTCCATGTCAAATAGATAATGTAATTCAGGCTATGTTTTAACATGTTATCAAAAAAGAGAGCCGACGAATCTTCCGATGTGTCCTAAATTAAATACAGATTTGACTGCAGGTTCAACTAAATCAGTCGCATGTTCTCTGCAATGTAAACAACATACACTGTAACCACGCATGCTTGTGTTTAAAAAGGGTGCATCGTGATTTTACAAAGATTTACGACAGTTCTTTCGAAATGAATTATGAATGCTTCATGCGGCAGACTTTAGATGTGCGAACAGAAAAGAAATGGGAGAATTGCTAACGCCTGTCAAATCATATTCATTTTACATATTAATCTTGTTTAATCGGAACTATTCCTGCCTTTAAATGAAATAAGTTTTTAGGAAGTATGCGGTTATTTTTTCTCTATGTACAATTTCAAATAAAAGCATTTAGGTATATTTCTGTTCACAGCCTCCATTTCTTTCCATGTTGAACTTTTCTGACTTTTATTTTCTGACCAACCAGCAAACACACTTTCGACATTATTCTTTTGACCGTCAATAGACATATGTTCAATAAAACCACCATTGCTTACATCTGAGGCGTCACAAAATAATAAAAAATCGCATACATTTGATGCGTTAAAACACTCATTAAGACAATCGCTTTTGTTTAAGGAATTTAAACTTTCCCGCAAAAAAATTAATTTCGTTGAAAGCTTTCGCAGAATTTTTTATCTTTTAGTTCCAACTTGCTCAACTCATAATGCAATCATACAAATACCTTGTCTTCAGTCTGACAGTTTTACCAATAACTGCCCTCAATAAAATATTTTGGCCTTCTGATTTTGCCATTTCTTTAAACTGAAAAAAAATATGTTTTTATTACCTTCAAATGAATAGTGCTCAAACAAGTTTGAAGCCGCTGGATCCTGTCTTCTGTAATAAAAAGTTTCCCTTTTCTA
Source organism: Magallana angulata (assembly GCF_025612915.1). Classification (NCBI taxonomy): domain Eukaryota; kingdom Metazoa; phylum Mollusca; class Bivalvia; order Ostreida; family Ostreidae; genus Magallana; species Magallana angulata. The sequence continues at coordinate 30,728,739 of NC_069116.1, forward strand.
TATCCCACAACAAACCTTACCATACTAGATTTTGAGTAGGAAGCCATTAACATTTATCATCAGCAAACAAAAAACCTAGCTTTTCAAAATGTTGCTTAACGTAAATGCTATAAAATTTGTTCAATCTTAAAAAAATTAAGCTCCAATGCCATCATCTAAAAAATAATGATTCTAATACATTTTGCTCTCAAATACTTGACAGGTTCTCTAAGAACTTTCGTAAATATATAGCCAGCAGTGGATAAACCGAAAGGTAAAACATTGAAAACATAATAATGAGTTTTTTCATCCATTTCCCATGAAAAGAGAAGAAATTCTCTGTGTTCATTGAAAATTTCAATATGATGGTAGGCAGATTTGAGATCAAATGTAAAAATAAAATATCTCTTTTTTAAAATTTCTTTGGCTATCGAAGCATCCTCATACATGTACTTATATTAATGCAAATTTGGGTGTAAATCTCTGCATTCAAGAACTAAGCGCAGCTTACCATATCTGTTTTTGCAACCGTAAGTGGATTTACAACTTTTAGATATTACTGACATTTGAAACGCCCTTTTCGTAACAAATTTTCCAATTCTTTTGTCACAAAAGTTTTGACGTTCAACGCAGACCTGTTATAACGTAACACTTTCGAAGGTGGCTCGATTTTGAATGGAATTCTATAACCTACTTTCATTAATTGAACAATGTATTTATTTGCCCCAATTCCTTCCCATTCACTCACCTGTGACTTTAAACGGCCAACATGACTAGAAATTTTTGACAACTTTTTTTTATTAATTTTCGCTTTCATTTCAATTTTAAATTCGCCCAAAACTGAAGTTTTATTTCTACTTATCTTATTTTCATCTTTTCTTGGACAGTCTCGGCTCTAATAGCCCTTGGCACCACAGTCATTACATCTGCCACGTTTGATTGTAGAACTTTTTACGTCCGTTTCCATGCGAGAGACGGTCTCTGCTACTTGCCTCTAATAGTGTGACGCAAATCTGTAAGTTCTTCGTCTTGAAAATCTGTCTTCTCTGGCCATTTTTCCGCTCTCATTTGGGCCCGGTTCATTTTCTTTTTGTCGTCCAAATCTGCTGCAATCGGATTTGATTCATATTTTTTAACAACTTTCCACCCTTACTGAGAAGAATCTGCCAACTTGATAAGCTTTTGTCGATTTTTCACAAGTTCTATACCTTCTGTGATGCTTGACTTGGCTGACTCGACGTTTTCTTCGTTGATAGTGGTCGAATTAAGATTTGCTTCTTTCAACTCGGATAACACTCGTGCCTCATGTTTGTATCGGTTTTCGTTGCCTTTCTTACGAAAAACATAATGCTTGTCAAGATTCTCTTCAATCCTGTTAAGTTGCGAATTCGATATTTGCTGAATATTTTGCTGGAAAGCTTTGAATCTATCATGGTCTGTAAACTGTTCAGTAAATCCACTTGCTCTCGCGTTACGGCCATATCAACTTTCTCCGTTATAGTTTGAGTTAACTCTATTCTCCAACCGTCCCTCATACAAAATTTGACTTCCTCTGGTAGAGCGTGTGCTAGAAACTGAACTTCAAAACCTGAGAATTCTACTCAAACACGTCTTTCCCAAAACTATTATTTCATTGTCTATTACTAAGAATATATACGCTACTAAATATACGAAAAGGAACTTCCTTTCGGCACAACAAATTGTGTACATGTCGTTAGGACAACTATTTCTCGCTATACTAACGTAACGCAAGAAATTAAAATTATTAACGAATTTTATCTCTTCACAATCCTTATATACTAGTATGCATCATCCGAGAACGGTGAGGAGTTAACAAGAATTTACGTTTCTAACGTTCGCCATTTTCATGATTTTGTAGAATGCAAATCAAATTTAAATTTAATTTTTTTTAAATATAATACCCACTTTCGTTTTGTAGCTTGCTGAGTTTATCATCACGATTTGTTTGCAAGTATTTTACAGTTATTAATTTATCTATATTCTTTATGTAGAGCAAATAAACACAACAAGTATGTCAGAGTAAATATACATTAGATATAAAGAACTAGGTCGACACATGCATTGTAGGCATGTATCTTTAAAAAATCAAAGTACTTAAGATTTTTGAGACAGAGGATTCTTGAAAGGTTAAAGTTTATAGAATGACGTGTAAAGCATTTTCTTCCCACCACTTAACAAAAGTTTTAACAATGAATTTATATTATATATATACGAAAGCCGAGAAGGATCATTCGAGATTCGAGATTCAAAATACGAGATTCGAAAGACGAGATTCGAGATTCGAAATTCGAGATTCAATATCTAAATTAACCAATCAAATCATGGATCTGAAACCTGTATCCTAGCAACATCAAACTGTTCTAAATAAATATCATTCGTACATGCTCTTTCCTACAAATAAATGTCTTAATAGCTCTTAATAAATGCTATTTCACTTCTCCTTACCTAACTAAATAATTATGTGTATTTACTTTTACACAGAATATCTAAGTAAACTAGTAATAATGCAGTGTGCTTTGCGGATCTAAGTGATTTTGTTTGCCCTGGTGCATTTCCACCTGATGCGTTTGAACCCTGGGGTATTTCACCACCAGTAATAGTTTAAAACCCGGGTTTATTCACCCCTTTTGTGTAAAAATGCGGTTATGGTAGAGAACTTCATAAGCGTAGCTAATTTTTTCTCTAGGGGGTCCTAGGCCAATTTTAAAAAATTTTACTATGTAAATTTAATAAGCTCCAATTTTCCCGAGGAGGGGGTCCAGATTCAGATCCTTTCTAGATCCCCGCATGAAGATTAGTACATGTATCTAAATAATCTAAATATAAATAATCTGTCCTGTTTCACTAATAAATATAAGCATTACTTATCGTTTTTATGTATGCATACAGTGATACACTGGTACTATGATTATAAACAAATCATTGAGATATTATCACATCATACGGAATTATTAATAAGTACAATTTTTTCCTTTTCCTCAGTAAACAACTTATTATGAGTCTTACTTTTGGAATTGTTTTCAATATAAAAGGATACCTACTCTCTACAATTAAAGGTAGGGATGATAGGGTGCCAATTTGTTCACATTGCCTATTTCTTGTGCAGAGAACAGTAAAACTTTTTAAAAATTTGATTGTGCATGAATATTTCAAAATTAATTGTTGTACATGTATTTTGTTATAATTCATTCATTGATATATCAACAAGAAAGAATAAACGCATATGTTTCACAGCCAAGTTAAGTTTCTCTGTAGTTTCCTACCCCCCCCCCCTCCGCACCAAAATTGACAATAATTACATATAAGTCATACAAATGTTTACTTTTTTTGTAAGTAAATCTATAGAGATGTAAATAAGCACTGCAAACAAAGATGTGTGTATTTAATATACTACTACATTACGCTTAGCCAGATAAAATGTAATCAGGATGAAACTACAAGGGGTGAGAGGTGCAAATTTACCAATTTGTCGCCATACACACAGAACACCAAATAAAGAAACTGTGAGTGGTGTGTTGAATGCATAAAATATGGCGGCAAATTATCTCAAATAATCAGTGCAAAAACCAACAAATAGACTGTTATCTGTTACATATCCTGCAAAAACATTGATAAAAAATGTTATCGTCCCGTAACATAGACGATTATGTAAATGTGTACATATGGTCAACGTACATATAAATCTAATATACAAGAAGGCGGACGTATCAGGCGGGGATCCAGAAAATTAAATTTCAAAAATGATCGGTTGAATTACATTGAATGCTTTGAAAATTGTTTTAAACTATCGCACGGGTCAAAATGCATGATAGAAGCTATGTACAGTGTAATTGGAAACTTTCATTTTATATCAAAATGTAGTATTACCTACATGTATTATAACAAATGAGAGTATAGCACAACTGCCACAAGCAATACATGTCCTTTACCGGCACCACCCCCCTCCCCATAAAAAAATTAAACAATTGTCGTTTTATTTGCTAAAATGTGAGTGGTTCAAAATTTTTCTAAAGGACATACCCGATTAGAATTGAAAAAGAGTCGTACGTTTAAAACTAATTTTGTCAAATTTTTTAGATTCATTTGATTATATTTTGGTCCATTTGGGTAAATAGATGCACCAGTGTAGCTCTTATTTATATATAATCAGGCCATAAATTCAAAATATTTTCAAAAATTAATAGCTTTAAATCCAGTGGATGAAAAAAAGGAAAGCAAGTCGAACTCGATGAGTGCTAATACCTGTGTTGAATGAATGGTACAGTAGGATATGCGCAAAAAAGTCCCGTCTACTCTTTCCTACCCTATATTTATTGGAATATTAAATCCGATTATAAGAGTCAAATTAAATATCAAGTACGGATATGTACCTGTTTATCAAAAGTACTCATAATTTATCTACAGTGCATCGTTATGGAGCTACACAGAAAGTTTTATATTAATTTGCCGAGCCAAATAAAAAAACCCTGGAAAACGAAGAGAAAACAAAGTGGGGACAGAATAACTGGCAAACTAATTAGGACTACATAGCCCCCCCCCCCCCCCCTTGAAATGTATATACTGAAAACAGATTATTGGAGAACAACATCCGCACACAATTTAAAGAAAATTTCATGTTTTTTTTATCATTTTCGCTAGCTAATGTAAGACATCACAAATACCCCAAACCCCCTCACGGAAAAGGAAATGCTAGGTGATGAGAGAGAGAGAGAGCGAGAGAGAGAGAGAGAGAGAGAGAGAGAGAGTCGATGTAAATCACAGGTGCGCTAACACCGTTAAACTTAAAGCTTGCTAGTTGGTCTGCCTTACCCTAGCTACCTCCTCTCTTTTCTCCTTTTAGAGGCTTAATTATTGTCTATATATGCTTGTAACAAATCAAATTAATTTCAAATTCTAAATCAAAACCGAATTTGACACTACAAAACTCTCTCTGTGTCTGTCTGTCTGTCTCTCTGTCTGTCTCTTTCTCTCTCTCTCATATCGACAATGGCATTGCCATACCCTACAATACACTATTCTTATCTGGATTTTGTCTTTGAGGTTGTAAATCATTATATCTTCTATGGTTTAAAACTTTATCATAACCTATATTTTGACATGTCGATTATTTCATTGAGTTTCGTTTCATAGCTAAAACATTTAGATTAAACAGATCTTTCTTCGCGAGCCGATTTTTACACAGTTGGGGCGAATACACTTCGGGTTAAAATTGTTCGGGGGGAAATACATACAGGGCAAACAAAACCACTTAGATTCGTAAAGCCAACAGTGTTATTTCTAATTTAATTGTTTATACCGTGTGGGGTTAATTCATCAATGTTAATTTTACCATTTTATAACCACTATATAAAAGCTATTAAGACATTTATTTGTAGGAAAGAGCATGTACGAATGATCTTTATTTAGAACAGTTTGATGTTGCTAGGATACAGGTTTCAGATCCATGATTTGATTGGTTAATTTAGATATTGAATCTCGAATTTCGGATCTCGAATCTCGTATTTCGAATCTCGTATTTTGAATCTCGAATCTCGAATGATCCTTCTCGGCTTTCGTATATAAAGCTTGAATATTTCCAGGGTTTTTTTATGTCTAAATTTTTAGAACGTTTTATTTTATTAATATTGACAATTATTCGAACCTAGAGGACAAAGTTTCTGTATGCAATGACCCGTGCTTTCTTAAGGGAGTTGTTAAGTTTTACATTATGTCGTTAAAGGTGGTACAAGCGTTCTTTGTCTGTCGACGTACAAAATCAGTTAGCATGAGGTAATATACTATAAGACAAATATGCTGCAATTATTTAGTAAACATTATAAACATTAATAAAGTAGTACATATGTAACAACACTTTTTAACTAAACAGTAAGTATTTCTTATTGAAATAAAATTTAAAAAGAAGTTAAAAAGTTATTAGATTATCAACGAAAAATATGCACACAACTATATAAACTAGAGTTATTAACAAATCGGTTGAAACGTACAAACACCTCTCGCTAACTTGTAAGAATGTAAAAAATATATCATTCAGAAACAAACGCATTGCTAATACAAAATTTACAATACCCACAACCAAAATGGATGAAGAAACTCATTACAATTTTGATTGGTCTTTGACCCATACCGACAGGTTCTTCAACTGTTTGTTCCACGGTCGCAAAAAATATCGCTCAAAAAACAGATGCATTTCTAATACAAAATTTACAATACCCACAACTACAATGGATGAAGAAAATCATTACAATTCTGAAGGGTCTTTGTTCCATATAGACAGGTTCTTCAACTGTTCGTTCCCAGGTCGCAGAAAATCGCCAAATATACAGGCTCGAACCAGCCCGGCTGCCGCAGCATAGGGATCCACAGAGGAAGGGGGTCTACGATCCTCCATGTAACCCCGCCCCTCCGCTTCTACGAGGGGAGGTATTCTTATAGTTGTGAACTCTTTTTTGTCTCCCTCAAAGACGAACTCGTCCTGTTTTGGATGCCAGTGCCCGCTTGTGTTGGACAATCTCTCTGTGTTGTCGTGTTCTAAGGTTTGGTCGTATAGTTGAAGGAGAGGTATAGGATCTGATTTCGCTAGAACATTGATTGCATGATGGATAAATCTGAAACAAAGTAAAAAAAACTCTTTCATTTTTTTAGAACTATTAATGAAAATTTTTAGATTGAAAAAAATCATTTTCCTCATTTATTTTTCCGCATGTATGTAATCCGTATCTTAAACTATCTCCACTTGTGAAGATATGAAAGCATTATACTGTATGTTTGCTTACAATGAAATTACTATTAAACTTATGATTTTTACATTGACAATAAAATAACTACAGAAATTTGTGTTCCTATGAAAGATATGCATATTACTTAAAAATGATTGATTTTTTATTCATAACTCCATATACATGTATCAAGTTTCAAGTCTTTTCTTAATTTAGTCCTGCTAAATATCGGTGTTTTTATTTTTTTTGAAAGATAGAAGAACGATTTGGCATACTTAATTCCTCCTTTTTCTCTCATCTTCCTGACACTGAAGTTCAAATGTCCACCGGAAAAGAAGGCCTCTCCGTGTACTGGAACTGATTTTAGAGTCACTCTTAGTCCGTACTGCTCCCCCAGTCTCAGTAGAATGTAGCGGGACATCTGTAGGTGGTCCCCAATTTCTACCCCGGCACACGGCCCTACCTGATACTCCCACTGAATAAAAAACATTATCTTTTTATTTTTTAAAGATGGAACATTTCAAATACAGTATCTTCAGACACGAAGCATATTTTTCAATGGGGGAGGACAGCAGACTTATCTAAAAAAAATTACAAGCCAAAAAAAACCCAACATAATAATGAATAGAAGAAAGAGATTTTTATAGTTATGAAAATCTTAATCCGTTGGGGGGGGGGTTGCTTATCACGTTCATCTAACCTAAATTTCACTGTTAATTTACTTTCTTTCACTTCAATTTTTTTAATGCTCCTAAAAAAAAGGTGGCGGACTTACTCCATGTGAATTCCCTTCGTAATATGTAAATTTTAAAACAAATGTTTGCTACGATAAAAAAGTGGGCAGAAATTCAAACAAAATAACAAGATTTTATTGAGTATCATTTAGCTCTTGCACACAAAACTTCTACAATCATTGCATGCTAATGAAAATGTTAATTACTGAAATTTAAAAAGGTTGTTTATATAAGAAAAAACAACTTTTTGAACAAGTCATAACTTGGTGAATATATATGTATCTTCATGCATTAGATATACATAGGTTGAATGTGAAAACTGGCGCAAGCTATGAAGTGTATGACGTTTTCATGTTCATAAACATACACGTACATGTATGTTCATTCATGCATATCCAAACAGTGTGTCAATACAAAATTAATGAGGAAGACACCTGTGAGGGTCCATTTTCCCGCATGCAGCCACAGACGTTGACCCCGGCGTATATACAGGCTTGCAGGTGCTTCATGGACAGGTCTCTCTCTAGGGCCACATTTCTGTCGTGGACATGACCCACACTACAGTAGAGGACTGTGAAGAAACATTGATCGTTAGAGTTGATTTTGATCCAAACTCTACCAACACAACTGCAGAAAATAGCTGCTTGTGTATATATCAAGTGCTGGAGATAATAATAGGTATAAGTGAGAGTACAAGGAATATATATATATATATATATATATATATATATATATATATATATATATATATATATATATATATATATATATATATATATATATATATATATATATATATATATAAGTCTACCAACATTTGACTAACTGAACCATTCTTTCTAAATTTATTACGAATTATCCCTGGGGCTTGGAACGGTAGCATACCTTACATCATCCTATTTTAAGAATTTTACGCATTGCGATCATGTTATTGATAACAATTAATATGAAAAAGATATCGTTTGATATCTTAATTTCAAGTCAACTCTGGTTTAAGGAATGAATCTCCTTCCCTCCCCAAAACCAAGCATTACCCACCCAATCGACCAAATTCGCCGCCGTGATATGAAACTACCTTCCTACGCCCCTAACCATAAATGGAATTTATTTCTTTATGCTTTGCGACCATATCAAAATCATAGACGTGTAAAAGCTTATAGTATCCTACTAAGAGTAGAATAGTTATTGTCCTTGGGTTCATAGCTTGCTGGGAAGTTATCACTGCGTCTGGTCACTATATACTCCTGCTCAATTCCAAACCACGGGTCCTGGGGAACCTTGGGACGGAATCCGGTTTTGGGGTCATTCTTTAATCTTTCCATAGTCTCCAAGCATTGCACTCTGGTATTTATTCCTATGTAAGTACAAATGATTTTATTCGATTATGGTGTAAGAATTTTGATATATAAATAACCAATGAACTAAAGAAATGTACAAGTAGGAATTTAGATGTTCTCATCAGTAATTACATATAACACATTACACATTTACCGGCTGGTTCATCATTTGTCTTCCACATATCACATAAAACAAGTTTATGAGGACTTTTCAGGAACGGATTCTCGAACATCGCTACCGGTTTTGTAAGCATTGGGATAAACTCTGAGTCCTTCTGGTAGATACTGTTCCACATATAGCTATCCCAAGCAGGACAATCTCAAAGAGCAGCAAAAAGAAGCAGCATGTACCACATTATCAGACTGGATATATCAAAAAGACAAAATATCGGTAAGATAGACAATTAAAAAATCAAGTCTACCATATTTAGTAGATTTCTAGCTCGTTTAAGCTGAAAGCATGAGTGAGATTTACTGATAACCCTTTTTTTAAATCGTCCTTCTAACTGTCTGTCTGTCCGTTAGTCTCTAAACATTTCACATTTTCGACTTTTCTAGAATCAATGAGCCAATTTTAACTAAACTTGTTACAAAGTACCCTTCGTCAAAGGGCATTAAGGTTTCTTAATATGAAGGGTCACACACTCTTTCAAAAGGAGGTGATTAAGAATTATTGAATTTTAAATAAATAGATGAAACTCGTCTTCGCAAACGTTGGCCAGGAAAGCTGAAACGTGTGTGAAAGCTTCTTAAAGTAACATAGATTCAAGTATGTTCAAATCACCATCACTTTTATAGGGTAGAATAGGGTAATGCCACAATAGGGGATATTGTATACCAATATCAAACACAGGGACCTGACGTGAGAAATTTTTCTTTTTTTACAATAACATTGTTCGTCACGGTCGCCATTTTGGTTTTTTTGACGGACAGATCTGACACGATTTATTTGCAGCGATTCATGTAAAAATAATAGCTAAAATGGGTCCGTTTAATACCACTTACTACTTTTTGTGTAAACTCGTGCATCATCAAAACGAATTACGATACAACCGTTTTCTTCATTAAAATGCTCCGAATTGATACTCTTGGGTATGTCTTTTCTGGTTGGCTGTTATATTTGTCGTTAAAAATAGAGCTACAGAATGCTAAAGACATTAACTGATAAATGTACAAAGATCAGACAATTAAAAAAAAACTGGTTTGAAAAAATAAATACAATGTCCAGATCAGTCACTGAGTGCTAATGATGCGAAGGAGAGAATGTGTTATGTCAAAGAAAAATATTTACTCGCCGGTAATATGTTTTACTGACAATTTGAATAGGCAATGTTTATTGTATGATAATTGTATATTGTTAACTTTAGCTATAAATTCTATCAGAATTATTTGATTTTAAAATTTCTAATATATGCAAAGTAAACGCCTTTAACAGCAAAATTAACAAATGTTGTAGGAAATTATCATTTCAGGGATCTGTGTCCTTTCAATGCACGCTCGTCTATCAAGCGCAAGTTTTCTTGGAAATATAAACTATGAGTTTTTCTATCTTCTTAAAATTGAGATAAGTACTATTTCTATTTATATGTTCTACCACATGGTAAATTAAATAATTCAAAACATAACAACCATGCATTTTCTCTGAATTCATAGGTCTAATACTGGTATGATATATTTACCGATTGAAGAGAGATCAGCAGAGTTTCTGTTGATAAACATCAAGATATTGATGAAGAATTTTTTAAAATCATGAATGTGTTTGCTTTTGTCCGTTATAAAGTATAGAAAAAAATGTAAACTTATGTCTCATAACATTAAAAAAAAATTACATACATATTCCAACTAAGCCGGACAACATGAACATTAACATTTAATTTGGTTCTTCAATCGATAAGATTATATATATATTGTTTGATGTACTGGTCACCCAAAATGTATAATCTATATAGATTTTGCTTACAATGCATTGTTCAAAATTAAATTCAGTTTGATAAAGTAAATGAGTCAATGAACGAGAAGGCAAATTCAGACTTGTTTATTTTTTATATACAAAGTTCCTTAAGAGATGAACAGCAGTCATACTACCGCAAGTAAACTGGAAGCAAATGAAACACCTATTTAAGGTCAAGATCTAGTAAATGATTCGAGTGTCTTTTTGGTGCTGGAACTATTATGACGTCATAATTGATTTGATGAATCTTTTACCGTAATTTACGGCTTTAAAGGAATTATGTAGAAAATAAAAAAACATTTTGACATTCTATATTCAAACACGGGAAAAGTAATCCCGGTACCTATAATCAATTTGACAATATTATGAAAAGGAGGTCAAGAGCTTCTCTTCTATTGATTAATAAGCTGTGCATTCAGTTACGTAACTCATTCCACAAATCGATACATCTATTAAATCTAAGCAAGATTAGTTTGATAAATAAATTAAACTATTTATTTATTTTCTTTATAGAATTTGGTTTATACATATAGGACTTAAATAGATTAAATGAGTGTTTTTATCATATATTTTTACTAAAATGCATGAAAACTTTCTGCACTATTTCCTTACGCGTAGACTCAATCCATGTGTTCGACGAGTGCCTTCCGGTTTGAGAATTAGGCTCACAGTAAACTAATAGACGGAGTCACATGACCTCGTCTAAAAATTGAAGAAGATCTATATTTAAACAAGATATACTATACTTGATTGTCAAAAAAAAATTATATTCAATACCGTCAAGCTGGATTATGGAAAGTTCTAGATATTGTTGCTCAGGTGAGCGTTGTGGCGTCTGTACCACTTGTTCAGAACTAGGCGTTTTTCAAGAATTTAAGATTAGAAACTTACCATTCACTGTCTTTGGTTCTCTATCCACAACTTTCATCTTACTCCAAAACTGATAATTTGTGTGGTTGGCAAACACATATTCCAATATGACGCGCTTGGACGAATTGGGTATATCTGGTATGGAGACAAGCTGTAATTTTCCATCCGTTTCCATGATTCTGCAAAAACAAGAAATTCACTGTAGTAGGTTTTATATTTATACGTATTTTTTTAAAAGCCTACTTTTGTTTTATTGTTAACAGTACTGCATATAAAAGTTCCCAGATGTCAGTTGTCTGAATTTTTTTCAGCGTTAGCTTTACCTTTAGCTGAATATATATTTCACGTCAAATAGATAATGTCATTAAGGTTACGTTTTAATATGTTATCAAAAAGAAGAGCCGACTCAATCTTCCGTAGGTGCCTTAAGCTATAGACAAGTTTGTTTTCAGGTTCAACCACATTAGTTCCATGTACATGTACTCTGCAATATAAACAACATACTGTGGTTTCATCAATATTCGTTGAACACCAATTTTCGTGGATTTCGTTGGTAAGTTGATCCACGAAATTAAATGTTCATTGAATTTCAATTTCAACTAACATTTTGTATTGATAGGATCATTGGCCACGAAATTACGTATCCTTGAAACTGTGGTTTTCAGAAAATCCACGAAAATTGATACCCACGAAAATTAATGAAACCACAGTACACTGCAACCATGCATGCTTGTGTTTAAAAAAGGTGCATCGTGATTTTGCAAAGATCGAATTACGACAGTACTTCCGAAATGAATTATAAATGTTTCATGTGGCAGACTTTAGATGTGCAAACAGTAAAGGAGTGGGGTAATTGCTAACGCTTGTCAATTCATATTCATTTTACATATTAAGGTATTTTAATCGGAAATAGTCCTGCCTTAAATTAAAATAAGTTTTTAGAAGTATGAGTTTAGTTTTTCTCTCTGTACCATTTCAAATGCAAATGCATTTATATTTCTATAACAATGACTTACAAAAGGATTTGTTAACAACATATTACCTATGTGGTTAAGTAGTTGTATTCAGTGGAGCGATTTGAACATTCCAAAATTAGAAGTTATAGAACCTTGTTATTGTTTCTGAGGTCAACAGATCGTGTGGTCGAGGCATATAATCAAGAAGGAATTCGAAAAACCAGTCCAGTTTAAGCCATTCGGGCATTTGCTCTGAAGTGCATTCAAAGTACGATATTTTATTGACCCCAGCTTTCTCTACATTACACATGTATGAGCTTCTTTTGTAAATGGGCTTCCATAATCATGACAATTTAATGCTACGGAAATTAAGATTACTTACCAGTACTTGCAAGAAATCGAAAGCAGTGACTTTTCTCTTTCAGTTCCTTTTGACTAGACTTGAGTCTGTAGAATGATACTAACGTAACAGAAAGAGAATAACCCCTTCTTTGCACCTTGTCAGTCCAATAAGTAGGTCAGGTTCATGCTTTTCAAGATCATGGGCGGATTGTTGGGAGCGATTTGAACCAAATAACCACATTTCCAATAGCCAAATGTGTCCGTCAAAGGGATAACTTAAGCCCTTCCTTATTAAGGATATTTATTTATTGTTTTCCAACATATTCAGATTCATGTATTGAGGAAGTATCACTTCAGACACAAACTTGTAACTGTTTAATGTATGCAGACGGCACTGTTACTTTGTCATCCTCAGCTAAAGGTATACAAGCAAGACTTTCTAAACTTGAAAAGTACTGGTCTGATTGGTGTCTAAACATTCAGAAAACTAAAGAAATGATCTTTAATAAAGCTGGTCGTAATATTACACAGAAACTAATGTTTCAAAATAACATGATAGACTGTGTATCTAGCTACAAATATCTTGGAGTCCACCTAACTGTATCTGGAAGTTTTCATGAAGCAAGATCCGAGCTCTATAAAAAAGCGTTAAAAGCATATCACATATTGAGAAATATTTTTTATTAATTTAAATCCTAGAATTAAAACCACTATACACGTTAATCCACTGTTAAACCAATTCTTTTATATAATGCGGATGTTTATCAAAAAGTTTTTGGTTGAAATTCTTAATCTTGTGAGAAAATTTATTATAATAAATGAGAACATGCTGTAGTACTCTTTTTTATGTGAAATATTGTTGGAATTTACATTGTCTTTTGCTATAATTGTTATACTTCAATCATTTCTACACTATTTATTGGCATGTATTTCTCTTGTACATATGTAGTTTTAATAATATATCATGTTCTTGTCTACGCTGGACTCTGAATTAAAAATAAATGATCTGTATCTGTATCAAAACGGTAAATGTGCAATGAGTATAAAAAAATGAGATTGCATGTTGACGTTTCAAAACAAGATTTAATCATTGTGCAACAGACCAGTCCGACGAAAAAAGTCGTTATTGACGAAGTTTATCTTTTCACAATCCTTGTATACTAGTATGTACCACCAGAGAACGTATGATGATGAGGAGTCAACAAGAGTTTACACTTCTAACGTTCGCCATTTTCAGAATTTTGTTGAATGCAAATGTTTGCAATTTTGTAATATAATAACCCATTTTCATTTGGTGGCTTGATGTCTGAGTATTATATAAGATATTGAAGGCTTACAAAATGACGTGTACTTTCTTCCCACCACTGAACAAATGTTTTAACAATGAATTTATATCACAGGACTATATATGGTTTGAGCCTAAAATGGCCCCCTAAAATTAACACTGTCATTTTACTGTAATTCTTTGTATTATTTGTACAAACATACATTTGAAGTTTTTTCATAATTTTCATTTTGGTTTTAGTGCCCACAATTTAAAAATATGACATCATAAAGTTTACCTTTTCCCGCCATTTTCTCATTTTTAGCATTAAACGGCTTGTTTTGAGGCAGTTTTTCTTTAAGGAAACATTGAGCGACTACTTGAACTAACAAAATATTTTCACCAAAGATGTATCTTTCCAATACTTATAAGTGACAAAAAGTTCGTTCTTGTTCAAAGAGTCGCTCTATATTTCCCATTCGAAAAAAGATAAGAAAAATGTCAATTTTTGGTTGATTTTGATTGAATTATAAAAATAGCGTCACTTCTGACGTCATGTACTGCCAGTAAGTGCATAAAAATCAAATAAATGGGTGAAAAACATATTTCATGTCAACTCTTTTATAAAATAACACAAGAAGTTAATGTACCTGAATCATTTTAAAAATAGCGAATTATGGGGGCCAAATTTGACTAATATCATATAAAGTTCTTTCGCTTGAATATTTCCTGAGGTTTTTATGTTTCAAAATTTTAGAATATTTTATTATATTAATATTGACAGTTATTTGAGCCTAGAGGACTAAGTTGTGCTTTCTGAAGGGAGTTGTTAAGTTCAACATTATGTTGTTCAAGGTGGTCCATGCGTTCTTTGTCTGTCGACGTACAATATCAGTAAGCATGGGGTAACATACTAAAAGACATATATGCTGCAAATATTTAGAAAACATTAAAACCATTAATAAAGTAGCACATTTGTAACAAAACTTTTAAACTCGACAATGAGTATTTTAATTGACGTGAAATAAACAAAAAGTTAAAAAAGTAAATACATGTAGATTGTATATGAAAAATAAGAACACAACAATATAGACTACAGCTAATAACAAATCGGTTGAAATGTACAAACACCGCTTGCTAACTTTTAGAATGTAAATGATACATGTATATCGTTCAGAAACAAATTCATTGCGAATACAAATTTACAATACCCACAACCAAAATGGATGAAGAAACTTATTACAGTTCTGATGGGTCTTTGTTCCATACAGACAGGTCCTTCAACTCTTCGTTTCCAGGTCGCAGAAAATCGCCAAATATACAGGCTCGAACCAGCCCGGCTGCCGCAGCATAGGGATCCACAGAGGAAGGGGGTCTACGATCCTCCATGTAGCCCCGCCCCTCCGCTTCTACGAGGGGAGGTATTCTTATAGTTGTGAACTCTTTTTTGTCTCCCTCAAAGACGAACTCGTCCTGTTTTGGATGCCAGTGCCCGCTTGTGTTGGACAATCTCTCTTTGTTGTCGTGTTCTAAGGTTTGGTCGTACAGTTTTAGGAGAGGTATAGGATCTGATTTCGCTAGAACATTGATTGCATGATGAATAAATCTGAAACAATGTAAAAAAAAAATTCTTTTATTTTTTTAAGAACTATTATTGACAATTTTTAGATTGACAAGCATCATTTTCCTCATTTATTATTTCGTATGTATGTAATCCGTAACTGAAACTATCTCCACCTGTGACGATATGAAAGCATCATATGTTTGCTTACGAAGAGATTTCGATCAGACTAATGATTTTTACATTGACGATAAAATTCTCAAATCTGTAACTACAGAAATTTGTTTTCCTGTGAAACATAAGCATATTACTTAAAAATGATTGAACTTTTATCTATAACTGCATATACATGTATAAATGTTTCTCTTCATTTCTTAATTCAGTCCTGGTTAATATTGGTGATATTATTTTTTTTTGAAAGTTAAAAGATCGATTCGGCATACTTAATTCCTCCTTTTTCTCTCATCTTTCTGACACTGAAGTTCAAATGTCCACCGGAAAAGAAGGCCTCTCCGTGTACTGGAACTGATTTTAGAGTCACCCTTAGTCCGTACTGCTCCCCCAGTCTCAGTAGGATGTAGCGGGACATCTGTAAGTGGTCTCCGATTTCTACCCCAGGACACGGCCCGACCTGATACTCCCACTGAATAAAAATCATTATCTTTAATTTCAGACACGACGCATAACTTACATGTATCTAAAAAATTACAAGCCAAAAAAATCATAATAATCAAAAGAAGAAAGAGAACTTTTCATAGTTATGAAAATCCTAATCGCATTCCTTTAACCTCAATTTCACTGTTAATTTACTTTCTTTTACTTCAATTTTTTAATGCTCCTAAAAAAAGGTGGCGGACTAACTCCATGTGAATTCCCTTCGTAATATGTAAATTTAAAAACAAATGTTTGCTACGATAAAAAAGTGGGCAGAAATTCATACAAAATAACAAGATTTTATTGAGTATCATTTAGCCCTTTGCACACAAAACTTCTACAATCATTGCATGCTAATAGAAATATTAATTACTGAAATTTAAAATTTTTGTTTAGATAAGAAAAAAACAGCTATTTGAACAAGTCATAACTTGGTGAATATATATGTATCTTCATGCATTAGATATACATAGGCTGAATGAAAAAACTTGCGCAAGCTATGAAGTGTTTGACGTTTTCATGTTCATAAAATATGCATTTACATGTATGTTTATTCAGGAGAATTCAAACAGTGTGTCAATAAAAAAAAAATAATGAGGACACCTGTGAAGGTCCATTTTCCCGTATGCAGCCACAGACGTTGACCCCGGCGTATATACAGGCCTGCAAGTGCTTCATGGACAGGTCTCTCTCTAGGGCCACATTTCTGTCGTGGACATGACCCACACTACAGTAGAGGACTGTGAAGAAACATTGATCATTAGAGTTGATTTTGGTCCAAACTCTACCAACACAACTGCAGAAAATAGCTGCTTGTGTATATATTAAGTGCTGCAAATAATGATAAGTACATATAGGATAGCAAGGAAGATAAATAGTTTTATAATTAAAGTCTACCAAAATGCGACTAACCGAACCGGTCACACTTTTTAAATTTATTACGAGTTATCCCCGGGGTTTGGAACGCTAGCATACCTTGCATCATCCTATTTTAAGAACGCATTGCTATCATGTTATTGATAACATTATATATGAAAAAAAATATCGTTTGATATCCCAATTTCAAGTCAACTCTGGTTTAATAAATGGATTTCCCTCCCCAAAACCAAGCATTACCGCCACCCAATCGACCAAATTTCGCCGCCCTGATATGAAACTACCTTCCTACGCCCCTGACCATAAATGGAATTCATTTCCTTATGCTTTGTGTTCATATCAAAATCATAAACGTGTAAAAGCTTAGTATCCTACTAAGAGTAGAATAGTCATTGTCCTTGGGTTCATAGCTGGCCGGGAAGTTATCACTGCGGGTCACTATGTACTCCTGCTCAATTCCAAACCACGGGTCGTGGGGGACTTTGGGACGGAATCCTGTTTTGGGATCATTCTTTAACCTTTCCATAGTCTCCAAGCATTGCACTCTGGTATTTATTCCTATAGGAATAGATTTGATTTGATATGCACATGACGTGTATAAGTGTTAAAACAACCATGAAACATATATGCGTACATGAGGAAATTATTGTGCAATTAGGAATTAAGATATTTTCGTCAGTAATCACCTCTCTCTCTCTCTCTCTCTCTCTCTCTCTCTCTCTCTCTCTCTCCATTTACCAGCTGGTTCATCATTTGTCTTCCACATATCACATAAAACAAGTTTATGGGGACTTTTCAGGAACGGATTCTCGAACATCGCTACAGGTTTCGTTATCATGTCAAAAAACTCCGAGTCCTTCTGGGAAATACTGTTCCACATATAGCTATCCCAAGTAGGACAATCTTAAAAAGAGGTAAACTGGCGCTTACTACAATGTTCAATTTTCAAACTTGCTATATGTATCTAGAAAAAATTACCGGTATGATAAAAAATTAAAACATCACATAACTAATTTTCTACAGGCCGATTGTTTTAGAATTCAAGCGTGAAACATTATGCGTTTACAAGAAGTTAAGACAAGAAACTTACCATCCACAGTTTTTGGCTCTTTATCCACTACTTTAACCTTATTCCAGAATTGATAATTGGTGTGATCGGCAAACACATATTCTAATATGACGCGCTTGGACGAATTCGGTATATCTGGCGTGGAGACAAACTGTAATTTTCCATTCGTTTCCATGATTCTGCAAAAGTGAGGAATTCACTGTGGTAGATTTTACTATTATAAGTATATGATAACAACATTTGTTTGACCATTAACAGTATTACATCTAAAAGTATCCATACTTCAGCTGTCTGAAAAGAAGTACATCAGTGTTACCTTTACCAGTAGCTTTTTTTTTTTTTTTTTTTTTTTTTTTTTATAATTTATTTCTTTTTCAAAGAAACATACATGCAAAACAGACATTCAATCATACACACACACATACACACTTATGAATAAACACTGAAATTTATTATTTTGTGGTTACTTGCTTATATGGGAAAAAAATTAAGTATAGAAAAAAAATATTCATGATACAGTGTAATAAAAATAAATCAGATATCAGCAGCCAAGATATCTTTCCAACTATCCCATAAGTTTTCAAAATATTGTAGTTTACCAGTTTGTATTGCAGCATATCTTTCAATATTGTATTTTAGTTTTAAGTGATAAAGGAAACCAATCAGACATGGTGTCCTATTTGACATAAGACAACAAAAAATATATTGTTTCATATAAAGAATTATAAAATTAATTACTTTGTTATGAAATGACAATGGAAGTTGGCCAAGTATAATGTTAAACATATTAAATCCAATTCTTTCAGAGGTCTTTCTATAAATGTATAAGCTAAGTTCACTCCACAGGGTATGTATTTTCTCACAGGAAATAAAAACATGTATTATTGTTTCCACATTGTTTTTACAAAACCCACATGTGTCAGTATTTTTAATATTGATTTTTTTAAGGTAGTATCCAACTGGAAGAATTTTGTGTAAAATTCTAAATTGAAGCCATTGTACAGAAGAATCTTTGGTAGTTTTAAAACAAATCTTAAAAATATCATATACAGTAAGATCTTCAACATTATAATCAACCAGATCTGTTTTCCATCTGGTTACAGCAATTGGAACAACCACATTTTCGTTCAAAACATTGTAAATAATTTTTGTACACTTTTCATGGAGTATGATTGTTTGGAAAAAAAATGGTATACATGGATTAGGATTTCTTTGAACAGAAGTCCTGTCAATGTTAGACATTTTAAAAAACTTAAAAATTGCTGATTTAACACTGTTGTATTGCATTATACATATATTCTTGAGATTGTATTTACATTTAAATTCTTCATAACTTAAAAAATTACAATTTTCATCATAAAAATCTTGTATGACCTTTACACCATTCTTGTACCAGGTTTTTATGAAAACATATTTATTTGCTATGAGTATTTTTGAATTGTACCACACCGGAGAATTTAAAAGATTATCTTTTGCCTTTGGGTGATCAATATAGGTAATAATAAAACATAACCATGAATTTAACACATCTTTCCAAAAATCGTTGTTTACCTTGTGTAAACATTCAGTTACAAAACTATCACCAAAATCAAACAAATTCTGTAAAAACTCATTTCCATAAATGGTAAATAAAAAATCCATCCATGGTTTGTGTGATTTTGTAAGCCTTTTTATCCATGAACATTTGAGAGATATTATAAAATTGTTAATGTCAACCATTTTCAACCCTCCTGATGAATAGTCCTGTGTAATGACTGACCTCTTAACTTTATCAATCTTAGATTTCCACAGAAATTCAAACAAAATTTTATTAAGGTATGAAATTGTTTCTTTCTTTGGATTTGGTAGTGAAATGAATAAATGATTTAGTTTCGGTATGAGCTAACTTTTAATAACAGTAATTCTACCAATGGGAGTAAGAATTCGTCGTTTCCATTGCTCTACCATAGCTATAATTTTTGGAATTTGTAAATTATAATTCATATCGACAATATTATGAAGATTTACTGAGAACTGAATTCCTAAAAGGTTGAATGTTGTTGACCCCCAATCCAATTTCCATCTTGTGTGATGATAAACCTGATCTGAAAATTTTTTTGATCCAATCCAAATAATCTTTGTCTTAGATGTATTTATTTTAAGACCAGAAAAACTCGAAAAAAATTCTATGGTTTCAAGAGCTGCAAAAAGTGATTTTGGTGAACCATCAAGGACTAGTGAAGTGTCATCTGCATATTGTGATATCTTATGTTCAATATCATTAATAAAAATACCTTTAATATCTTTGTTTTGTTTAATCATTATTGCTAAAATTTCTGCACACATGATAAATAAATATGGAGCAACAGGGTCTCCTTGCCTGCATCCTCTTTGTACAACAAACTGTTGTGATAAATGGCCGCACTGTAAAATAGCAGCATGGAAGTTTGTATTTAAAATCTTAATCCACTGAATAATATTTTCTCCAAAGCCAAAATATTTAAGGACTTGGTATATGAATGACCACGACATAGAATCAAAAGCCTTTTCAAAATCTATAAGTATTAAAAGACCAGGTATGTTTTTGAACTCAGTGTAAGATAACAGGTCATATATAAATCTGGTATTTTCTCCAATGTATCTTCCCTTCATAAATCCAGACTGTGTATCAGATATTAAATAATCTAATACTTTCTTAATTCTAAAACTAACACACCCTGAAATAATCTTGTACAAAACATTTAAAAGAGTAATTGGTCGCCAGTTTTTTAAAAACTGTCTAGGCTTATCACCTTTAGGTAGACATGAGATAATTCCAAGTCTCTGTGAGATGGGGAGTTCCTTCTTCAAAAATATACAGTTAATTGCTCGTACAACAAAATTTTTAATATCTTTCCAAAAAAATTTAAAAAATTCAGCAGTGTACCCATCACTCCCAGGAGATTTGTTGTTCTTCATATGTTTTATGACATTTAATACCTCTTTTTCTAAAAAAACATCTTCTAGACCTTTTGACAACTCATTTTCTAACTTAGGTGAATTGTAATTAAAAATAATATTATCTAAATCAATCCTTACTAAATTTGTGTCCTCACTTGCATATAAATTTTCATAGTACTTCTTTACATAATCTAGTATTTTTTCTTGCTCATATACCCTTCCAATACCTTCAACTTCAATTTTTTTTATTGTTTTGTTTATATAATTTCTAGATTCCAAATTGCAAAAATATTTTGAAGGTTTTTCGCCTTCCTCCATCCAATGGGCACGAGACCTTATCATATGTCCAAACAACTTTTCCTTGCGTAGCTTTTCAAGAGCACTTTTTTTTTCATCCAAAATATTAATATCAACAGTAGACTCTGATTCCAGTAGCTTAATGTAGATGAAGTAATTCCAGACTAAATACATGTACGATATTGTAATTAAACAGGAGAACCCACTTAATCTGCCGATTTTGTTTTCAAGCTATACACAAGGAGGTGTCTTCCTACTTTTGAAAAAAAAACAGGTAAAATACAGGTAGATCTGTGTTGGCTAGGTGGGAATGGGTGCAAATGGAGAACAAAAGAATTTAATTACAGGTAAGCTATAGTCTGTTTTCAGATGAAAGTAGGAGAAATAATATATATTTATTAGCCTACAGAGGAATACATGTGAATTGAGCTTTTGTCCCAGTACTTTATCTTATTTAATTAGTTCAAATAAAAAGGCAATTTTTAAAAATGAACTCTTACCTATCCCCCTATAATTCATGCCCTTGATTAGGGTACAATTTAAATATTATGGTTTGTGTATTTTCATCATAAACTGAGTTAATTATATAAGCTGACTTAACTTAAACTTAGCATTGTAAAATATTATAATTATAAGAATAACGTTTGAAATTTTCATTATACATCAAATGGGTCATATTTTAATTTATTTTTTTTCGATTTTCTTTGGTTTCTATGATTATATTGATTAATTCCAATCTACAGAATATGAAATTAACAAAACACAAAAGCGCTAGAGTTAAGTGCTTTTATTTTTTATGGTGTATACTTCACATTTAATAAGATTCATTGGATGATGATCAATACAACATTAGTTATGAAGATAAAATCCTCCGTTGTCGTTTTCTATAAAGGTGACTTGCATCTAAAGATTGGGCATTTTAATTTTGTATGTTTTTAGTATATTTTTTGAAAACTGCAGATCGGTCTTTTTATGTATATATATTATATACATCCAATTAAAACAATTTAAAATTATTTACATAAACGTTTTCATCATGCAAGTACCCATATTGGTATATACATATATACTGTTTTGAGTAATGATCTTGCAGATAATTGCTGATCTATATTTCAAAAAAAAATTTGGTCATTATTATTTATTTTTTCTGATATCATGTTATAGGCAAAATTAAATGCTATTTGTTTATTTGTTTTCAACAAACTATTCTCGGGTAATTGATAACAAACACATTAACATGTAAAAACAGACTATAGCCTCCTGATCACTCAGATGTGAAAATCAAAATGTTGGCCAGGTGAGAATTGAGAAATTCAGAATGTTGGCTAAGTGGAAATAAACCCACAAGGATGACTGGTTCGATCAAATCAGTCTCATGTTTATATAAAAATAACATGTGAACAAAAATACACTGTAACCACTGATGCGCGCTTGTTTACGATGAATGGATCGCGATCAGGCACAGATTCACGAGCGTATATCTGAGATGAGTTATGGATACATTTTCTGACGTACTTAAAAAGGTTGAACTGTAAAGGAATTTCTCATGCCTGAGGTCGGAGATTCATAATGATCAATTATGATCGATGAATTACTCAGGTATGTTAAGGAAGGTATCAGAATTCTACCACGCGTGATTTAGATATCATTCAATGAAACTGCAAATATATGCAAGTCTTAAACAGAGAAAGATAGTTGTTTATATTGAATAATGATAAATAATGCATGGGTTTTATGTAAATTATGAAGCTGTCTCAAGCAGACGTAGTGTATTTTATTATATATATCAATAATTTCTAAGAAAGTTTTATTTACAAAATATATATGACCTACATTCGATGAAGTAGAACAGCTATTTAAAAGTAGTTTTGTGTGGAGGGATTTAAAATTCGTTTTAAATATTTATTTTCCACCAGGTCAACAAATGTAAGCAACAACAAAGAATTCAAAATGTCAGCCCATTGTAAGGCACTCCATTGACTAAATTGCTCTTTTAAAATGGTTGTTATTTACGACATTTTGCAGGCATTATATGCATCCAATGCATTGCACATATATGAGATTCTGTTGTTCATGGGCCTGCAGATTCAAGTAAATTGGCTCGCAGATTCAAGAAAACTGGCCCGCAGATTCAAGAAAATTGCATGCAACGCTTACCTGAGGCAGAGACGTTTTTTTTCTCCGAACTGAAATTAAAAATGCTTACCTGTAGTCGCGAAATAACGTAGGCACTGACAATTATTTCTCTTTCATTTCTAGTTGTTGGCTAGAATATTGTTTCTGAATAAAACAAACCCAAATACGCTTAAGATAAGTCCATCTGTTTCAAAACCATTTGCCAATTTATCTTGTATAACATGCAGTATGTCAGGCCAAAAAGTGGGTCAGGATTACACTTCCCAAGGTCATAGGGGGTTCACAGTGGCGATTTGATTGACACATCATCGGAACAATTTTAAATACACATAGAAATAAGTGGTTTTGTTCAAGTGACTTTGAATGTAGATTTTCAATACGTTTTCAGACTTTTCATATATATTTTATCTTTTAATTCCATTTTTTTTATAATTTTTCATTTTTTATGGGTTTTTTTTCGCTTTTAAGTCGGTTAGTGCTTTTTCAGTTTGGTGAACTACAAAGCAGTAGACACACGTAAAGTGGCGGAAAAAATAATATAGCAATACAGGAAGCAACTTGTAATAAATAAAGTGTAGATATGTAGATTTATTTAATTTATAATAAGTAAGATTTCGACTAGCAATAAGAAAAACATTGGAATAATGGAATCGAGGTCGTTCCACAACTAAACAAAGTAAGCACAAATTTTCAAAAACATCTCAGCGGGTTAAGTCCAAGCAAAACATACGCGAGTACTATCAAAGACATAAGATACAGTAAGGTTAGTATTAGCAAAGCATGTTGGGGACCGGAGGCCGACCGGAGCAGGCAGATAACCCTTCGCTGACCCTTCACTGACAACTTCATCTGCTACATCACTAGAGGCCGCACGCAACAAATTATAGCCGAAAAGTGCATGAAGTACGCGAAAGTGTCGTCACACCTACCAAAACGTCCAGAAGCCCGTTTCACAAAGATTTTCTAAGATGTTTCCTAAGATAGAACTTAAGATATGCCTAAGTTGTAACTTGTAATGCCTCACAAAACTTTCTTAGCGTAACGCAGTTGACTAAGTCTTATCTTCAGATACATTGTAAGCCACTTTCATATCATATTATAAATTCTAAATTAATACCGATCATGTAAATTCTTTTCAATATGAAACGAATGTAAACTAAATATAAGTAAATGTAAAAACTTATTCCCTCATTCACTTAGAAACTTCTTAGAAAAAAGTAAAATGTGTTAAAAGAATTTAAATAATGTAGTGTCTACGTGCATGTACTAAAATATTGTATATTAGTTACCTTCACATGCATACACGAGTAGATAAGAATTACGTAATAAACGGTATTTTTGGAATTTGAGAGAGAATGCATTGATCGTAGTATATTTCTTCTTTATTGCCACCTATACGTATACTTCTTTATCTAAATTAAATAATATTTGGATATGACTGCATGAATCAATTGAAAACATTGGTTACTACTAGAATTTCTGTTATTCTTTATAAATGATCGAGTGCATTTTACTGTCTCGTTTAGTCCATTATAAATAGCCCGTGTAAACATATACAGACATGCGTAATCCTAAAATAAGGTTCGTTGGATTGTACTATACCATTCGGTAAATTCCAAGCGGAATACAATAATCACATGTAGTGACAAGTAGCATTTTAGAATGGAGAGATGTGGAACTTTTAAACTAAGTTAAATGTAAATCGTAATTTTTATTGTAATGGTTGATATATAAATGTGGTGGGCTTTTTTACTAAAAGAAAACATCGCAAAGAAATGGATCTCTGCTGAGAGAACAAGCAAGGATAAAATGCATTAATGAATGAAACAGCATCCCCACGATCAAAAAATCAAATGAACAACCCACCCACCTATTCAAAGAAAACATCTAAATTTTCTCCCATAAAGAAAAGTTTATTTCGTGGAGGGATACAACATATCATCCAGTCATGCTGTAATTGAGTATTATTTAATATTTATTCCTGATTAAGCCATCAGTGATTCCCGGACATGAATAATTTAATTTTCGTAAGTGCACTAGCTATAACTATACCTGCTATCCATCTGCGCGTGCGACCAGATAATCTAAAAAAAGTGTGAAAATTAAAAGTCATCACCAAAGAAATTAATTATGAAATATATGTACGTTTTGATAATTCTAAAGTATTAGTTTAGAAGTAAGATGAAAAAGCTATTAATGATACGTGCATTCTAATATTTTTGTTCAACTTTAATGTGCATATAATTCATTTCAATGTAAAACATAAACAGTTGCCAGGTTGAGTTTGTTCCTAAGACATCGATTTACCTGTCTTAAAGTTAAGACATAACTTAGGAATTTCATAACATAAGACTGGAATAGTGAGGGGCATAAACAATCCAATTAAGGAGGTTGGCCCTGAAATAATCTGAAAACCACTTAGATATAAAGATGGGGACCTAAAATGTTTATTTTATTTGTGACCCATGTCACATGCCATTGATTGGAAATATAGGGCCTCAAACAGACATGATAATAATTTTCCTGAAATTTTTGCTAACATTTGATATAGAAATTGATAATTTGAAAAAATCTAACAAATATTTATAGTTTGAACTATTATTTAGTTTTGATTTTGATATACGGTAGCATGAAGTTGAACAGATGTAGAGGCTTTAAAAGTAAAATCTAAGTCAACTTTAAAAATTCTTGCTTTTCTGGTGGCTTCAAAGACCAGTACATAATGAACACAACAACAGATGTTACAAAATTTTGGAGTAATCAAATTATAACGCAAATTTATAAACATATATAGAAATGTCATCTTTCCAAAATTTTGCATACAAATAGACACACATTTAATGTCTCAGTTAAAAGAAAAACAAGTAGGGGTCACATCTCAAAATTTTTAGATATAGCATAAAATAAGCTAAGTTTAGTCCAAACTTGGAGTTTATTTTTTATCGATAGAAATATCAAAATACTGTTTAAATATGTTTTACAGAGCATCATGAATATATTGTAATACACAAACTATCCAGACGTTTGGTCTGCGCTGAAAATTAGGAAGCTAAAGTAACAGTACTATAAAACTAGTGGGTTATGAAAATTGTTCATTTCCTTCTTGAAAACCTTCCGCCACAAAATATAGTCCCTTACTAAATTCTGTGAAAATATAATTTATTAAAAACAAATTTATTCAGTATAGTTTATTTGGCATTGTAAAATAAAAATATACTACTAGATTAATATGTGATGCAGAATTTTCAGACTAGAGTGACTCAAAAAGGCTACACAAAACCTAAGGAGCGAACCACTTTAATGTTATTCACACCGTAATATTACCGATCCCGCCTGTCCGCAAAAGCCAACATTCCGTTAGAATTTGTCAAAACTGTTGAAGCTCCCGATTTTTGGCCTGAAGGAGTTCGATACAGGCGACGGATGAGTTATAGGGAATGGGAGGAAAATGTGCGAAACAGCTTGATGAGGACTGGGACACTGACGTCCATGACAGCTACTGATCAAACTCCCCATGACGTTAAACTTCAAACCGTACCAAGACAAAAACTAAAATATGTGTGTTGAACAAAACTAGTACTTAATATTTTACTTTCTCAATGTTTGTGTTGATGACATGGAACGCAAGGGGTGTGATCTCATCTACATCTTGTTTGTCAACTCTTTTAGAAAAAGAAGAGTGATATATTGATCATAACAGATCATAAACTTAAAGAAAATACACACAATTATCTTGATGCTATCCACAATGAATATGCTTGCATTGTCAAACTTGACGATGTAAATATATTGTACGATAATTCGGCGTTCACCGGTGAAGAGAGCGTTGCGATCATGTATAAGAAATCTTAAAGTTTTCTGT
Source organism: Magallana angulata (assembly GCF_025612915.1). Taxonomy (NCBI): domain Eukaryota; kingdom Metazoa; phylum Mollusca; class Bivalvia; order Ostreida; family Ostreidae; genus Magallana; species Magallana angulata. Next base: position 30,756,283 of record NC_069116.1, read on the forward strand.
AAAAGAAGTCACTTTAGCTTGTTATAATACAAGACGAATTATAGGAATTAAACTCTATGATCATTCTGGTAGCTCTTACTACATAATTGGTGTATATTTGCCATCTGATAGCAATATTGCTGTTTACACCCAAGAACTTAGCATACGTGAAAATCTATACACATATTATTCGTTTTACGGTAAAGTTATCATTGCAGGTGACTTCTACGGCAGTTTAGCTGATCCATGTGATACAAACCTGATTAAGGCAGAATTATTATCTAATTTTGTCTCAAAGTATCAATTTTGTGTCCAACACAAGGATTTCAAGGATTTTGTCGTTGAGGGTGAGCAGATCACGTTTACCCAGAAGTGTACAACACTAGACTATATCATATTTGACAAGCATGTTCTCAATGAGTTAAAAAGGTATAAAATTATTGAAGAGGGGGCAATTTCCTTCACATCTGATCATCTACCGGTTTTAGCATATTTTGACCTTAAAATTCAAAGGCATTTCCTAATTAACTCTAACACAATACTACCCGCATGGCACAAGGCAACACCTGAATCCATCGTGGAAAATAGAAATCAAGTGAACGCAACATACAAAAGTTATAACTAAGCGAAATCAGGGCGGATAAAGACATTTATAAATTCGTTATTGACATAACGGAGATATTAATTACTTTCGGTCAAAACACGGTCCCATTTTCTACATAAAACCCCTACACGTGACCAGAATGGACTAAATCTGTCAAAAATCTACATGCAATTAAACGGAACAAACGTAGGGTATAGGTGTCCGAAGGAAGACCTCGGCGCATGGAGTTTACGTCATACCGAGAGTACAAGCGGACAAAGCGTCAATTTCGAAATTTTTTTTTTTTTTTTTTTTATAAGTCATTGTATGAGAATAAAGATCATTTACTTGATGAGGTAAATCTTCAAGAAGTAATTAGAGAAAAGGATGTAAAAAAATTTACAGAAAGTATGAGAAATAAATTAGAATTAGAAATAACTAAAAAGGAAATATTAGAGGCATTAAAACTATTTAAAAATGATAAATCACCAGGAACAGATGGATTTACAGCAGAATTTTTTAAATTTTTTTGGTCTGATATTGGATCTTATATATTTAATTCCTTTAAATGTAGTCTTGATTCTGGTATCCTTTCTCACTCACAAACACAAGGAATCATTTCAATCCTACCAAAAGGACAAAAACCCAGAGAATATCTTAAAAATTGGAGGCCAATTTCACTTCTTAATGTAACCTATAAGTTATTATCAAGTGTCCTGGCTAGCCGTATGAAGCCCATTCTTGTTGACATAATCCACGAAAATCAAAAAGGTTTTTTAGCAGGGAGATATATCGGGGAGAATTCCAGACTACTTTATGATATTATACAATACTGCAATGAAACTAATACCCCAGGTCTAATTCTCATACTTGATTTTGAAAAGGCATTTGACTCAGTCTCTTGGAAATTTATTTCTAAAGTTTTAACATTTTTTAATTTTGGTGAGAATTTCCAAAATGCAATAAGAACTTTATTTAATAATGCAAAACTTTGTGTGATACAAAATGGTATATTTTCAGAATTTTTTAATATGGGCAGGGGATGTAGACAAGGGGACCCAATCTCACCATATATTTTTTTACTTTGTGCGGAAATAATGGGCCTTATGATAAAAACAATATATTAATTGAAGGGATTAGTGTAATGAACAAAGAATATAAATTACTACAATACGCAGATGACACAGTGTTATTATTAAAAGGTTCGAAAAATTCAATTAAGTCAGCACCTTCTTTGGTTAATGAATATGCAAAATACTCAGGACTAAAACCTAATTATGATAAAACTAAGTGTGTAAAAATAGGACCCTTATCAAACAAATCAAATGAATATTTCAAGGATTTTGAAAAAGTTAACTGGTCTCAGGAACCATTTACACTTTTAGGCATTACTTATTGTGTAAACTTAGATAATACATATATGTACGAGCTAAACTTTAAACCAAAAATCAATGAAATGAAACTATCAATAAGCGCATGGTCTAGAAGAATGCTATCTACAGCAGGACGTATCACAGTAATTAAAAATTTGATTCTTCCAAAAATTACGCATCTCTTAATAAGTCTTCCTAATCCTCCAAGAAAACATATAAAGGAAATTGAAACAATTTTTTATAATTACATATGGAATTCAAAAACATCAAGGGTAGCCAAAAGTAGCATTATTCAAAGTTATGAAAAGGGTGGGCTAAGAATGATATGTCTCGATTCTTTTTGCAAAAGCTTGAAAATCACCTGGATACGTAGATTTTTTAATGATGCTTGTCAGTCAAGTTGGAAAGACTTGATAATAAGTACTTTTCCAAATATTTTAAATATGACAATTGTTGGAAGACAAATACTACATCAACTGTCAAAAACTTGTAAAAATCTATTTTGGAAAGATGTTTTTTTTTGTCATTTTTTGAACTTAGAAAATGTACTGACAGCGAATTATCTATTTTAAGCCCGATATGGTTTAATGAGTCTATATGTATTAATAACAAATATGTCTTTTATAAGCAATGGTTTTTAAAAGGTGTACATCAAATACTACATTTTTTCAACAATGATGGTACAATAATGAAATACGTACAATTCTGTAACCAATATGATATTAAACCTCCGTTTACACATTTTTTAGGAATTGTAGATTGTATTAAAAAGTTACGGTTAAACTATGATACAGAAATTATTCTTCAAAATATTCCATATTATCCAGAATTTTTACGGATAATTAGGAAAAATAAACAAGGCTCAAGAGACTTTTATGACATTTTTATTGATGAGAAATGGAAAAAACCAAAATCAGAATTGAAATGGGAAAAGGAACTAGACATGAATGTAAATAACATATGGTGGAAAAGACAAAACTTATTGTTTTTCAAAATAACTAACGACGTACAATTAAGATGGTTTCAATACAGGATTGTACATCGAATTATTGCGACTTATACTTATTTACGTAAGATAGGAATAGTTGAATCGGAGTTATGTACATTTTGTAGATGTAATGCAGAAACTATTTGTCATCTTTTTTGGGAATGTGAATATGTGAGTGAAATCTGGGATAATTTACTAGTTTGGATGAAGGAAGAATTTGAATTAGATATACCATTAAACAAAATAGATGTTATATTTGGTAGATACTACAAATATTATAACATTTTCAATATAATAATATGTATTGTAAAGAGACATATATATAGAAAAAGGAGTAGAAAAAAATTACCCTCCTTTACTGGAATCAAACGTGAAATACTTTATTATTACAAATGTGAAAAATTTATTTACACGAAAAATTGTGAATTAGAGCAATTTCATGCAAGATGGGCGAGGCTGTCCTTTAATAATGATTGTTGATTTTAAGCCTTTTGCCCCTAAGATCTTAGATATTACAAAGTACTTTATTTTTGTTTATTGTAAAATGCTGATTTTTGTACTTGATTATGATATAGAGTAATGTGCATATACATGCAACTGAATGAGTGGGTGTATGAATGATGCAATTTGTAAAAACACCCTGTTTCAAATTTTTTTCAGTATATATAATGTTAACTTATAGACTCCAAGGCTCCCCAACCTCGGCTATAAGAATACTTCTACATGTTCTGGAGTAATAAAAACAGTTGTTATAAAAAAAAAATTTCGAAATGCTTTATATGAGGAACACGAAAAATATATGCAAAAAGTATACATTGACATTGATAAAGCCGCAAAAATTGATGTCTGTCTGTTTTGGAAATTAACAAAATGCAGAAAGCCAAGGAGATCCCAAATCTACCCAGAAATCCGCGACGAAGAAGGAGTTTTTCACACAGACCCAAGAGGTGTTGCGGAAACATTCACTTTGTTCTATAGGAAACTATATACTCCGTTGGAAGACGATAGTTTCGATCATGCATTCAGAAACACGATTATTGATAAGTACCGACATATTACGACTGAATGTGAAGAGGATCGGGGTATATACCCCAGGGGTTCAACTTACACCGACAGAAATAACGTCAGCCATAAATACACTCAAATTACGTAAAGCACCCGGTGACGATTCGGTAACCAATGAACACATAAGTCATGGTGGTGCAACACTTATCGCTTGTATTTTGAAGTTGTTTAATGCTATTGTGCAATGTAACTAATTATTATATATTATTAAATATTCCTCTCTGTTGGAAACGTGGTCTTATAGTACCATTACATTAAGAAGGAAACATGTCAAAAGATTAATGCAACAATTACAGACCTGTAGCTTTATTGCCATGCTTCTTTAAACTTTTTAAAAAGGTTATGTACAATCGAATAAATCGAAGCAATTTTTTCAAACTAATATTTTCCGAATTCTCAACGGGAGGGATTCTAGAAGTAACTAGGTTGTCTGACAGCATCATTTAATCTCCAAGAGACAATATTGCATAACTTAGAACAAGGAAGCAATGCATATGTATGTTTTCTTGACACCAACAAGGCATTTGAAACGGTGTGGTGGCCTGGACTAATGTTTAAACTATACGAACTTGGTATTAATTGCAAATTAAGGTCTCTCATCAACAAATGCCACCAAAACACACTAAACTAAATTGTTGTAAATCAATCTCGATCAGAGTTGTTTCCGGTACAACAAGATGTTCGACAGTGTTGTGTTCTATCAACGTTCCTTTTTCTTGTCTACATGAATGATCTTATCCATGCTAAAAAGTCCGGTAGTCTAAACACAGGTATACATGTAATTAACATACATATACTTAGCAGCTGCCCTTCCTTAGCAGATGACATGTCTCTAATTGGTATTTCTCCGCTTGCGCTACAAACACTGTTAGATATTTTACACAACTATTCCTGCAAGTGGCGATTTACATTCAATGTGTCTAAATCATATGTTTTACATTTTCGCGCTAAAATATCTAAATAAGATAACACAAACTGGTATCTAGGTCCTGCAAAGGTGTCCTGTGAACAATCTTACAACCATCTAGGAATCGAAATTAACCACTAGTGTAAACTTTCGGACAGAATAAACGAACGTGCAACAAAGGACGAAAATCCTACTTTGCATCCGATCTTGGCACACCATTTCTTAACCCTAATACGTTATCCCATCTATACAAAAAAAAATTGTACTCCCATCAGTGCTTTATGGATGTGAGCTTTGGTGCAACTTGTCTCTAACAGACAAAAACAAAATAAATATATTTCAACGTAACACTTTGTAAGAACTCACTCGACTTACCAAAACTGTGCAGATCAGACATGTGCGAGTCCTTTTTCGATGCCTTACCTATCAGCGCAGAGATTGACGTTTGGAAGATTTTATTCTTTGGGGGACTTTGTCGTTAAGACCCTAAAAAGGTTAACAAAAAGGATATTTCTAACAAGATTATTTTCTTATCTAGTACACGATCTTTCCGTAAATCAGTTTGGCTTTATCCCTGATTCTATAAAGGTTCTCTAATCATATAACCTTACAGTTTACTTGTGGTATTTTTTAAAGGAACGATCCTTTTCCGAGAAACCTTGTTGGAAGAAAATTGTCAGCAACAATGTTACTTCACACCTTTCTCAACGAAAAGCACGGACGTCTCATGACCCTGACTTCCTATTTTTCACAGAAACTTTCAGAGAGTAAAAAACCTCCCCGATTTGGAATATACCTGAAAACTATTCGGAAATCAAACTCTACAAGTCAATCTTTAAACTCTGCACAAGCGTACGTTTCAATGGAAATCCCTATTCATGTATTCTGTGCGGCAAACCCTTTGTCGACGTGTTTCAACGTTCTTTTTGTGTCTGCCCAGCTACTGTTGTAATACGTGAAAATTGGTGTTGAAGCAAACTGCTTCAACATAGAATTATGCGCGGAATTATGTGGTCTTTCAGAAAATGACTTGTTTCATGTACTTCTCGGGCGTCGTACAAATCATGAATCCGACAATTTTGAACATCAATCTTGTTCGAGCGACAACGGCAGCATAATTCCGTTCCATAACAATAACAACTTCCCCTACTTCCTGATCCAATTCACGGCTATTACCCCTTATTAAGGACACTGTTAATAACGTTTGCTCTTGTCTTCATTTTCCTGTATGTGTATATGTAACTTTTTTTTATACATTTTCAATACAAGTGCATCTATACCATATATGTATATGTGTATATGTAATTTGTGTTTGTGTGTGTGTTTGTGTGTGTGTGTTCGAGTGAATATATAAGTTGTATATAATCATTTGCTAGTTGTATGTTGTCATATCTTTTTACAGAGGAAATAAACCATGATTGATTGATTGATTGACTAGCAAAAAGAAAACATTGGAATTTGGAATTTGGATTTTAAAGTGGGTGTAATTTACGAAATTTTGCAGGCATTATATGTATCCAGTTAAAGACAAATGCAACGGTTACCCGAGGCAGAGATGGCTTTATTTTCACCGACTTGAAATTAAGACGCCTTACCTCTAGTCGCGATAAATCGTAAGCGCGGACGATTTTCTTTTTTCTCTTTTAGTTCTAGCTGACTAGAATAGTGTGACTGAAAAATGATACATGTACCAAACCAAACTCATGGTAGACAACTCCGTCTATTAGGAAATTATTTGATCATTCAATGTGTACAACCTGTTGTATGTCAAGCAAATAAGTGGGTCCGGATTACAGTTTCCAAGATCAATCAGGTGGATTGTCAGGGGCGATTTAATTGAGGCATCGGAACAATGTTCAATACACAGACAATAAGTGGTTTGGTTCATTAAGAGCCTTGAAATATTAATCATAATATAATAATTTCGTTTTCAGGAATTTCATATAGATTGTTTGTTAATTGATTTTTTTATTTATTTATTCATTTACCTACTTTTTAATTAATATGATTTTATTTATTCTTTTTTATTATTATTTTTCAATCATTTTAATATTCATTGATTTTTTGCTTTTAAATCTGTTATTTACGGTTGAATATCCCTCTGATGAGAGAGATAACTCCTGTAGAAAAGAATTTCAATTTGTTTCTATGAGGTCGATCACAATAAGTAAGGCATGTAGCAACTAGGGAGGCGGTGCTGGGCCCCAGCTGCAAACTCTAGACTTTGTCAACCACATTAATTTGAAGCTATGGCATTTCAAACGTTTGAAATTAAATAAGGGTTTTCTATTCTGAGAGAGCCGATATGGAAAAACAAATTAAAAAACCCAAACTCTCATTTTATTCAAAACTAGATTAATATCACAATATTGAAATCATATGTATCATGTAATTACTGGAAACTCAAAAATTTGATTCCCTTTTTGTGTTGTCGTAAAATGCCATGGTTTACATTTTTAGTGTTTCTAAAACATAAAGATCCAATTTAATATTATCTTATCAAAATTTAAAAACAGAGAAACTTTTTTGAAAAATTAGAAACTATGACAATTCATCATGTACTGTATGTTGAACCTTCAATATTTCATAATAAAGGTTGTTGATCTTGTTACAAACTTATAAAACAAAGTGCTATTCTGATCTAAAAAAAAACATTGCTTTTTAATATCTTGTAATATGAATTGACAATGTATGTAACTATATATTATTTTCATATACATTAAATAATTTTTATTTAATGCTGCGGTTGTAAAATTTTGCTTTTTCTATTCACTATGTATAATTTTCTTCATATCATGATTAGATATATTATCAATTTTTAAAAAAAAATCTTGCAGCAATTCATCACTTTAACGTAGTTTCATTTGAATCTTTTAATAACAAAAGGTAGACATGTGTAAGGGCGGGAAAAATAATAGAGCAGTATTTGTACATGAAACAACCTGTAACAATTAAAGCGTAGATTTACTTTAAGATAGCATGCCGATGTTTCCAAACCAGAACAGATTTGTGTGCAACAAAGCGGTCTGAATAGAAAAATTCTACTGGTTTATTGACAAGCATTGTCTGTTCTAAATCTTTGCTACTGTATATGCAACAACAGAGAACGTATGAAAGGTGAGGGAAAAACAATAGTTTACATTTGTATCGTTTGTTATTTTAACAAGTGTCCAGAAGGTATTTTGAAATTCGTGTAGTTTGATACCTACTTTCGTTTTGGAGTTGCTGATTTTATTAAAACAGTTTCAAGTTTTTTACTATTGTCGATTTAATTATGAATGTATTTCTTCTTCTTTTAAGCATATACACATGCAATCTATATCAGAGTTACTTAACATAAGAAAAGATATAAAGAACTAAATCGACACAGCTATGTAGAGGTTTATTATGGTACAAAAATGTCTGACCTTATATTATTTTTTGGCATTTAAAATTCCCGATAAGAAGTTTGATAAAAAGACCTTCAAAGTTATCAAAACCTGAAAACATAAATCTAGATTTGTACTGTAACACTTGCAAAATAAATCTAGTGCAGGATACTGTGGTTTCATTAAAATTCAAGGGTATCAATTATCGTGGATGAAGTGAAAATCACAGTTTCGAGGATACGTAAATTCGTGGCCAATGACCCCATCAATACAAATTGATATAGAAATTGAAATTCAATGAACATTTAATTTCATGGATAAACTTAACAACGAAATCCACGAAAATCGGTATTCAGCGAATATTGATAAAACAACAGTATCATTTTTTTAAATTCAGAGTACTTTTTTTTTTGTCTATTTAAAGAGCTCAATTCAAAATAACATCGGTTTTCCCACATAGTGAGGGTCAATGTTTACGTCTTTGACCTGAGGTGTTTAATAAACAACGTTTGTCAGTAAAAGCATGCATCCATGTACCAATGGCAAAAAATACTAGACAGTACTCCTTTTAAAGTGAAATGTGGTTATTTTGTTAGAAAATTTGTTACATGTATTTCCAACATGCAATTTCAAAATGTCGTACGCATACAGTAATTAAGATGCCGGCATGTCTTTGATACCGGTGAAGCGACGTACGTCGGAAATTAGAATGCTGCTTACAAAAACAAGACTGTCACCAAGTGGGAAAATCGGCGATATTTCCTCGTGCAATTTCATTGTTATTACGCTAAAGGGGTTCGTTTGTTGTATGCATGAATTGTAAAACGCGATAAAGATTTTATATACATATTTTCTCTTTCAGAAGTTTGTTATCACATATGAGAGAAAAATGGCACAGCGTTACTCTAATGAACTGTCTGATATAGCTGCAAGCTCTGACTTTATGGTGAATACATTTTGAAGCTGTGCATTTTCTTATGCTCGTTGTAACGAAAAATATTTTGAAGATTTATATTTAATATTGTACATCATAATGATTATTATTTAATGTAATACATTTAACTATTGATCAGGGAATCATTTGTAGACCGCGCGCATATATACACCTTCAACAAAACTAATCATGGATAAATATTCATTTGGTCGGTTAAGTATAACTAGCTGAAAATTTACTATATTTTACTTCTTTAAAAAAAAAACGAGATTTCAAAGTTCACGAGGCGTACTTCTCGCGATTATAACATTCAGGGGTTTTAATTCTATCTTCAAATTTTGATATTAACAGGGAAGCTTCGACTCAAATAAGAATGTTTGCATGTATGTGCCAGACTGGACTTCCAGTGGCCAAGAGGAGAATTTCCAACTCTCCACTCTAAGTAGAAGTTTGAGAGGTTCAGTTGTCATTAGGGAGGCAATCACAGATGACATGATTAACGATCAGTTGAATTTACAAAGTCTAATCACTGCATGTGAACTGCCTGACAAATTAAAAACAGAGCTGATGGCGTTGCAAACAATGAACCCAACTCTAGACGTATGTGTCTCTAAAACTGGGAAAATTTCCATCAAATATGATGCTAGCAAGACCTGTGTCTCTTTCAGGCATCTGTGTCATTTGGTTTTTCAAATCCCTAGAGAAATGTGCACAATTCAAGTGACAAAGGAAACTTATGACAAATTAGAAAAGAAACAAAAAGATGAAAGGGGTTGTCTCATTCGATACCGTAGGCACGTTCTACAAGGACCATACTATGTAAAGTGCTGGATTCACAGATGCCTTGTTATAATATTGTCATATGGAGATAAATCAAACACCAATTGCGAAGCGCTTTTGAAATGGATAAGGCCTACTTTGAAACATTCCAAAAAAGACCAAAAATCACGAAAAGATGAAACACAGGAAGGTATCATTTTGCAATTTTATCTAAACTTTAAGCGGTTGTTAAGCTAATTTTGAAAAAAAATTGATCATAGACCTAGTTGATAGTTTAACAAAATAAGCAACGAAGAAACAGAGTTATTCAATAAACGAAGTTAAACTTACATTTTGAGTAACATAAAAAATGACTATTTGTTCATGAAACTAAAGAGGTGCTTTGGTTTTGTTCAAGTCTTTTCAGGTCTTTGTAGGAAACCCGTAAATTCAAATTAAAAATGAATAAATTAAAAAAAAAAAAACTTCCTCTCCTAGAACTAGAAAGATAGTGGCAAACCCAGAGCGTTCACTGTTTGCTGTGACACCTGTTAAATAGAATAAAGTAAAATAATGTTACTATCTGATTTTTACGATGGAGGGGGTACATAGCGATCCCCAGGATACATGTGGGCGTCCATCATTAATATTCAAAAATAAACTGATGAAATGAATTAATTTGACAATTGTAGAATGTCTAAAATCATAACATAATCGTCGTTGGTATGCTTGGGAAAAAAAGATAGAAAAATGCTAATTCAATGCGTTTAAAATCGGGAAATGAAAACATCCGGGTTTTACTTTTGGTATGTTCATCAGATGCTGTCCTAGTTTGGATTCAAAAACCAATTTATATACATGCAACGGAGGCTTATATTTACTATCGTCAAACAGTAAATGGCTAAATTTTAATTGCAAACATAAGAGTATTCTTGTTTGACATTGTTAAATCTCTTTTCAAGTTGGGATGACAGAAAATATGGACATTGAAGAAAAGTTCTTTAACTCTTTTTATTTGATTAATCGAGAGGGGAAATTTTTTTCTGCATTTAAGGCTCAAGCACGTCAATTGAATATCAAAAACTGTAAACTTGATATCTGTGTTATGAATTCGTCTTTAGGTCTGCTTTTCGCACAATATCACACGAGAGTGTAAGAATGAAGTCTAATGTAATAAAAAATAAGATCTGTTTAAGCGTAAAAGTGGATGAATAGGAGAGGGGCATATGCTTTTTTGAACCTCTTTTGAACTACGGATATGTCACGGTTTCCCAGGATCAGCGAATACAAACTGTCAATAGTTTCAAAATGTGTCTCCATAACGCAGGGTCAAAAGGCCAAATGATTTCTCAAATGCATAGGGATGCACATTTAATTTTTTTGATAAGTTGCAAAACAAAAGCGCTCTTTTTGAAAAAGAATAAGAAACGGACATAAAAGGTATTTTCATTGTGATGCAAAGACCTAACTAAAAACTACAGTTAGACAAAGTGGTTGAAATGAATGTGTTTTTCTTTCATGCTAGAGAGTAAAATTATACCATCTATTTCAAAAACCTTCTTCTTTTCAATAATTTAAAATACTGAAATCAAACACTGAAAATTATATATTTATATAAAACAAAATATGTTATGTTTTTGTCATCAAAGATAAAGATGTTAATATTAAATTGATTGAAACCACTATTTAAGTTGCAATTTTTTAGAAGTGCTAAATAACGACACAGAACCAACGGATACAAACAACAGAAATTACAAAACCAAGTTGTACGTCGAATCAAACGAAGCGGAAGTAAACGAGATTCCCAGACACGTGTACAAGAAAATGGTTGCCCGCAAAATTCAAAGTGTATGTGTCCCTCTTGAAGGTCCAGAGACAGATCTAATTACTCAATTTGTTCAATACTTTTCCAAAAAAGCAAAGGAAGGAAATAGTAATAAAAGACTATTTCTTGAAATGTGCATCTGTGTGGAGTCTGGAGAGGATACGAGATTCCGTGAAGGAAGAACCGCATTAGAAAAGGCAATTAATCAAAAAATGTTCAAGTGTTTAAAACTTTCAGAGTTCGGTCTTGAAGATAATTGTCATGGTATGTTTGTTTAAAATATTCACAATAATGACAATTGATTATGTTAAGAAGAATTAGTATTTTTCCTTTTCACAACTTTTTGGCGATATCATGATATTTTTCAGCCAAAGTATAAGAAACGATTAAGTGAGGACACGTTCATATTTGCCCACTTAAGCAAATAAACATTTGAAATGCTTTTATCAGCTTATTTGGTCTAAAGTTAAATAAGATAAACTTTTCTAAGAATGCAAAAATTATTTATATACGCTTAAGTTTTTGCCCTAAACATGTTTTTACTAAATCTACGCAAATTCTAACGTCAGGGTTATACAATCTTTATGATAAAACGTTAAACATTAATAATATACTTGAGATTTTACGAAAAGAAAATATTTTTAAAGGTAGTGTAAGAATATGAACTTTTAATTTTATTCAGAAAACAATTTGTGTTCCTTTAATCTGCTTTTTCATTACAGTAAATGTTTTATGTGGTCATTTTTCAGATTCATTGTCACCAATTGAAGTAGAAATAGGTACAGATTCTATAGGAAAAGTTGCCGAAAAGGTTTGATGTTCAAAAGTGAAGAACTATTGATTATGAATTAAAAATTCATTTTTGCGTTTATAGAAACATCACCTCAGCCTGATATATGACATGCTAATAAAAATCCAATACTAAATCAATTACTAAAATAAATAAAACATGATAGTCTGTTTTGGTCCCACGTATTTTCATAATTTTTCCACAAATATGACTTTTTTACACGTAGGTCGATGTTCTCGTTAACTCTAGCAGTCCGAGCCTTGATTTAGCTAAGGGATTTGTAGAAAAGCAGATTTGTGAACTCGGCGGAAAAACAATTCAAGAAGAATGTAGAGAAGAAAAGAAAAGGGGCACATTTACCTATGGAGAAGTCTGCAAAACCAGTGCTGGTCAACTACAATGTAGAAAAATATACCATATAGCCCTATATGAGCAATGGATTTCAACGTGTAAATTGTCATTAGAGGTACACATTTCTTTGAATCTTATTTAGCTTACAGTCGTTGCATCTTATGCTTTGATTCAAGCACACGCTAATAATAAATATATATAAAAAGGTGAATATATTTGGCTCTTATTACACAAACATAATTGTGACATAAAATAGCTCAGTCAGTTGAAGATTTTAGTACTAAATTAAATTTGAGCTTACACTGATATTTGTGTAGGTTTAAAGTATTCTTTATATCTCATAGACCTGTGCAATGCTATCTCTGTTGAAATTTTAGATCTTAGCTGCGTCAGTTGTACAGTGTTTGAATGAATTGGAGAAGGATGGTTTTAAAAGCATTGCTTTCCCGGCATTAGGAACTGGCAAGTTGGGTTACCCTTACTGTCCTGTAGCCAATACCATGGTTACTGTGATACATGCATACGGAAAGAAAAATCCTGATACAAAAATTGAGAGGGTCCATTTTTATCTTTACTCAAAAGATGAAATTTGCCAAACAGTAAGAAAATAATCACATTTTCTTATGTCTGTTAGAAATCATCGTAATGCATCAACTTTACTTCATTGAATACCATCTTCAAAGATTTGACTTGCTATTGTCGCCGTGTATATCTAATAGATTGCTGGTGGTGAGTTAAGATTTGGAAGGACACTTTGTTAAAGTTTACGATTAAATCATGGATCTGGAATCCTGTTTATACACAACATAACATTTAACGTAAATAACATTTGGAAGAATTACTAATATTGTAAAATATGAGCTGTTGGAAAAACTTTATATAATAGAAATTATGTTTCTCTTTGAGTAACAATATTTCATAATGCCAAACTGGCACTCTTTTCCTTTGATTCCGAGTTATTGAAAGCGGGATCAGCTATGGCTAATATCATTCAGACTTAACAAATTAATTGTACATTGCAATCACTTATATAAGTCTCATCGAGAGTAATAAAGGATTATCAGAATCGGGCTTTATTCTTACAGCAATTCAATATTTTTAAAAATACAATTCAACTCACTCTTACTATGATCATTCATTTTTCATTCCATTTGTACAATATTTCCAATTATTACAGATATTTAAAAAAATGCATAATACAAAATATCAAAGAACATCTTCTTATTCTTAATTGTGCATTGATTTAAAAAAGTTAGTAACAAATTATATTCATAATCATATGATGTTTTAGTCTTTTAGGAGAGCTAAAAAATTGTATGAATTTTTTCTACAATCAAATTCAGGTAAATCTTTCTTTCTTTCTCTCTCTCTCCATCTCTCTCTCTCATAAATTGTATTTGACTTTTTAATTTACATTGTTAAAATAAAGTAATTAGTCATTTTGCACTTCCAAAGAGGACTTCATTGAACGATCTTACAAACAGCTTTGGATGCCAAAGGAAAATATGACCGTACAGATTTGGTCTGAGCTGCCTCCATCTTGCACAACCTGGAGAAGCCATATAGAAGCGTATTTTATATTCGTAGAAGGAATTCTCAGTGGTATAGAGAGTTTTATTGTATATACATGTATAAGGATAACTTCTGATATCCACTTTAATCGATTTCTTGTAGATTTAAAGTTAAAGTTATCAGAAAGCAATTCTATCTAATCTAAACTTATATCATATCTTTGATCCATTCTGATATTTTATAAGACTTGTATTTATATCATGTTCATGGGTTGATGGTTTTCCAGAAACTTATCGTAGACGATTGTATAATTATGGCGGATTTATAGTCACTTTTCCGGACTGGGATGAAAGCAAAGAACTTGTAAAAGATCTGGTTTTGACAAATGGATTGTGTGCAGTTCTAGTTGACATTAAAGGCAAGTCTTATACCGGCTTAAAATAAGCGAAATTGTCATGATAGAGTTGATAAAATATAAAAAGAAAAAACGCTGGAGAAATATAAAAAGAAAAAAAAAGTGGAGAATTGTAAAGAATTTTATATTTAACTACACATTGTCACCAGTACTTTGTGCTAATTAATTTCGATGATTCAGATGCAAAAGTCAAAGACTGTGTTGCATACCAGAAGAACATAGTCGACTGCTTTGAGAATATCCCATGTGTTGAGCTACTGAAAATTGTGGTGTCCAAAGACATGTTCGAGAAGCTGAATGCAAAGAATTATGGTAACTATTTCAGGAGATTGAATGGACTACAAATTAACTATAAGATCTATGTAACATTATAAGATATGTTTTTTTTTTTTGGTATTATTACGTAAAGATAAGGTCCTTATATTTTACCTGTTAAATTGGGGTATTTTCTATATGTTTATATAAAGCTCTTCTTATAAAAGGAGATACATACAGTCTAAAAATGGCCACGACCATCGAGCCCTTTTAATCTGTATTGACGCTTATGGACTAAAAGCTCAAACGAGCCTTTTGTTTTACAAACTTGCCCGTTACTTCACAAACTTTTTTCTTTATTTTTGTCTTTGTTAATTTCTTTACTAGAATACAAAAACAATTTTATACGGACTTGGCACATCGTAGTCTTGTGTAAAGGACTCTCGGGTTTAAAAAAAAATTATGATCTGTTTGGAGTCCTGAGATTTTGTCCTTAAATTAGTATACTTATACGTTTTTGGTAATACATTTATATACATGTTGTTTACATGTAGATCTCTTGGATTGTTCAATTTTTGAAATCTGAAAAATAATTGAACAAGAGTAGAAAAAAAAATTAAAATATCTAAAAAAAAAAAAAAATTATTCGGAGTGCGGGTTGATATACAAATATTCTAATATTTATTTTTTGGATCATATGTATTTCAGAGATTAACATTCATCGAGTATCAAAAATTGATGTTTCTGTGTGGGGAAACTGCTGCAAAGAAGTCGCCAAAGATGTAAAATCCTTATTTTAATAAAATATGAAGAAACAAATCTCTGATTTTTTAAATTTGAGAAATGTAGAGCACCGAGGGCGGACATTTTCTACACAATATCTTAATATTAATAACCTTTTACAACATTTCGACATGTACAGCGTTGTTTCAAGATCTGATGCTCTGCGCAATGAAATAAACTTTTTCTAGCAGTATCAAATTGACAAAAAGGAATTTGTTGAATTATTTGATATTTGAAGCAATTCAATTTCTCTTTAGCATAACATTATCAAATCAGTTAATTTAGCATGTCATATTTAAACCTAAAAATATACCTTCATTCTGAAACTATGCATTTTAAATGTTATTGCTTGAGCGATATTATTTTTTTTAAATATCCGCACGATATTTTTTCGCACATTTAAAAAACATGTCTATTTTATGAACAAGAGTCTTTTGTTCTAATTTTGATTGCCATATTTTTTGTTATTTTTAAAAAGACAATATTTCTGCAAGATATAGTTCTAAACATAAAAATCAAACTCTAATCACTTCTTACGCAGCCTTGTAAAAAATACTTTGTGATGTTCTCAGAATTATGTAAACTTACTCATTGGCGGATCCAGAGGGGGGAGGGGGGTTCCGGGGATCGGACCCCCCCCCCCCTTTCTCTGGGACATATGCATTTTTTTTTACTTAAAAATACAAAGAAAAATACATGACCAGCTTATGCGGTTTATGCTATTTTTATGGAATGCAAGCTACCTTCATACCCACATGAAACACAAAAGAAAGCCTTTTTTGTTTTGTTCTCAGGAATCGGAAATTTTGTTACAAAAATACTGTGTAAAAGGGTTTATATGTAAACCATTACGAAAATAAATGGCCAACTTTTCATATTTTTTCTAAATATGATCGCATCTACAGGTTCTAGTGCCGGATGATGTAGCGCACCCAGTGGAGAGGTCACATCAAGTTCCCTGGGACGACAATTGCTTTTACCATTGTATTTCACACCTACCATCTATTCAGCAGATAAATTATCCCCATACTTTTGTCATATCCTTTCATTTAGACCTTTATTTAAGAAGGCAGTCGATAGAAATTAAAATCGATGAATAGTTCAGAATTTAAAAACATCAAAAACATTAAAAAATTACCAAAATATCCATTTTTGTAATAGTTTGTCTTAATTAGTCCGCGTTATTTTTTGTTTCTTAATATTTCTTTTCTATCAAGCATAGACGCACTTTCTCATTGCTGGAGACTTGGGTTTCTTGAGGCTAGATATTATGCAAATCTTCCTTACCCAAACCAAAACAGCAAAACGCTCAATAATGCAGTTCACTCTGATGTTGAAATATATGTAAATAGATAGTGATGAGATAAATGTATATTAAGTACAGTTGTATACGCAAGGAAAACGTTAAAAAATCCTTGTTAATTGACAAATGATGAATTTTGCACATATTGATTTTCATAAAATGGAACCCCCCCCCCTTTTCCAAATTGCTGTCCGCCTCTGTTACTAGAGAAAGTAAAACAAATAGCAATAGCGGGGGTGTTATGGTAGCATATGGAATCTGGGTTACATGTAATTCCGTGAAATCACCAATCTTATTCTTAATTAAATAGTTATTCATCCGGATCTCGTAAAACTTTCCCAACTTTTATAAAGTTTGCAGGGTAAACGGTATGTTGCATCAAAACAACACACAACATGCGATTCTAGCAGCACTTTTTAATATAAGCATTGATCAAACTAACGATACGTATAAATTTCAAGTTAAATATATAGGGGGTATTGTTGTTCTATTCGGATTTTTATATCGTAAACAACGACAGAGGAAGGCCTGACCAAGAAATAAAAGCAAATTTACATACCTTTTAACGAATGATTGATAAAAATAGCATCTCTTCCAGTATTCTTATGTTCAATTCTCAAAAAATCACATCACAATACTTCATTAGAGTTCTTGGATTAGTTAGATTTTTAATATGTTTACAATGCTTTCCGATCAAATTCACACGACATTCAACTTTCAGTCATGACGTCATCAAAGTGTAAATTTACGTAATACAAACTATTTTCTGAAAAAAAAATTGTTTTCAGTATTTTTTATTTGTTTTTAGTCTACGTTTCGTTGCTTCGATATTTGAATATGTACATAATTGTGTTGTACATTCAAAAAAGACTTCATTGAACGACCGTACAAACAGCTTTGGATGCCAAAGGAAAATCAGACGGTACAGATTTGGCCTGAGCTGGCTCCATCTTTCACGTCCGGAAGAAATCAAGTGGAGGCGTATTTTATATTTGTTCACATGGATTTAAACGGTAAAATGGATTTACTGAGTGTTTAAAGAACGTTTTAACACCTATAAAATTATAAAATATATAATTTGTTTAATTTGTATTGCATAATTTTTCATTTATATTTATGTGTATACATGTATTTTCAGTATGTGTAATTTTTCATACTTGCATGTAAGGGTTTTATAGTATGGGTACAGTTGTTTGCAAAAAAAAATCAAAAAAAGTCCTTTCTATGGATTCGTCGGTTTTGCCAACTAATGTGCATAACTCAAATTGATAAAATAATTAATATTGTAATTTGCAATATTGTACAGAGCGAAATATTTTAGATTCTTTTTATTGGTCTAATTCTTTATATAAGATTGCAATACCATTCCTTAAGTTTTAACAGTTTAAGGGTCAATATTGTTAGATTCAGATCATAGACGGTTGAATCATTATGGGGGCTTTGTGGTTTTGAGGCATGGCTTGTCATCAGTGATAGTAGACATTAAAGGCGAGTTTTGTACATTTCTACTGATACAAATTTAAAAAGTCGGCACTACGTCATAAAACATTGACTAATGCATTTTACTTTTACTGATATAGATGTTCAAATCTGTGACTCCTATCTAGTTCACATACGTGAATGGTTTAAGAAAATTCCATGTGTAGAGTTACTGAAAATTGTGGTGAACAAAGACATGTTCGAGAATATAAATCTAGAAAATGCAGGTAAGTATATGACCATTTAAGCTCTCCTGAACTGATTTCGTACCAAAAGTTTTTCAGCATTCACATCAGTTAACCAATTTCATTTTAATTCAACCAAGTGCTGTTCATCAAACATTTCTTTCTTCTTTTCTTTTTTCTTTGGATTTATTAATGGGCTTTTATAATTCTATGGACATAACTTAAATGACTAGGACTACACACTGAAATTTTAAATGTTTCAGAGAGATTTGTCCACAATGTATCACACATAGATGTTTATGTGTGGGGAAACCGCTGCAGAGAAGTCAGAGAAGAACTGTTGAACCTCTAGAAAATCATACAAACTATTGTGATTACAATGTGGGAATAAAATATAAACTTCACCTTTCCTTTCACTTTTCCTGTATCTTTTTTTAAAAGATACAATTTTTCCTGATAAATTGAGGTTTTTGATCATTTACGTTTTGTAATTTTAGGTTATTTTCCAAGAGTATATTCATTGACATAGATTGTAGTTTTCATAGTAATTAAAACGGTATAAAAGTGTTTTCGTACTCATTTTGGAAATTTGGCAAATCAATGTTGGATAAACTGAACCTTCATCATAAAAACGTGTAAATTCAATAACAATTCATTGATCATTTAATTCAATTTGTAAAGAGTACACGAATCTAAATCCGGGTATTTTCAAGAGGGCTGGGTGGATGTTGCCATTAATAAACTATATGAATCTCCTAACGAGGAAGAGCTCTCCATAAAGATAAAGGAAGACGTTTAGATTTTATTGAAGAAATATATTGAATTTCTTTTACTTTGTGAAATTATAGGCAGATCTGGTGGGTAATCTGTTGATTATAAAACTTTTCCATCTCTTATTTATTTCAATTTTAAAATGCACGTACAAATGTTGATCACAAAGCACATTATAAAGTCAAACTATGTTAAAGTATTTATAACGATGATAATAAACGTTAATTACAAAAATTATAACATTGTTATATGTCTATTCATAATTCTTATTCTTATCAAAATTTTCATTAAGTTACATGCATTTGTATGTTTTATATTTTTCCTATATTGGAGTTATCGCTGCGTCACAAAGTATTGTCAAATTCTGATCTGTTAATTTCAAAGAAAGTTTACGACAAAATTTATGAAATTTTGCATATGTAAGCCTTCCTCTCTTAGTTGTAAAGAGAATAACTCCTCAATAAAGATGAAATTTTTACATTTACTTTCTTTCCCTCTATCAAGTTGCATTGATTTATTTGAGAGATATTTACTCATCACACAGAAGACCCAATCACCAAATCTGGTGCATATAAATACAGTCTTCCTTTGTTATTTCTCAAAGAACATGACTGTCTTTCCTCGCGACTTCAAGCCAGATCACGACCTGGGGCTCGTAACGTAAAGGGTACTTCAGTCTAAGACAGTGCTTAAGTAGGACTTATGTACATTCTTAGACTTAAGTCCGTATCTAGAAGAGTGCTTAGCTAGGACAATTTACCCAAAACTTAGGCGGCCGGTAGAGGTGACTTAAGTATGTCATAGGTATTGTTTTCACACATTTAGAAGACTTACTGTTAATTATTTCAATTCAACATATGATTACAGAGTATTAATCACATTATGATATTTACACAGAATAAATATCATAATATTCATCAATATAATTTTTTTGATTTGATTGATATAAATATTAACTGTGGTCATGATGATCAGTAACATTTTCCATAAACCAGTAGTATGCAAGTGGACTGCTAAATAGGTTGTAAACACGTAATGGTCGGTTTACAAGTAGTAACTGCATATATAAACTCTTGAAACTCGAGAAATTAAAAAAGGATGTTTAAAGACAGAAAAACCCTCAGCGATTTTAATGACGACGATTGCCTCATTTCAATATATCGACTTAATGAAGAAATTATACCCATTGCAGAATATATGAATTGCCTTATTGGTGAGGTAAGATGTAGAACAAAAGATAAAAAGAAATCCACTTATAATTATATAAAGTTCTTACGGCCTTGCGATATTACCCCACAGGCATTCTTCGAGAACGACTAAAATAGTGAATATTAGTCACAACAATAACCTGAATATATTGCCCGAGATCCATCGCTTTGAGTTTTGTTTAAAATTTTAGGTACAAACGTATATAATTATACTCATGCCACCTTGAATATTGTGTATGTACATTTACATCTACCCCCATGATGGCATCTAATATCAAAGATGTCATGCACGTGTATCTATAAAAATATGATTTTATTACCAATACATTCAAATTCGACAAAAGAAATGAAAATACGTTTATACTTTTTAACATAAACATGACTTAGCTAAGACATTGCTAAGTTTGCTTTATGTTACAGTGTAAGACATACTTAAGCAGGACTTTTGTAGATCCTAAGATTCCGCCTAAGTCCTACTTATGACCCTACTTAAGTCAAAATTTTAGCATGCTTTATGTTACGAGCCCCTGATATTATACCTACGCTGATTAATATTTCTTGATGTAAACATATTTTAACAGTAAAATGAATTCAATCATTAATTTATTAGTATACCAAAAGTAAATTCATCAAATTACAGAATGAAAAATAAAATTCTCTTAAAAGTTATCAATTCTCTGACCACTATTTTTGTCAGCATGATTCGGCTGATCCAATGGCTTTTCCGTTAATTGCACATTACTCGTTGAATAGGGCATTTATTTTTTTAAAATAAATAATGTTTTCGGAAAGAGAATAAATGTATATAAAACGTAAAGATAAGCATTGATCATTATTTTATGAAAGATTGCTAGCGCGCGTTATTCAATTTGTATGCACACCGTTGCAATTATGGGACAACATCTTTATGATTCAATGCTTAAATGAATACTCGTGAACATAAAAAATACATATAATGTAATAGCCTGTTGCATACAAAGGCTATCTCTTTGTTCCTTTGATTTTGAAGTCCTGAAACTCTTAGAAGTGGCATGGGCTCGGAACGCAAGCACTCTTCGGACGGGATCAATTAGTACGATAAGCAAGGATCAAGGCATATAACTATATTTACGTCTACCAAGTATTATTTCCTCTATTTCTTAATGAAACTTATAGTCAATTCATAGCTCAATAGAAACAGTCAGACTGAAATCTACACGCCCCGTTTATCGATCGGCCGAAATCTACAGCGGCTGAAACTGACAAGAAACTGACAGGACAGAAATTGACACATCCTGTTTATCGATTGGTCGAAGCCTACAGCGACCTAAGAAAAATGACAGACTGCACGAAGTAATCATGATGATGTCAGACTCAAAGTCTCACGGGAGACGATTTGGCTAACGTACTTATGTACATTTACAGTGATTTCGTGAATTTTACTAACTTTTCATGATCAGTTTATTAATTAGTTCAAAGAAAGATGTTAATATAAACAATAAAATGCTTCCTTTGACATTAATTCATGCAGGTTATGAAGGTAGCGATCATTGCAGAAAAATTTACATAACCAACAAACGCGGGTTATGAATTTTTTCTGCAATGTTGCTACCTTCATATCCCGAATGAATCACCAAAGAAAGCATTTTATTGTTTAAATGAAACAACTTTGTATATCCTTAATTGGAATCAAGACACAATTTGAAAGTAAAATGATAGAAGACTACTGAAACGTTAACAGACAAAGTTTATCGGTTTCAAGTATAAATTGTAATATTAGAAAGTAGGGAATTACGGTCATTCCAACATAATAATTGTTTTTCGCGGTTAAAATAGGTAACAAGTTATATAATATAGTTACATATAATTATGTCATTGACTTTTACTTCCAATTGCAATTAGAAATAAATATTTCATCATAAATTTGGCTGTTTCATAATGACACTGACTGATCAATGATTTTATTGAGGCTTTAACATCTTTTTTACGATTTCATGATTTAAAATAAATGAAATTAATTTAAGGTATCTTGTTAATAGGATTTGCAGTGTCATATATATATATATATATATATATATATATATATATATATATATATATATATATATATATATATATATATATATATATATATATATATATATATGATAAATTCTGACAAAAAATTACATTTCATTCACGTGTGCTTTTCTTCCTTATTTTTAATAAAAACCAAATTAATGTTGTATTTAGCTGAACTTCATTTGTCAACTTTGGGTTTGATTCTATTTAAAGTAATACCGTCACGATTTTTATAATTTTATTCCGCAAATGATGAATGTTTATAACTCTCAGATATTATATATTGGCCCACATCCTTCCTTATAGAAAACTATATGATCTCTTAAATTTGTTGGAATTCTGTTTAATCACAACAAATCTAGAGGTAAGTATAACATGTATTTTCAAGTCAATTCACTCTTGCGTAAATGTTTATTTTATTTAAATCTTTACCAAAGCCATCTAAATATATAATATTTCTACATTTGAAAGTAGAAAGGAAAAATGAAATGTTTTGTTGAGGTATAACGTACAGATCTACACTGAACCAAAGCAAGCTAAGTCGCTAACTTGTGAAAGTAAACGATGGATCCGTAGATTTTTTATCACTTTGCTCCTTACAATAATGACTGGCGTATAATTAGAGTGCTATGGAGGCCTAGAATGTTAATTTATGTATAGACTATTTCATAGAGGTTTATGAAAAAACTAAGATTGTAGAGGTCATTATAGTCAACAGATTTTATATTTATCAGAAAAGAAAACATTCTTTGATATGGAGTTAAGACCGTAAATATTATGTTCCCTATGAAAGTTTTGGCATTATAAAAAAACGATATTTAAAGAAACGTCCGCGAATTTAGTGTCTCTCATCTAACACGATTTAGTCTTATATACAGGCGTTGATTAAAATTACCGACCAAAATTTTATTTCAACAATAAGAAATATCTTAAAAAAGGGAACTCCACAAGCACCCTTTAAATTATTTCATTTAATTTAGAATAAATAGATACATGTAGAGATGGAAATGGAAACTTCTTGGAAAGACATCAAGATTCACATCACGATACACAATGAATCCGTCCTATTCAAAACTAAAGATCAATCAGAAGTGTTCGATTTATCGCCATGGATTCCTCCCTCTATAATGCAGTATGTTTTGACCAGGGAGCTATCATCCTTGCAAAGTGTCTTGCAGATGCGTGGATATGTTCTCGAATTCGATGGAAAGCATGTTAATGTTTTCCATGTCTCTGGGAAAACGCCAAAAATCCTTCAAAACGTTGGGAACGATCTCTGCAACGTTTTATCAGCATTTCTCACCAGATTTGAAACAAGACCAATATTACCAAAACTGAATGGTGACCAAACAGATTTAAATGAGATGAACTTGCAAAACGTCCTTGTGACGTGGGATCCATCAAGCTGTTGTTATTGGCTGAGTGGTGAAGAAAACGAGGTTGAAGAGGCGTATAATGCAATAAAACAAGAATATCCTTTTCTATGGACCATAAATGGAGAAGTGACATTTAAGGTAGAAGATACAATATTCACATATAGTAGGATAATATGAATAATAAATCATGTAAAAGAGCCTTTCTGAATAAATTTCTTCTTTTAAAAATCATCGAATATCGTAGTTTAAAAGGAAAAAAGGATACCTTTACAAAATTTTATATTTTATAAATAAAAAACCTTTTTAAACAAAGAAACTTTCATTTAAATAATATTTATGCAGTTAGATTTGATTAGGTTTACTTTGGTTATTAGGTTGAAAATGATTGGAAAGACATTCGTTTGGTAACAACGTTTCATGACATCAGTCCCTCCTGTTGTCTGGTCATCGATCCAGTTCCATACGTTCCTCGTCAGAAACTTCATTTTGTCCACTCACAACGATCCATCAATGAAGTTCTGAAATCAGCTGAACCGATTTCTGATCGGCCTGCTTCAGTCAACTCGGGACCCATTCATCTGGAACCCTTCGTAATTGGGGCCATCAATGTTTTGGTTCAAAAGACCTCAACTTTGGAATCTAAAGCTATTAAAATCAATTCCTATGTGGATGTGCAAAAGGAGTGCCCAAAAACATACGGAAATGTAAGCTTTTACTGGGAGAAAAACCTTTCCGTTGTATGGATTACAGGAAAAAAAAGCGATGTTGCGTCGACCTTTGAAAATATCCAGTTATTTTTGGAAAATGGTACCAAGCTACCCGAGTTGTTTCCGAAATCTGCGAAGACGGAAATAATTCCGAAAGAAACGGTCCAGACAAAAAGGGTTTGTTTTAAACAAATTTATGTGTTTTACAAACGTTATTTCAACTTAATGAATTCTTTGGCACGTTTATTACTGTATATCTTATGAATATTCATTTGTTTATTAGTTATTTGATGTTTTATAGCTCGACGATGACACGACACCAGAAAAAGAAGGAAACATGAGTGAAATGATAACAAAAGAAGGGTTGGCTATCAAAATTTATTATGGAGACATACGAAATCTGCCTGTAGAAGGCATCGTAAATGCTGCCAATGAATCTCTCAGTCATGGTGGTGGAGTTGCAAGAGCTATATCAGATGCAGCCGGTTACGAATTTGATAAAGAAAGTAAAGAATACGTGAAGAAACACGGACGTTTGGCTGTCGGTTCTTGTTGTGTGACGTCAGCCGGAAAGCTTCCTTATAAAAACGTAATCCATACAGTAGGACCAACTTGGTACGACTACGATGATAAAGAGAAAAAATTGTGTCTCAACGATGTACAGGAGGCGGTAGAAGTTACGTTTAGACGGGCTGATAAATTAGGACTCCGCTCATTAGCTATTCCAGCTATAAGTTCTGGTAAGCTATGTGATGATGAGATATAAATGAAATTTATTAAATGTTTCTTATCATAAAATGGCTTCAAGTGGTTTGTGGGAACAGGGCAATTTCTGTTTCTATGGGTTCATTTTTAAATTTCATACAGTAGTTGTTTATACTTTCTACAGGTATCTTCGGTGTTCCAAAAGAAAGCTGTACTGAACAATACTATAAAGCAGTCGTTGCCTTCAGTAAGCAATACACTGGCACCAGTCTTCAAGAAATCCACTTCGTTGATGTTGATCTCACAATGGTTCGTCTAATTACAACAACTTTTGAGAGACTCTCGGGATCGAAGTTAACTCGTAAAACGATAGATTTGCCTACCTCTCGGGAATCGAGAGTTTTGAAAAAAGAACGGGAAGATCGAAGCAGAAGTCCAAACAAAAACAGTAGCGATGATGATGGCATCGTATTTGATATTACCGACAAAACAAGTATTTCTTTAAAGGTCGGTAATATTGCTGCGACTGATGGTTCAGCAATAGTTTGTCCACAAGATACAAGATGTTTGTCTTTGGGGGGAATTGCAAAGGCAATATCTGATAGATTAGGTAACATGGAACAAGACATGCCTTCAGTAAACCCAAAAGAAGATGTTCCTCCTGGTAAAGTCATACCAATGAAACAGGGGAAATTAACTGTGCCTTGGGAGTATATTCTCCATGCTGTCTGTCCCACAAAAGAAAAGAAGGATACCATGGAACAGTTTGAACTTGACTTGAAGGAGACCATACGAAATGTCTTCAAAGAGGCTGCGTGTCTTGGTTTGAAAAGTCTGGTCTGTCCTCTTCTTGGAGCGGGTAACTTTTTCTTTATTATAATTATTATTTAATTTTTAGTCGCTCGCTTATTCCGAAAAGTTTAAAATAACAAATTTTAAAAATGTAACTCTTAATTATTTGATACCGCTTTGAGTTTATATTTTAAAAAGATTCCAGTAAAACGATGCTCCAATCCCTAACTTTTTTTCAAAAGTTTCGAAGCTGGGCTTTCTATAAATTTTATTTTACTGTGTCATTTTGAACCTTGAAATATAAATTTTAGGTGGTTTCATGAAAACAAAGGAATTGGAAAAAACCTGTGTCCAATGTCTTGTCGATGTTGTTAAAGATTTGCAAAAAGGAAATTGTCCCTTGCAGAACATTTCAGTGGTAGTTGGGTCTCAGACCATTCTAAATTCAATAAAGAATGCGCTTACTGGGGCAGGCTTTTGTTGCCGAACAAAACCAAAACCGGAATGTTGGAAATATTCAAAGGATATGCGACCAAAATATTCTAGAAAGACAGATTCGGGAAAATCATTTAGTTCATGTAAAGGTACACGATCCTGCGACAAAAAAGGAACATACAACAGTCATGAAAAAGAAAATTTTAAAAAATCCCCAAAACTTGGCAAATGTGGCGTGAGATCTTGTCCCCCGTGCGACGGCCGTCAATTTCGTGATCCTAAAGCAAGACCACCATGCGAAGATACGTCCAAAAAGGAGAATTCCCAGCCATTTGGCGTAATGAAAATGAGTGAAAACCTGAAAAAACTGCCTGGGTATGAGGACTCTGATGGAACCATTGTCATTACATACGTGTTTGAGGATGGATACCAGACTGTAAGCACAGTATAATTTTTTTTAATGATTTCAGAAAAACTACAATTTTCTCTTTCTCCGCATATGTGAAAGTTCAAAAACCATTTATACACGAAAACTCCTTTACTTGGATGTATTTTGCACAGACACATCACTTTTATGATTAAAAAAATATAAAACCACGGCAATCTTTTAATATGAAATTTACACTTGCTGGTTAATGTTCAGCTTCTTATTAGAAAATTACCGGTATGCCTTCAAGAGTTCTGTATAGAAAATCGTCCCTTTAATGTCGGTACTTATATTGCGAATCAATTTTCTACCATACAGTAATACATTATCGTTATGGCATCTTACTTCGATGAATTGAATAAATCTGTTCCTTGGTTTCAGTCGTTCCATCCTTTCCCCGGAAGAAAATACTCGCGTATTACCCATACGGCCTATGTTCCTGACAACGAGAAAGGGCGTCTGGTGACACGCCTCCTTAATGTTGCTTTCAGTAGAGGACTTCTTTTCACGGTGAAGTCTTCGTCTGGATGTAAGCCCTGTAATGGCATCATCGCGTGGAATGGAATCGTTCACAAAACCAGCATCAAAGGAGGACCAGACGAGTCAGTATTCAATTTTTATCGCAAATTAAGTACTATGTACAACTAAATTATGATAAATTATTTTATTTAAATATGCGTCACTACATGTGACATACAAGAAACAATGAACATCGTAACTCATTCTTAAAAATTAAATTAGAAGGATATAGTATACTTCTTCATCATTTATCTTTTTGACGAATATGATAAAATATGTATTATGATGAACATTTGGTCTGAATAGTGTTTCCTTTTTTAAAGGTATGGTTATCCAGATCCAGAATATTTGGATTTGGTGCTAGAACAATTGGCTGCCAAAGATGTCACGAAGGAAAACAGCAACCCATCAGAGCACAAGGAGTTTTCACGCTGTTTACAAAACTGAACAAATAAGTTCAAAATATATGACACGCACATGTATTGGTTGGATTTTTGAAAAATGCTATTTGAATACTTAATAATTTTGACTTTTTTTCCGGGGAAATATACTTTCACGACTGTTGACGATAAATCGTTAATTTTATTTTACAAAAATATTTAAAAGATGTACAGAAAAAAATCATTGCACAATGTAAATTTATTTCACTGCATAGCATGGTCATCCCTATCTGGTGAAGTAAACTTGTTGGTATGAAGTTAAAATCTAAAGCAACTTGTGTTTTTCAACCAGAACAATCCGTTGATTCTTCATATACATTTAAATGGAACAAGTTGAACAATGTGGCTATCATTGATCGGCTAAATCATGCACGTCATTTTATTTTCCCCTTCATAAGTGTGTGGCATATTGCATATCTCATGTATCTCTTTATTTTGTATATAACTTCATTTCTTAATAGAAGGTCTATGATAGTTTCCTATGTCAAACTGGAAACAAAGTTTCGATAGAACATTCGTTATTTAGTGTTTTTTAATGTGTTTCCCTTCATTCATTTCCTTGTCAATTCTAAAAATACACGAAATCAAATAAATTGTATACATAATACGACTTTATTATATGACACTTTACAATTTATGCAGACACATGTAAACGTAACCAAAAGATGAAGTAAATAATGGATAATGATCAAATATCTAAAAAATATACATAGTTCATATAAATAAACCTTTGTTTTAAAAGAAAAATCATCTATAAAATACTATTTAACCAGGGATCAAAATACCCTCAGCACTTTCTATCACAATGAGCAAACATGGCCAAGAATAACCAAGCTTAATATATAGATATGGTCCCATTCTATTTCCATCATAACATTCACCAGGAATTATTTTCTCGCAGGATACCTCTCTTCATTAATCTAAAGGGTAATTCTAGTATTATAGATATATTTGTTACATTATTCCACTTGTACGATAATCAGGAAAACACGAACTTTATTTTTATTTCCCATTTCCATTTCTTCAGCAGGAAGAACTAGCGTAGCCATGGTACGGATAATTAATCAAACAATTTATTACATAAATAGAATGGAATGTTACTAAGAGCAGTTTGAGCTTTATACTGTAGTGAAGATGAATTATTTTTCAGGTTTTCTGTCATAAAGCATTAGTAGGGTAGCAGTTTTAGAGAAAAAGTTCATCTCTTTGAGAGGAAATTTAAAAAATATACATCACAATGTCAAAATCTACAGTGACATATAAAAACTAAATCAATTGAAAATAAATATATTTTTAGCTTGCTAGTGTTGGCTATCTCTCTAGATAACTAAATACCATTGATTTCAATGACTGTTAATTAATGAACATTTATCATTCAGAGCAATCACTGAAAAAATAAGTTTTCTGAGTCAAACTGTAAAATGAATTGCAGAAACAATTGGTAAGGGTGAAAATAAAATACTTACAAATAGCTTTTGTTTGAGATCTAGGCATATGATGTGAATACAAATGGTTGACTTATTTATGAAAAAACATAACAAAGCAAAATTATGTACATGTATGTTGACCCATATGACAATTTAGTTTGTTGACACTACAAGAAACCTTTCAGCTATTTAACAAAGTGAAAATATATTAATTAATATCAGAATGGGGAAAAATCCCAGGAGTAAGCGCTGCTTGCAATTTCATATACACTGTGACAATACTTTAGGAAGTCTATAGGAGAGACAGACAGGGCTACAATTAAGTGTCCTCATGCTTTGCATGATCAAAAAAAATTCCCATACCATCGAAGTACTCTTTCACAAATTAAATAAAATTGGTATCGATATCATTCTTATCACACACAAACACTCTCTCCAATTAGCTAATGCATGTGTAGGCTAAAGGTTATACAAGTATGAGAGTTGCTACATTTCATAATTACCCTATGATTTTAATAGTGTATGTGCACAAACTTGATGCAAATTGTTCATTTCAATTTTAAATGCTAAAGGAACCAGATTAAATGTAGTCATTGCAGCTCTGTAGTCCTTTCCTCCATGGCTTTTACGTCTTTCTCAGGGTTTTATCGAAGAGTCCTCTTTCTGGAAGTAGAGGAAAAGTGTGACCATTACGTTTTGAAAAACGAATATATTTTTTGTCACTTAAACTATAATAAAAACAAAATTAGAAATAAATTGAGACGGAAAGTACCAAAAAAAAATCGTACGACAAATAAATTTCACAAAATCTTCCGGCTTTTCCAATACTTTTTATCCAGTAACATATTGATATATGTATATACATGTATTCCTTCTATTCAATATCTAGAGACTAAACTATAAAATTAATTTTCATCTGTGTTCAGACATTTAACAAGACATAGAAAGCAATTAGTTGACAATAATGGGTAAAATTCATAAAATCTATTTAAAACATACACATGCCTACAGTAATTAACAAAACTACTTGAATTTTTTGAATATCTTATTAGAAAGGAAATTTTTAATTATATCAATTCCTTCCATTGGCATAGTATTATGACAACATTTAATAATGACATAAATTTCCTTAAAAAATTTGGTTTAAAAGTTTTGTTAATTTTTGAACAAGGAAATTAAATACCAACAAAACTGTTAAATGTCACCAAAAAATGAAAGTTTATCCATTTTCTGCTTCTAAAGCTGCTTTAATCAAGTTTCTTATCAAACTCCATTTAAAGCTGTTTACTGTTACAACTGCTCACAGAACAAATTTCTTTATGTTTAAATTGTTTTTCTTGATTCTTGATTCATATTCTAAATATGCACATGCAATAAAATGCATTAATAAACCAAAATAAAGTATGCAGCTCAATATATGTTGACAATATATGCTTGTAACACACAATTTATTTACAATCTTGCTCTAAATAATAAACATCTTGCAGTAAAAAAAAAATCTTTAAAATGAATCTACAGTAGACTTTGGATACAGGGAAAATCATACCAGTGAAACCAACATATTGCATTAAATGAGATAAAAACTATCCCTTTTGCTAGATATTTAATGCTCTTTTTTTCTTCTTAATAAACTGAGAATTTTGTCCTATCTAAAGTCCACTGCAATTTGATAATCATATAATTGTGATTTTTTTGTTGTTGGTTTTTTCACAATTCAAATATTGATATACGGGTACATTTTAATTTGAAGGGTGAGATGGTTTCTAACTTTTTTTTAATTTAACTTGTTTTGTTATTGGCCAAAACTAAATGCTTCTCTTGCCATGCTATACCTTTACCTCATCATCTGGGTCTGGCTTAAAATGGGCTGGAAAATTGGAAAATTCAAAACATCTCAACAACCAAGAAAGCAGAAATGGCACAATTAGTTACACAGACATTAATACTTTAAGTCACAAGGGATCAAAAACCCTTCATTTCCCTTCTCATTAGCTTTTTGCCCCCACCAGTCACTCAGATTTTGATTTTTACCTAGAAATCATCACTTTGATTTGACCAACCTGTGTAAAGATGTTTCACATGATAATAATGAAATAAAGGTTTATTTTCATTATAAAAATTGGATAAGGATAAGGAAGATAATTGTGCCTATTAGTTAGAATTAAAAACCACATAATTCACCGAGTTATTTTCACACCGATGCATCTAATGTTCAGTGATGAATTATAGGTCAGTATACAGAATGATCTTGGTGAATGAAAGGTTTTTGTGAATCAAGGGTGGTGGCCATTTACAAGTTGCTTCAGGTCTGTAGCTCACAGTCTTTGGTCCCCGGCTTCCAAATTTGGATGGACGACCTGGGAGCCACAGTGCCTACCATCATAAAGAACTGCAATTTACGCCACACACAAAAATGTGCTGGTTTGGACTGATTATACACTGTGGAATCATTGATATTCGTGGTGGCTCAATTTTCGTGGTATTCGTGGGTAGTCCAATCCCATGAATTCAAATCCTCAACGAAATCAAATTTAGAAAGAATTATCTTTGTTACTGAAACAGTAACTGACGCATCCACGAAATTACACCCCCTTGAATGAACAAAAAATTCACAATCCACGAAAATTGGCCCCCACGAATTTAAATGATTCCACAGTAATCTTATTTCCACAAATTCTGTGGAAGAAAATTTGTACCATAAATTCTTCAGGCAATTTACTTCTGATATCATCATTTAATTTGCACCAGACTTTCTCTTAAAAATGCTATCCGACCTCGAAAAATAAGTTTCATAATGTTAATTCATCTGCAGATCAATAGTCGCTATTTTTACATGTAACAAACTGCACCACTTCACTTTACAGGGCTGGTGATGGTGTTTAAAAGAATATCAGAGGTAGGTAAAGCAACAAAACATCTACCATTTTGATCCCAATATAAATGACTTGATGTGTAACAAACAATATTCCAGTGAATGTGCTGATTGATACAAATACAAACTATTTGAGGTTGAAGAGGCGTATATTGCAATAAAACAAGAATATCCTTTTCTGTGGACCATAAATGGAGAAGTGACATTTAAGGTAGAAGATACAATATTCACATATACTATGATAATATAAATAATAAATCATGTAAAATAGCCTTCTTGAATAAATTTCCACTTTAAAAAATCATCGAATATCGTACATTAAAAGAAAAAAGGGATACCTTTGCAAAGTTTTATTCTTTATAAATAGAAAACCATTTTAAACAAAGAAACTTTCATTTAAATGATATTTATGCATTTTGATTTGATTAGGTTTACTTTGGTTATTAGGTTGAAAATGATTGGAAAGACATTCGTTTGGTAACAACGTTTCATGACATCAGTCCCTCCTGTTGTCTGGTCATCGAACCGCTCCCATACGTTCCTCGTCAGAAACTTCATTTTGTCCACTCACAACGATCCATCAATGAAGTTCTGAAATCAGCTGAACCGATTTCTGATCGGCCTGCTTCAGTCAACTCGGGACCCATTCATCTGGAACCCTTGGTAATTGGGGCCATCAATGTTTTGGTTCAAAAGACCTCAACTTTGGAATCTAAAGCTATTAAAATCAATCCCTATTCGACGGATGTGCAAAAGGAGTGCCCAAAAACATACGGAAATGTAAGCTTTTACTGGGAGAAAAGCCTTTCCGTTGTATGGATTACAGGAATAAAAGGCGATGTTGCGTCGACCTTTGAAAATATCCAGTTATTTTTGGAAAATGGTACCAAGCTACCCGAGTTATTTCCGAAATCTGCGAAGACGGAAATAATTCCGAAAGAAACGGTCCAAACAAAAAAGGTTTGTTTTAAACAAATGTATGTGTTTAACAAATGTTATTTCAACCTTAATGAGTTCTTTGGCACGTTTATTAATATATATTTTATGAATATTGATTTGTTTATTAGTTATTTGATGTTTTATAGCTCGACGATGACACGACACCAGAAATAGAAGTAAACATGAGTGAAATGATAACAAAAGAAGGGTTGGTTATCAAAATTTATTATGGAGACATACGAAATCTGCCTGTAGAAGGCATCGTAAATGCTGCCAATGAATCTCTCAGTCATGGTGGTGGAGTTGCAAGAGCTATATCAGATGCAGCCGGGTACGAATT
Organism: Magallana angulata; assembly: GCF_025612915.1. Classification (NCBI taxonomy): domain Eukaryota; kingdom Metazoa; phylum Mollusca; class Bivalvia; order Ostreida; family Ostreidae; genus Magallana; species Magallana angulata. The sequence continues at coordinate 30,790,135 of NC_069116.1, forward strand.
TGATAAAGAAAGTAAAGAATACGTGAAGAAACACGGACGTTTGGCTGTCGGTTCTTGTTGTGTGACGTCAGCCGGAAAGCTTCCTTATAAAAACGTAATCCATACAGTAGGACCAACTTGGTACGACTACGATGATAAAGAGAAAAAATTGTGTCTCAACGATGTACAGGAGGCGGTAGAAGTTACGTTTAGACGGGCTGATAAATTAGGGCTCCGCTCATTAGCTATTCCAGCTATAAGTTCTGGTAAGCTATGTGATGATGAGATATATATGAATTTATTGAATGTTTCTTATCATAAAATGGCTTCAAGTGGTTTGTGGGAACAATTGTGGGGGCAATTTCTGTTTATACGGGTTCATTTTTAAACTTCATACAGTAGCTGTTTATACATTCTACAGGTATCTTCGGTGTTCCAAAAGAAAGCTGTACTGAACAATACTATAAAGCAGTCGTTGCCTTCAGTAAGCAATACACTGGCACCAGTCTTCACGAAATCCACTTCGTTGATGTTGATCTCACAATGGTTCGTCTAATTACAACAACTTTTGAGAGACTCTCGGGATCGAAGTTAACTCGTAAAACGATAGATTTGCCTTCCTCTCGGGAATCGAGAGTTTTGAAAAAAGAACGGGAAGATCGAAGCAGAAGTCCAAACAAAAACAGTAGCGATGATGATGGCATCGTATTTGATATTACCGACAAAACAAGTATTTCTTTAAAGGTCGGTTATATAGCTGCGACTGATGGTTCAGCAATAGTTTGTCCACAAGATACAAGATGTTTGTCTTTTGGGGGAATTGCAAAGGCAATATCTGATAGATTAGGTAACATGGAACAAGACATGCCTTCAGTAAACCCAAAAGAAGATGTTCCTCCTTGTAAAGTCATACCAATGAAACAGGGGAAATTAACTGTGCCTTGGGAGTATATTCTCCATGCTGTCTGTCCCACAAAAGAAAAGAAGGATACCATGGACCAGTTTGAACTTGACTTGAAGGAGACCATACGAAATGTCTTCAAAGAGGCTGAGTGTCTTGGTTTGAAAAGTCTGGTCTGTCCCCTTCTTGGAGCGGGTAACTTTTTCTTTATTATAATTATTATTTAATTTTTAGTCGCTCGCTTATTCCGAAAAGTTTAAAATAACAAATTTTAAAAATGTAACTCTTAATTATTTGATACCGCTTTGAGTTTATACTATAAAAAGATTCCAGTAAAATGATGCTCCATTTCTATAAATTTTATTTTACTGTGTCATTTTGAACCTTGAAATATAAATTTTAGGTGGTTTCATGAAAACAAAGCAATTGGAAAAAACCAGTGTCCAATGTCTTGTCGATGTTGTTAAAGATTTGCAAAAAGGAAAATGTCCCTTGCAGAACATTTCAGTGGTAGTTGGGTCTCAGACCATTCTAAATTCAATAAAGAATGCGCTTACTGGGGCAGGCTTTTGTTGCCGAACAAAACCAAAACCAGAATGTTGGAAATATTCAAAGGATATGCGACCAAAATATTCTAGAAAGACAGATTCGGGAAAATCATTTAGTTCCTGTAAAGGTACAAGATCCTGCGACAAAAAAGGAACATACAACAATCATGAAAAAGACAATTTCAAAAAATCCCCAAAACTTGGTAAATGTGGCGTGAGATCTTGTCCTCCGTGCGACGGCCGTCAATTTCTTGATTCTAAAGCAAGACCACCATGCGAAGATACGTCCAAAAAGGAGAATTCCCAGCCATTTGGCGTAATGAAAATGAGTGAAAACCCGAAAAAACTGCCTGGGTATGAGGACTCTGATGGAACCATTGTAATTACATACGTGTTTGAGGAGGAATACCAGACTGCAAGCACAGTATAATTTTCAAAAATGATTAATGATTTCAGAAAAACTACAATTTTCTCTTTCTCCGCATATGTGAAAGTTCAAAAACCATTTATACACGAAAACTCCTTTATTTGGATGAATTTTGTACAGTCACATCACTTTTATGATTAAAAAAATATAAAACCACGGCAATCTTTTAATATGAAATTTACACTTGCTGGTTAATGTTCAGCTTCTTATTAGAAAATTACCGGTATGCCTTCAAGAGTTCTGTATAGAAAATCGTCCCTTTAATGTCGGTACTTATATTGCGAATCAATTTTCTGCCATACAGTAATACATTATCGTTATGGCATCTTACTTCGGTGAATTTAATAAATCTGTTCCTTGGTTTCAGTCGTTCCATCCTTTCCCCGTAAGAAATTACTGGCGTATTACCCATACGGCCTATGTTCCTGACAACGAGAAAGGGCGTCTGGTGACACGCCTCCTTAATGTTGCTTTCAGCAGAGGACTTCTTTTCACGGTGAAGTCTTCGTCCGTATGTAAGCCCTGTAATTGCATCATCACGTGGAATGGAATCATTCACAAAACCAGCATCAAAGGAGGACCAGACGAGTCAGTATTCAAGTTTTATCGCGAATTAAGTACTATGTACAACTAAATTATGATAAATTATTTAATTTAAATATGCGTCACTACATGACATACAAGAAACAATGGACATCGTAACTCATTCTTAAAAATTAAATTACAAGGATATAGTATACTTCTTTCTCATTTATCTTTCTGACGAATATGATAAAATATGTATTATGATGAACATTTGGTCTGAATAGTTTTTCCTTTTTTAAAGGTATGGTTATCCAGATCCAGAATATTTGGATTTGGTGCTAGAACAATTGGCTGCCAAAGATGTCACGAAGGAAAACAGCAACCCATCAGAACACAAGGAGTTTTCACGCTGTTTACAAAACTGAACAAATAAGTTTAAAGTATATGACACGCACATGTATTTGTTGGATTTTTGACAAATGCTATTTGAATACTTAATAATTTTGACTTTTTTTCCGGGGAAATATACTTTCACGACTGTTGACGATAAATCGTTAATTTTATTTAACAAAAATTTTTAAAAGATGTACAGAAAAAACTCATTGCACAATGTAAATTTATTTCACTGCATAGCATGGTCATCCCTATCTGGTGAAGTAACCTTGTTGGTATGAAGTTAAAATCTAAAGCAACTTGTGTTTTTCAACCAGAACAATCCGTTAATTCTTCATATACATTTAAATGGAACAAGTTGAACAATGTGGCTATCATTGATCGGCTAAATCATGCACGTCATTTTATTCCCCCCTTCATAAGTGTGTGGCATATTGCATATCTCATGTATCTCTTTATTTTGTATATAACTTCATTTCTTAATAGAAGGTCTATGATAGTTTCCTATGTCAAACTGGAAACAAAGTTTCGATAGAACATTCGTTATTTAGTGTTTTTTAATGTGTTTCCCTTCATTTATTTCCTTGTCAATTCTAAAAATAAACGAAATCAAATAAATTGTATACATAATACGACTTTATTATATGACACTTTACAATTTATGCAGACACATGTAAACGTAACCAAAAGATGGAAGTATATAATGGATAATGATCAAATATCTAAAAAATATACATAGTTCATATAAATAAACCTTTGTTTTAAAAGAAAAATCATCTATAAAATACTATTTAACCAGGGATCAAAATACCCTCAGCACTTTCTATCACAATGAGCAAACATGGCCAAGAATAACCAAGCTTAATATATAGATATGGTCCCATTCTATTTCCATCATAACATTCACCAGGAATTATTTTCTCGCAGGATACCTCTCTTCATTAATCTAAAGGGTAATTCTAGTATTATAGATATATTTGTTACATTATTCCACTTGTACGATAATCAGGAAAACACGAACTTTATTTTTATTTCCCATTTCCATTTCTTCAGCAGGAAGAACTAGCGTAGCCATGGTACGGATAATTAATCAAACAATTCATTACATAAATAGAATGGAATGTTACTAAGAGCAGTTTGAGCTTTATACTGTAGTGAAGATGAATTATTTTTCAGGTTTTCTGTCATAAAGCATTAGTAGGGTAGCAGTTTTAGAGAAAAAGTTCATCTCTTTGAGAGGAAATTTAAAAAATATACATCACAATGTCAAAATCTACAGTGACATGTAAAAACTAAATCAATTGAAAATAAATATATTTTTAGCTTGCTAGTGTTGGCTATCTCTCTAGATAACTAAATGCCATTGATTTCAATGACTGTTAATTAATGAACATTTATCATTCAGGGCAATCACTGAAAAAATAAGTTTTCTGAGTCAAACTGTAAAATGAATTGCAGAAACAATTGGTAAGGGTGAAAATAAAATACTTACAAATAGCTTTTGTTTGAGATCTAGGCATATGATGTGAATACAAATGGTTGACTTATTTATGAAAAAACATAACAAAGCAAAATTATGTACATGTATGTTGACCCATATGACAATTTATTTTGTTGACACTATAAGAAACCTTTCAGCTATGTAACAAAGTGAAAATATATTAATTAATATCAGAATGGGGAAAAATCCAAGGAGTAAGCACTGCTTGCAATTGCATTTACACTGTGACTATACTTTGGGAAGTCTATAGGAGAGACAGACAGGGCTACAATTAAGTGTCTTCATGCTTTGCATGATAAAAAAAAATTCCCATACCATCGAAGTACTCTTTCACAAATTAAATAAAATTGGTATCGATATCATTCTTATCACACACAAACACTCTCTCCAATTAGCTAATGCATGTGTAGGCTAATGGTTATACAAGTATGAGAGTTGCTACATTTCATAATTACCCTATGATTTTAATAGTGCATGTGCACAAACTTGATGCAAATTGTTCATTCCAATTTTAAATGCTAAAGGAACCAGATTAAATGTAGTCATTGCAGCTCTGTAGTCCTTTCCTCCATGGCTTTTACGTCTTTCTCAGGGTTTTATCGAAGAGTCCTGTTTCTGGAAGTAGAGGAAAAGTTTGACCATTACGTTTTGAAAAACAAATATACTTTTTACTTAAACTATAATAAAAACAAAATTGGAAATAAATTGAGACGGAAAGTACCAAAAAAAAATCGTACGACAAATAAATTTCACAAAATCTTCCGGCTTTTCCAATACTTTTTATCCAGTAACATATTGATATATGTATATACATGTATTCCTTCTATTCAATATCTAGAGACTAAACTATAGAAATAATTTTCATCTGTGTTCAGACATTTAACAAGACATAGAAAGCAATTAGTTGACAATAATGGGTAAAATTCATTCAATCTTTTTAAAACATACACATGCTTACAGTAATTAACAAAACTACTTGAATTTTTTGAATATCTTATCAGAAAGGAAATTTTTAATTATATCAATTCCTTCCCTTGGCATAGTATTATGACAACATTTAATAATGACATAAATTTCCTTAAAAAATTTGGTTTAAAAGTTTTGTTAATTTTTGAACAAGGAAATTAAATACCAACAAAACTGTTAAATGTCACAAAAAAATGAAAGTTTATCCATTTTCTGCTTCTAAAGCTGCTTTAATCAAGTTTCTTATCAAACTCCATTTAAAGCTGTTTACTGTTACAACTGCTCACAGAACAGTTTCTTATGTTTAAATTGTTTTTCCTTGATTCTTGATTCATATTCTAAATATGCACATGCAATAAAATGCATTAATAAACCAAAATAAAGTATGAAGCTCAATATATGTTGACAATATATGCTTGTAACACACAATTTATTTACAATCTTGCTCTAAATAATAAACATCTTGCAGTAAAAAAAAAATCTTTGAAATGAATCTACAGTAGACTTTGGATACAGGAAAAATCATACAGTGAAACCACATATTGCATAAAATGAGATAAAAACTATCCGTCTTGCTAGATATTTAATGCTCTTTTTTTCTTCTTAATAAACTGAGAATTTTGTCCTATCTAAAGTCCACTGCAATTTGATAATCATATAATTGTGATTTTGTTGTTGTTGGTTTTTTCACAATTCAAATATTGATATACAGGTACATTTTAATTTGAAGGGTGAGATGGTTTCTAACTTTTTTTTAATTTAACTTGTTCCGTCATTTATTGGCCAAAACTAAATGCTTCTCTTGCCATGCTATACCTTTTCCTCATCATCTGGGTCTGGCTTAAAATGGGCTGGAAAATTGGAAAATTCAAAACATCTCAACAACCAAGAAAGCAGAAATGGCACAATTAGTTACACAGACATTAATACTTTAAGTCACAAGGGATCAAAGACCCTTCATTTCCCTTCTCATTAGCTTTTTGCCCCCACCAGTCACTCAGATTTTGATTTTTACCTAGAAATCATCACTTTGATTTGACCAACCTGTGTAAAGATGATTCACATGATAATGATGAAATAAAGGTTTATTTTCATTATAAAAATTGGATAAGGATAAGGAAGATAATTGTGCCGATTAGTTAGAATTAAAAACCACATAATTCACCGAGTTATTTTCACATTGATGCATCTGATGAAAAGTGATGAATTATAGGTCAGTATACAGAATGATACTGGAAAAAGGTTGTTGTGAATCAAGAATGTTGGCATGTACAAGTTGCCTCAGGTCTGTAGCTCCCAGTCTTTGGTCCCAGGCTTCCAAATTTGGATGGACGACCTGGGAGCCACAGTGCCTACCATCATAAAGAACTGCAATTTACGCCATACACAAAAAATGTGCTGGTTTTGGACTGATTATATAATCTTATTTCCACAAATTCTGTGGAAAAAAATTTGTACCGAAAATCCTTCAGGCAATTTACTACTGATATCATCATTTAACTTGCCCCAGACTTTCTCTTAAACATGCTATCCGACCTCGAAAAATAAGTTTCATAATGTTCAATTCATCTGCAGATCAATAGTCCCTATTTTTACATGTAACAAACTGCACCACTTCACTTTTCTGGGCTGGTGATGGTGTTTAAAAGACTATCAGAAGTAGGTAATGCAACAAAACATCTACCATTTTGATCCCAATATAAATGATTTGATGTGTAACAAACAATAATCCAGTGAATGTGCTGATTGGTACAAATACAAGGGGACAGATATTTAGACAGATACTTGGGTCCTTCTGTGGGTGTGTAGTGATAAGGTGAGCAATATTACGAGTGTCATGTGACCACTCACCTATCAAGAGTCCTTCTCGGAGTACACCTCTGTTACAATATATCCATTGTCATTATCCAGAAAACATATTTGTGTAGTAAACCTACTCATTTATTTTGAACCCCAACTTTTGCCAATGAAGATACCATTTGTTCATGCTTTTTTTAGAAAAATTGCCTTGACCATTTTATAATAACCTTGAACAGATCATTCAATCAAATACTTGAATCCTTACTTATTATTCTCTCTCTTTTCTCAGCGGCCTTTTGTTTCCATTCGGGTTCAACTTTCTTCGAGTCTGCTGAGGCTACATCAATGAAATATGTACATAAATGCACACTACTGATACATCAATCAATATATATTGTCATGCTCTGGTTATTCAAGATGATGAATCAAATACAAAAAATAAATAAACTATTAATACAATACTCGTATGATATAATTATGAAAATATAAAATACTCTCTCTCTGGCAGAGAACACAACGTAGGTATAACATGAATAATTAGGACGTGCTTGCATACAATATACCTTGACTGAATAGTTTTACATAGTTGAAGTAATAGCATCTGATATTCACACATTTCTAGGTATTATCAAAAGTTTCCCTGCTAACACAGTATGTACTATAGTGCTACTGTTAAAATGCCTACTTTTGACAGGAACTGAGGGCTTCATTCCTTTCTTGGCCAGTTCCTTCTTCCAAGGAGGGAGTCCTTTCTCCTGACTGTCCGCCCCAGGGGCCGGTTTGACCTAAGCATCCAAAAACAGACTCTCTGTCACTCTGATTCAGTGTATTTGCATTTCAACAACATTTTTAGTTAACCAAAATGTTAGAGCACAAAACAATTGAATTTAACTTCTTTAATTTTTTATTTTGATTAATGGTCATACGTCTACATGCTTTCAATAATTTTGAAATGAAGATGTGAGTATATCAATTTAAGGGGCTGTTTAAGAATTCTTTCCAATAGTTTATTCCCTCAATTGTGAATTTTCTTCCAGTTTTACAAAATATCACTCAGTTCCTAATTTTTCAATGGAGGAGGGAGGGAGAAGGAGAAGTACACTCAATTGGAAAAAAAATCTCCTATTTTAGAAAGGAAAAATGAGCCAAGAAAAATCACCAGATATATACTTAGATTTTAATTTCTACAAACGAATACAGATGTAAAAATTGTCATCAGTTCATCACATTGTACATACCGGAGTATCAGAGTCTCGTCTTGTTTTCCTTTTCTCGGCCAGTGCCTTTTTCCAGTCTGGAGGTTCATCCGAGTTGGAGGAAGGAGTCACAAAGTTTAGGTTGGGATTAGATGCATGACGATTGTCCTTGGCCCGCTGCCAGCTTGGCACATAATTCTCTCTTGTATCATCTACAGAATTTAGAAGCCAATTATGTGATAAAATTCATTATTTTGTTTGAAAACAAACTACAATCTTGGTTATATTTCTATCACTAAAAATCATATTTCCAAGCATGTATTAAGGTCTGAAAACAAGCTCAACCTTCTTGATTATATTACTATTACATGTGTCATAAAAATATTTTTTTTCGCATGCATATAGGTTTTAATATTTCATTTAATTTGATATCTTGATTCATGGAGTAATTCAACACTTAATTAGTTAAAAAAAATCATTCCAGAATATTGTACAAAGTACAGTATAATAGCAAAAATGAAGGACACATGCAGCATATAAAAATGAACAAAATAAGAGACAATTTTCACACCAGAGACTGCAACTGCTGAACTTTGTTTATATACCCTTCTTTGATGGAGTTCTTTCCCTTGAAGGAATATCCAAGTCACCATTTGTATCTACAGAACTGAGTCTCTTTCTGACTTCATCTTGATTGGAATGTGAATTGTCATTATTTTCTTGCAAGGGAGTGGAAGTTTTCTTGAGATTGTCTCGGCTTAACCAAGGCACTTTGTTTTCTGAGCTAGATTTTGTTTTATTTTCTATACAATAAGAAAAATACTTCTTAAAAGGGGCATGGTCACGATTTTGGTCAAAAATTATTTTTTCAATTTTAATGTTTACAATGCTTTAGTAAGGCATTTTTAATAGGCAACCAAAATTTGAGTGTCATTTGATGAGTTATAAGCGAGTTACAGAGCTTACAATTCTTCGCTATGTAAACAAAGCGTTTGTTTACATTTTGAACGTTGAAATGAAAATTCTAGTTTTAGACCTTAAATAAATGTGTTAATCGTTAGGAACTGTTTATTTATGCTTTAAATGAATAATAAGATAGACAAACCAGCTTTAAAAAGATTTTTTACTGGTATATTGAACCTATGTAAACAAAAACAGGGCACAAGCTTTGTTTAAACGACGAAGAATTGTGAGCTCTGTATCTTTTTTAAAACTCAACGACTGGCACCCAAATTTCATTTGATTATTAGAAATGCATTTCTAAAGCATTGCAAATAATAAAAACAGAAAAATAAAATTTGACCAAAATCGTGACCATGCCCCTTTAAAGACCAAATCTCATTACACATTTAAACAGATACTGGTAACTTTGAAGATTAAAAATTATTATTCTTAGACTAGTCAGAGTAATAAATGACTCAATGAAATATACATCTAATGACATTGTAAAACATATTAGAATGATATTGAAATAAGCTATACATAGTTCTTCAGTTTGTTAAAGGTAGTTATGCTGATAATGATATAAACAAATAAAGTGGTATATCAACTCTTGGAAAAGCATTCTGATGTCCTCTTACCCTTAGAATTGAGGGATTCTAAAGCTTTTTCTCTCTTTTCAGTGGCTGTCTGAAGCCATTCTGGTTTCTCCCTGCTTTCACCCACATTGTTGATGTCGTCCGCTTGACTCCTAGTTTTCCTCAGTTTCATGTCTTTAAGCCAAGATGGATTTTCTTTACCTTCTTCTGCCTTTATGGGATCTTTGCGAGGTGTAGACTTCAGAGAGGGTCTACGATTAACCTCTACATCAGACTCCTTTTCTCCTCGGGAAATGTTCCTTAGAGTTTCGGTAGGTTTTTGGTCCCTTGGTACCATTCGAAGAGCAGGCACATCAAATTTGTGTTTGTCCTCGCTATCATCTTCAGCAATGGAAATCCTTTTCTCAGGCAGTGGAGGTTTGCCAACATTTCTAAGGGCAGGCTTCTCAAATGATCCTGCTTCTCCCGAGTTCTTCCTCTCCAGTGGTCTTGACACATTACGCAGAGACGGTTTTTCGAATGAGCCCACATCCTGTTGAGTATCCATTGGCTTGCTCCTGCTCGCTTTGGGGGTTGGCCGTAAACTAGGCAGCTCGAATGTTTTAGGTTCTGGCGTTTTAGGAGAAATTGGTGCAGACCTTTCCTCTGATGGTTTGGGTGTTGATTTCAGAGGTGGTTTGCTAAATGTTTTATCACTATCTGTCTCAGATTTATTGCTTTCTCCTCTCTCTCTGGACACTTGTTTCAGGGCTGGAATCTCAAACTTCACGTCCGTTTCATTTGATTTGTCCAGACTTGGTCTGGATACATTTCTTAATGCAGGCTTTTCAAATGTCATTTCACTCGAAGAATTTCTATCCTTATTATCGTCTCTAGCTACTTGACGTAAAGCGGGCTTCTCAAAGAACACGTCAGATTCCAAATCCGCTTTTGAATTTCTGGCTTCCTTTTTCACTGATTTCAAAGAAGATACATCATACTGTACTTCCGTCTCCTGCTTCTCAGCACTGTCTTTCCTGGGAACTTTCCTCAAAACAGGTTTACTTGGAGTGTCCTCAAATTCACTTTTCCTTGGCAGTTGTGGCACAGGTAATTTAACTCCATAACTCCTGAAGTCCTTCTTCTTTGGTTCATCTACTGCCATTTCTGCCTCATGCTGCTCCTCTGATCTCTTTCTAAGCGCAGGCTAAAATCAATAAACACTCTGTTCTTTAAAACTACAATCTATCTACTGAATAATGACATTCCTGTTAGAAATACATAGGCACAAAGAAGTCAAATATCAATACACCCTACATTGATTTGAATTTTATTTAATAAAGTGCATTTAACTGAAAGATAACAATGATGTCATCTAAGTTTAAGGATAAATCAATATTACACTGACCACAGGACCCCCGAATCCTGGTAGCGGCACCATGACTTTACTGGGTTTCTTGGCTGGGGGTGAAGTTGGAGCTCCTTCAACAGAGGAAGTTGAAGTTCTCTGACCAAACACATCATCCTCATCATCCTTCCTGCTAGTCTTCTCCACTTTTGGTTCTATAACAAACAGGTTAAATTACACATATTCTAATTTTTTACAAAAATTTCGTATGCAATGAAAGTTTATTAAAATATTATATGACATTATGTTTATGGTTGGTCCGATACTTAAGCTATAATTCCTATTTACAAAAAGATTGGCTCTATAAATATCTTCATATCTTTTAGGGGTAACGTCTTGCTTTTTACATTTCATTGCAAATAATTTGTTAGATTTTATTTTGCCATGTTACTAAACCATTACACAAATCCAAACTATGAGAATTTTTTGCAGTTTACCTGTGGAATCTACAAATAATGTTTCCTCCCCTGACAAAAGAGCGCTCCTGACAGTTGATCGAGTGGGTTTCCTCCTCTTGGCCAGAGAACCCTTCTTTCTCAAATTGGTCTTTTGCTTCCCAATATCCACATCAAGATGGTTGCTGTCAGGCTAAACACATTCAAGAATCAATAAATTATTCAAATTTAATATGTCAGAATAAACTCTTCGGTATGTTTCATTAAATTCATATATCACTCTATGATAAATAACTCACCTCAAGAACCGAGAAATCTAAACTGGCCTCTTTTTGAACTCTTATTTTTACTTCCTGAAATTTTAAAAATTCAGCTATAAGTAAAAAGTATTGTAGTGGAACAAAAGAGACTATAAATAAAATTCATTAATAATTCCCTTACCGGTGGAGGGCTGCTTTCTGGGCCGGAGTCTGTTTCCATGGTTTCCTCCTCATCCTGTTCATCACTCTCTTCTTCCTGACTCTGTCTGTAAGACTTGGCCAAAGGTCGATTCCTATCCACCATTGCATTGATAGTGGAGTCTGTGACAGTCTATAAAGCAAGAATCATAAGAATTAATTACAGCCTTTCATGCACTTACTGAATAAACAATGTTCATCACCTATAGTTTGTGATGCAGTTAGTTCAAATTCAAATTAGTGCTGTGACAAAACAGCCAAACACAAAAGCTGCTAAATTATTTCAAACAAATAATCTAAGCATTTCACGACACACATTTCAGAAAGAGGTTACGGGAATTCTAAAAGATCTACCAAACATTTAAGTCCAAAAATAAATTTTGCAAGACCTAGGAGCATAGCACAAACCTCAGGCAGGAAATCACACTCTGCTACCAACTTATCAATATCAGGATCCGAGTCGTCTTGGTCCAGACCTGAAAACATTGTCAGGTCTTTCTGGTCCCTCAACTTTCCTTCTTCCTTTGTTTGGGTCTGGTCTTCCATGTCCTCTCCTTCACTGTCATCTTCACTCTCTGCTTTTTCCTCCTCAATTTCTTCCTTCTCTTCATCTTCTTCTAGATCTTCCTCTTCTTCCTCTTCATCTTCTTCAAGCTCCACATTTCCAAGCAGAGTATCATCTGTGCTGCTTTCCCCAACAGAAGGCAAGATCAACTTGGAGGCATCGTAAACCTCCCCTTCTCCCTCCTCCTCCCCCTCCTGAATGGAGGAGACAAATTCCAACTCCCCATTTGATGGTTCATGCTCCTCATCTTCACTCTCGCTCTGAATTCCAGGGTCTGTGTTTTTTGCTACCCTGGGTAACTGAATGTCTAAGTCTTCTTCCATTTGGACTTTTCCAGGACTTGGTTCGTCCTCTTCAACCTCTTCCTTCTGCCGTGAAGATGTAGGGGTAGGACTTTTTGGTTTTTGAAAAGCCATAGCATTAAATGTGGCATCTGTAACTTTCTGCAAATCCAAGCAAACATGCTAGCATCTAGTGCTTCTATCATCACACAGTTGCGTTTCTAATGCATACATGTAACAAGTCATGTTATCTATATTTAAACAATTACTGTAAATTTGGGGTGGTATTACTGCACAATACATGTATATGCCAATGTTTTCATTTCTGATCCTATAAGAAGTGTATAAAGTTTCTGGTAGTTTATCTTACTACATGTACTGTATTACCATGCCTCATTCATGAATGTGAAAACTTTTAAACTTTTTTAAAGGTATTCAATCATTTCAAATCTGAATATAACACTTCGAAATGTTATTAAAATATATAAAATTCAGTTAAAACTTTTTTATTCACAGCTATCTCTTCTAACTTGACTTATTAAATAAATATTTGTCCTTGAACTCTACATTTTACAATTAAATAAATAATTGTGCAATGTAAAAAATCATGAATTTAGAAAATTTGGGCTTTACATAAAGAATGAGTAAGTCGAGTTAATACAGTAATGGGTAGAAAAGATGTGCTGACATATTTATATCAGTTGGTCAAATGCTTACAAAGGCAAATACTGTACAATAAATATCATAATTATAATAAATACAGAATAAACTGCATGTGCAACACTATATGCAAACACATCAAATTCATTTAAGAAATTTATCAGACAAGTTATGATTATAAACAACATTTTCAAAAATAACAGTCTTATAATATATAATATATAGTGTTAGAAAACATCATGGAATTTTAGAATTAATAAGGGATGGGATTAACAAATCTACTGTATAATTTCTAATAAGCAAAATTCCTCAGAGATAAGGTTGTGTGGTCTTAAACATCCCCCTTCTCGAAGCTGAGTGATTGGAAATGTAAAGAGATGGCCAATAAAATTAACACTGCAAAGATTGAAGTCTAGCAAATCAGTACCAAGGTAAGAAATTCTGCCAGCCAATGGCTAGCCTTGGAATATATCAAGATGACAAACCTCAGGAAGATGATCATAGTTTGTGAAGATGTCATCTATATCTGGCTCAAACTCATCATCCAGCCCCGTGAGTAAATCCTCGAAGCTTTTTTCCATGCTCTGGACAAAACAGACACATATAAACCATGCAGTCATGCATTCAAAACACTAAACCACAATTCTCTACGAACTGAACTTTGGTTAGTTGCATCAGAGAACAAAGATTCCCTGCAATAATAGATCAGGCTCTTTCATATAATTACAAATTTAAGTTGATTTGTAACCCCTCCTATATACCATACTCATCAATATTAAAAATTTGGTTTCATTAATGGATTTGATCCCCTTTCTATTTAAAAATATCATAAAGATTTAATGGTTATAGAAATGTAATTCTGAATCAATAAATGTTCCTGTATTGATGATCGCTACCTTAAATGAAATTGATTTTTATGTAATTTAGCTTCAAATTTTCTAGCTATCCTTAATACTGGTATGGCTTCAATTCAACGTGTCACAGGGCCTGATCTTCTGATCATGATACAAGCATCAATTGTCTCTCAGACTGATGTTTAGAATATATCGATTGTTGATTATGTTTCCTGATCAATTAATTTAACTTTATAGATATCTGCAGCCCTATATCCAATATCACTCTTTCCCTGATCATCTACATGTAAATCTTTAATCACCATTCCTTCCCCTTACTCTCTATCTTTTATTACAGTGGTACATCGTATTTCAATTAAGCACATCCTGATCGAGTCATCTGAGAACCCTGCACTATAATTATAGTGGGAAAGCTGAATGTGGGTTGCATGTATATGAATAAAACACGAAAAAAAAAAGATAATATATAGTGTGACCATGTTACAGAATCATGATAAAAATTGTTGTCAATAATAATAATAATCTGATTACATATTCAATATAAGTATTGAGTACAGTACATCAAAATATATTCATTTTGTTAATTTTCAACAACAAAAAATAGATATATAAGTAAAATATAAGATATAATTCATATGCTGTTATAAAGAGCTTGTGTCTAGATTTTACCCTGTTCAGATGAGCTCTTTTCTGTTCTGCCATCTTCACTATATCTCTATCTAGGTTGACAGTTTGATACAGACAGGCTCTATGGCCTGACACGACCCTGATGAAAGCCCTTGACCTTTCAAATCAAGGTCTTCTTTATCTGTCTAGTTGCAGTCCACTTTCGTTTCCTTTCTGGAAGAAAAGAAGAAATACACATTTAAAGTCCATGTGAATTATCATTCTTAACAGCTCGATCCTTCCAGATTTGTTCAGCTACGATCATAACAATTTTTTTTATTTCAATCCCTTATGAATGTATTGTTCATCTGTCACTTGCAA
This sequence comes from Magallana angulata, assembly GCF_025612915.1. Taxonomy (NCBI): domain Eukaryota; kingdom Metazoa; phylum Mollusca; class Bivalvia; order Ostreida; family Ostreidae; genus Magallana; species Magallana angulata. The sequence continues at coordinate 30,805,496 of NC_069116.1, forward strand.
AACAAAGCACCATAAAAATAAAAGGAAAATCCCTTCCAGTTGTTGCACAACATTATAAACCAATAGCTCACTGCAGATTTTGAAATACCTCCTGTCGATCTGCACAAATGTATTCGGGACTACCTGATTAATGGAACTGTTGACAGGCCTTTATTGAAGAAGTTGCCCACACCACCACTCTCAAGACTAGTAGAAACCAATCAAGCAAGACTCGATCTTGTAAGAACAGTCGCTTTACACACCGCAGAAACGAAAGCAGCCCCTTCACTTTCCCTCATCCGTTTGTTAAGATTATTGATTTACTTTTGTGTGAAGGTCTGGAGGACACGTCAGTTCATGTTGACTCATTCAACATATTTTTTTTAGTTAAGAATGTATTTATTTCTTAAAAAACATCTCTGGCCAAATTAATTGCTGACAGGTTTAATTAAGACAAGACCCTGTACAAATTATAATCATCTGTGGGTATTGAATTGTTCCAGAGACAGTATAGCTTATACATATCAATCCGAAAATATAGTATTAAAAGATATCAAATGTACAGATTACAATGTAATTCATGAAGAACTGTACCTTTAACTCTAGTCTGCCAACACCGCTGATATTTAACATTTGTTTTGATCCAAAAAATTCTTTCAATTATGTGAAATATGCGCAGACCAAGTTCACATATGACAGATAACATATATCTTTTAAACCAGAATATAATTTAAAAAACAATTTTTGGGGTGGGGGTTGCATTTTAAATCTACCAATACATTAGGAATAGTTTTTCATTTTCAACAAGATACTAGTAATTATGGATCCACACTTTGCTTGATATACAAATACATGTGTATATAAATAATATAGTCTTCATTTTATTAATCTAATTCACTGTACAGTTTTGGTTACTGTCAAAACAAGACAGCTTTGTGTGACACAAACAGATAAACAATCGCACAAACATCCTGGGCTTCAATCAACAGCTAGAGATTAAGATGGTCGCCTGAATGTGTCTTTAAATGAGATAGAAGATACCTGAACAAATAAGTGGTTTCTTCTTCACAATTACATGTACTACTTTTAAGTGTGCTAATCGTACTTTGTATTTTCAAGAAATCTGAAACACAGGTATGCACATGCAGATTTTTACAAAAACGGACTATCAGCTGGGTGTCAGCAACTGAGTAAAAATATTCCAGTATCATGTGCTTGAATGAGTGTGGGAATCAAGTTAACGTATTAAGTTGCTACTATCAGACTATATAGCAAAGATAGAGTTTCACCTTTAGGATATACGCAAAGTCACCAGACGGGAAAAAAAAGAATATGCAGACCACAACCCCACAACCCATCGTAAAAATCCTAGAGGAGCGACACCGCAGAAAAACTGCATAATGCTCAGTGTTCAGATTAATGACAGCTACACACAAAAAATAATGATATCACCTGTCCCTACAACAGATTGATGCAAATTACACTGTCGTAATCAATATAAACATATCAAAAAGGGCCCTAAATTTGTACACAAAATCACACACAACCAGACATTTGCATTTCATTGATAAGACCTTTTCGCTGTCCTTTTGATCATGAAGTACTTAGTTCCGCAAATCAAGCAATTTATCCTTTTCTTATCTGGTAATTAATTAATTCTTTGGCCGAATTACTAGGTTTACTTAGGTTGTTGTCTGTGACCAAGGTATGATGAAAGCCCCCCCCCCCCCCCCCCCCCACCTTTTTTTTGGTCCATATTAAAAATTCAAAAAAATATTACAACATGTCTCCTCATATATTGGGCACACCTTTGCAAAGTACAAGCACAAACAGATAGAACTGCATGTGCATTAACTTAGCAAAAAATCTAATTATGAAATCTGCAATCAATCATGTGTGTATGAGTGGGCATTTGTTGTGACGGAGGGATATGAGTCAACGATTTCACTTTTGAAAATAAAAGTGCTTTTGTGCTACTGAAATGTATAATTTTAAGTCTTCATTTCTTATCTAAGTTTACCTATATATAAAACATGATAACATTTGCAAAAATAAAATTCAAACACTTAATCAGATAATATAAAGGCAATCACTATTATCTCATAAGCTAAACACACCCATTCTAAAATAGTATATATTAAGCCTCCTTTCCTTCATGTATGATTATAACTGCCATATTTTTTCTCCATTTTATGAACACCCAGGTACTGAGCAGATTATTCGCTATTGTGTATTAATAATTAATACATGCCTTGTTCAGGAAATACACAATTGGTGCAGTTAACAGAGAGGATGTGCTGTCCTTAAAATTTATCTAGTCCCAGCTTCCTCTTTTTTATATCTAACTCTTCAAAATAAATTGAAATAAATGAACCAGTAATTAGTATGTCAGATTTATCAATTTCCAAGACACCAATAGAATAACACTCAGCAGTAGCCAGTGCCATTGAATATCAGCTGGGTATATTAATTAATTAAGACAATATGCTGATGATGTGTCTTTTCCAAAGGCACTTAAGATACCCATTATTAAGAGCACAATGTAGGATTTAAACCAGGGATCTATCAGTTCCTGGCCAAGCAACTATGACAAGTCAGAACCATGTGCTTTGTGCTTTCTAAACCATCATTTTACTTTTTCATGACATGTACAGTGTTACAAATCTGGAAACAGGCCAAACTTCCATTATGGAATATCATACAAATACATGTAGCCATGAACTTTATCCATTACGAGTGTAGTTTTCATGCATGCATCTTTTTCCTTTTATTTTCACTACCGGCAGAAATTGTGCAAGCAGATCCCTTATCATGAAACGAAAACAGTGCACAGACACACTAAAGTGCAAAATGTCTTTTCAAGGTACATCGAGTTACCAGCCATTAATATTGTATTAAACATACACCCAAGTCTTAATTTAACATATGTATTGCATTACGGTGTTAGCAAATTCATCTACTTCTAAGTTCATCATGGACATCAAATTGATTTGCTTTAAAAATACATGAACCATCTATTGAAAGTACTATAATTACATCAGGTAAAAAGCCCTACCCCCCCCCCCCCCAAAAAAAATTTATATACTAGTGAAATGGTGTGAGATTTGGGGTTGGGTAGTTAAGTGATAGACTTTTCCATAACCTTTTGATAGTTTATGGACTACCTATAACCATATGACATGTATCATCACATACACTACATAGTAAAAATCAGAATTTTACCTGAAGGAGAGAGAAGGAATGTCACCTACCTCTAACAGGTATGAACCCTTCAACACTTGATACAATCCACACACTTCAATTATCACAGAACCTGATAACAAATAATTCAGAAGATCTTTAAAATAGCCCACTTACAATCTGATACTCCAGTAATAAGGCGAAATGAAAACTATTTCCGAAATTGCAAATCACTGAAGTCTTGATACACTCTCCACAGGGAAAAGGAATTGCGAGTCCATACAAAAATCACTCCTTTTTCCTAATATAATATAAATCTATAGTCAACCTAAGGAAGTGCAGTTAAGGTAACTAAACACATCTCCATACAAAGACTTTTAATCATCAAATGAACAAAATTCTATCAATCCTGACCCTAAGCTTACTCTCCATTAGAGTCGGCCGATAACATCTGAGATACAGGTAAGCTCCATTTACCTGTCAAACCTGTGTATTGTCACCAGGTACATAACATGTACATAATAACTATATATTGCTATTATCAGGTCTGAAAGGGTAAAAACAGCCAGCTGAATGAAGAAATTTCTGATGGTGAACAGAAAAGTACTACCGTGAGGGTTGAACTCAACTGATAATTGATGGGAATGTAAAAAAAAAAATCTTCAGTTGAAGGAGGTGCATTTCCTTGAGGCTTATAGTCTGCATAATAACTGTTGGCTAAGCATGTGATAAACTCAAGATGGACTTGCGTCTGAAAGTGTAGAGATTGATAACATTGGCAGTTACGACAGAATAAGAGCGACCGTGATGTAATTATTGGACATTGCCTTTGAAAAATATTTAAAGAATACCTGCGTTCAGCTAATAATATTTACTTCAAACATAAAAATCAATATGCAAATAACCCGAAGTTTAGGAAAACAAACCAGACTAAATTTGTGCAAGCCATGGGGGAAAAAAAATTCTGAATGTATTGAACAAGCCTAATTGTCACTCAGTGTTTAAATCTACACGTCAAACCTTTAATATGCTTAACAGTGCATACGCAATGTTACACTTGGTATATGCACATGATTGATACGACATGTCATACTTTGTTTGGATTTTTTTTCCACATGAGTCATGAGGTTTTTAGATTATCAAAATAATTACATACTGGTTGCCCTAATATGGCAATTTATGTCAGAGTGTGTTATCAAGGGAAATAACTCGTGTACCAGTGACTACTTTTGGTTTCATGGCAGTATAGGAAGTTTTCTAACTGATGTTTAAGATTTCATTTACATCTGGCCTTTGATTTTTTACAGGAAATAAATCTATATCTATAACAATTTGAATTTTCATTAATAAAGCATTCATATATTTTAAATCTGTTGGTTTTTATTTCATCAAAACATTAGACAGAGCTGAACATCAAGCATCTTATTTCACCTTTTCCTTTAAATGATTAAATTCTATTGCCTCTAAATACTAGTACATGTACATAAAAGATAATTATACTCACAACTTTCCATGTCACAATACTTTTCTTCTTCTTCACTATTAATTTATTCTTTCAAAATTATTTTTTCCCAACACCAAATGGTACTGTATTAACTCTTACAATTAATTTATCCTTTCAGAATTATTGTTTCATATATTTAAGATCAAGAGAGCTACAGATTTAATACAGATATTTAACAGCTCTAAAAACATGAATTAAGACTAAACATCCTGTATACATGTATGAGTGATTTCTGAATGACAATAGAGACTGAAGGTCATGGGGGCTTTAAGGAATGCTTAGGGATGATGACATAACAATGAATAAGAAGACTTTAAATTTGTAATGTCAGATAATACAAACAAGGCTGCCTATCTCAGCATTAAACTCCTCAAAGAGTTGATCTCTTGTTAACTAAATCTCCAGCAATCACTTGCCTGTTAGGAAAACCCTGGCATTCAAACCTCCAATTCTGCCCTAAATCTGTGCTACTTAAGAAAAGTGAATGATACCAGCAAAGACAGAAAAATATTAATGGCAATTGTCAGAGAGAGAGAGAGACAGAGAGATAGACAGACAGATAAACAGACAGACAGACAGAGGGTCATTTAAAGTAGAAAGATGTTGGTACACTTGACCACCAGGACAAAAACTCAAACTTCTTTCTCTCTCCCTCCTCTTTCTCTCTCTCTCCTTCCTTCCACTCTTTCTCTCTCTCTCTTTGACACCAAATACATGTACATGTACCTGTACAATTCATGACAACTTGGTCTTATACTCAAAATAATGAATACTTAAAAATATCACTGCAGTCCTTATTTTCATACAAGTGAGATTAAGTAAGAATTACCTTAAGAAATATGCATGTATATTCCAAGTTGTTTCTGAGCACAAAGACCACCAAATATTATATTTCTTTGTAACACAGTATCCGTCATTGAATCATTAAGTTTGCTATTCCTAGCACTCACGTAACAGGATTTATCTTCAGGGACAGACACCTTAAATGCACTATTGTATATATATATACGTATCCTGTAAGTATTTTACTGTATCCTATCGAGTCTTGATTATAGGATGTTACGGTGAGGAAGAATCTGTCGAGACTTTAGTTAGTTTCACCTTGAGAAATTCAAGAAGAAATCGTTGTTACACTAGCTGTGTTTTCCTCGACTCTTTCTTTCTCTGTGTGTACATACATTTTGGCATTTAATATTGACACAATGCAGAATACATAAAAGTTTTCTCAGGGCTTCTTTATTTATCCAGCAAGTCTTATCTCACTAAAATAGATTTACCAAGAAGAAACAGGCATTTAAATGGAAAAACAAGGCTATTTTAAAAATAAAACAGAAGTCAGGTACATATATCTAGAGCTAAATACCAAGAGTATCAGCTTTAAACCCTTTAATTCTTATACAAACATGGCCACTATAAAACAACCCTAGCCTTTTTATCAATTCAGTCCATATAAATTCATATGTAAATTAATCAAACTCCTAGCCCAACACTTGGAACTTCCTATATTAAAGGTTAAATTATTTGGGTTTTTAAACAAGCAGTTGTAAAGGACAAAAAGAGACTACAATGCAAATTTTGCTAACATTGAGGAAATTCAAACATTCTCCTGCTTTTAGTCCAAAGCACCATTAATACAAACTGATGCCAAATTTGGGCAAAAAAAGAAAAACAAAAACAGGACCAAGGGGTAATATCTTGTCTTAAAAGAAGTGGGACAAGAGCTAGCTAACACAATGGCCAAACACAATGGCCAATGTAGATTAATGCATGCATAATTCAAACTGTGCCCAAGTAACTTCAAAAGCATGTACACCATCTATCACTTTTTATTCACAGCAACCAACAAAGGATTGTCAATAAAATGGACACCTGTAAATATAATTAACAACTTTTCTATTTTCAAGGAAAACATGGCATCCTTTTTTTCCCTGAGTAAACAGAAATCTCAATTTCAATGTGGGAAAAGTTCTTTAACTGATCTTTTATTTTCATGCTACATGTAATATATATCTTCAAAATCCTACCTGTATAGAGCTATTAAAACTTGAAACTACACAGTCTGTTCATGCAATTTAACCATATAATAGCAACAATATAAACCAAAATCAAATACATGTAATACTAGCTATAATAAATGAGTGTCAACCTAATTTATATAGTTTCCTTCAACTTTCCTTTACATAAGCGCAGGCCACGCTGCATCAAATTCTTTTAAACTAGTACTCTGTATGCACTTTACGTCAAAAGAAATTTTATCTGCAGCGATAAATAAAACATAACAGGAGAAACAATTTCCATAATGAAATATTTTTTTCAACACATATTAAAGAATTACAAAAATCATGGGCATAAATTCCTTGCTGGAATGTAATTGTTACATTTTTATGAAACTGAATCCATTTCTGCGTAATACTGGTACCTTAATTGACCAATAAATACAAATGTTTTGTTGTTCAGACCCCCTACAGAGATTCTAGAGTTTCATTAACTTCAATCATAAAGATCATTAATGTCTAACAGATGCGTAAACATACTCAGAACACAGACAAGGAAATGGCTACTCACACAGTTTATTTTAGAAGTTCCCTCAAAGTATCTACACAGACACACAAGTACACTGTACATCACATCCCCAACAATCTTTCTAAACCAAGATGGAAAAATTGATCTGTTAACATTTTTTTATCTTCTGCAACCCCATTCAGCAGACAGCCTTATCTATGAAGGAGATCAATGTTTTCTGCAATGTTACTCCATGATATCAGCCAGTCTAAATTTGATCGAAAGAGGGTTAAATACTAAGTCGTCCATGACATATACCGGGTAATTGTAAACAGACCAAACTTGATGTAGAATCACTATGCTTCACTAAAATTACAAAGACAATGCAAAATAACTTAGAGGGAGACCTTTTAGAAAAAGGCATTCTTCTTGCAGCTTTTCACAGAATCTTATAATGCTCAGTACACATATTATTTATGATAATGCCTGGACATCAAACATCCAAAAAATATAAATTTCTGAAGATTTAAGAAACATATTTAATCTTTATAAGAATCAAACTTATAAAGTTGATGCATTGTTAAGTACTTTGTGCAGTTACACAATAATGCAGTATTAAAGTACTTGTACTTATGACAAACTTACATAAATTATATCATTCAATCACAAGAGCCATTTTAATGCAGATACTTGTAATACATGAGTAAATTTAACCAGTAAAAGTCAGATGGTATAATGAATGTAGAGTCACTTTAAAATTAGCCGCCTATTTCCTGCTCCAGACCACTGCCTCATCATACAGAACTAATGAGACTGAGTGTGTCTAAAAATAGTAGTAAGAGATTTCTGAGCATTAATCTACAATATCCTTTTTGACCAATCTGTCACTGACAGACATTGAGCCATTTTATCAATTAACATTGAATTAAAGGAGCAGAATTGTGGAATTTTGTTGCATAGAAATATTTTAATCAATATGTATCATAACTATTAGCACCCTGATCAACCACAATCCTGAGATATATCGCATGTCATATTGAGTATTCATTGGCTATTTTTTTTTTTTTCAAGCTCATAAAATGTTTTTATAGCTACAGTGTAGCTACACCAGTCGTCACTGACAATACGTGGGGTATTTACTTTTCACTTGTGTTGTCTAGCTCTAAGGCATTTAAGTAATGAAGAGATTTCAAAACAGTTTTAAAGTGTATTAGCTAGATTTTAAGAAAAGTAAACTATGGATCAAGCAATTTTTTTTTTTGGTTGAGTCTGTTTTTCATCACTGTATTCAATATTGAAATACCAGAGTGAGCAGATGGCATTCAGATGATAATCTACACCCCATTAACTATTATGCTCCGCTAAAAATGTCAGTGTTTTAAATAATTCAAAAAATGCTGGGTGTTTAATTTCTCATGCATGCAGTGTCCTTCGATGCCCGTGTACCAACTAGAGAAGTGAACTATTGACAGAATTGCACTCAAATGAAGATGTTCAATCTGTTTCCAAACAGAGCACCAGTATTTAATGCAATGTAGCTATATACACAAATTTAATTGGGAATGTCTACCATTATATCAAACTATAATCAATTCAGATAATTTTTCATTTTCCAATTTTATCATTAAACATGTTTAAAGTTTGAAGGCAGAATAAGTATTATCCTTTTCTTTACATGTAATACACAATGGCCACACAAATTTGCTTTCAGAAAAAAAAAGGTATAAAATCCTACTATATAGACTCATACATGTATAATTCTTCACTGAGATATCAAATATCAATTTCATAGAAACTCCATCAAAAATTGTATATGTGTCATTAAAAACTGGTTAAATAGGTTTCCATTTTTTACACGAAGTAATTTGATATGACACTTTTGTAGTCGTGTGTAATAGACAGCTATTGGCTACTGGGAGAGTAACGGGGTAGGTACACCTTATATATGTTTATGATAAACCTTTTAATTGAATTATCATAGTTCATTCTACTTTAATTTATTTCTTAATAAATACTTTTCTGCAATTGCATATTTGTCATCTTAGCTAAAACAATCAATGCTAAGCATCATTGCAATTACAAGGTACTGAAAGACATTGTTGTACATACTTATAAGTATTCATAATGCATAAAGTGACTACCGGTAGTCATACTATTGAAAGATTCAATATTTCATAATTTGATATGACACTTTTGTAGTCGTGTAAAATAGAGAGCAATTATATTGTAGTGGGGGTACACCTTATATATGCAGGTTTTTTTTTCATTTTCATTTGTGTATGTTATGCATAAAGTGAATAGACAAACTACCGAATGATTTTTTTTTAAATTCTATCTGTCTATTATGAGACAATTTTCAAATATGCTATCATATGATGCTGTATATATCATATAAGTAACTTGAATTATGATATAAAGGAACTGATCTATATATAATTTGATGGTGTGTATTTAATTCAACACAAACAAATTCAGAAAAACAAAAAAGTGAATTGTATAGAATTTGATCAAAGTCCAAATGGATTAACACCGGTTATAATTCTCGTTTTTAAATATGACATTATTATTACTTAACCTTTTTGTGCGCCAAATTCTTCGCATTGAATATACACATAAAATTAAAAAAAAAAAAAAACAACTGAAATTTGAGTAGAGCCTAATCGTTCACGTTGGAACATTATTTCATTAGCGAGACTCACCTGTTCTCTCACCTGATGGACGGCGTCGACTTGTTAGCACGTTGATAAGCTTCTGGTACTCGGCCCCCCTTTCCTCCGTGAGATTGAGATGGGGACCAGTAAATAATTATCAAGTCGTTCGTGAAAGGTTTCGTATCATTGGCCACTTTTCAGGGGCACGGCATAAGGGTCCATCGACAGTTTTATAGATTACCAGAGGATACAATGCAGATTGCCAAAGTGTCAAAGATACTACATAGCCTATACAAATTTGTGATTTTTTTTGGGGGGGGGAGGGGGATATGTTCAGAGCATGCGCTGTTCTGAAGGGGTCGTGGGGTTGGAGTGGTCCTGGAGAAAAGTTCAAACTTAGCATTAAAGAAATTCCCACAGTAAAATTACCAAAATTCAACCCTCTGGCCTGGCATGTTCATGTATCCCTTGGCACCCTCCCCTCCCCCCCCCCCCCTTGAATTTTTTTTTATCTTCGTACGTAGAGAATTAGATTTGAGAGAGAGAGAGAGAGAGAGAGAGAGAGAGAGAGAGAGAGAGAGAGAGAGAGAGAGAGAGAGAGAGATTACCATAAAATTGGTTTTAATTTTTAAGTACCTCGGCTTTGCCCTTAAAATAATAATTTAGTTTATTCCATATGAAACTGTTCTGTAATTTTACTTCTTAATTATGTGTACTTCTATAGCTTTAGTATAAATATTGGGGTTAGCTTTTATTAAGTATTCAGAAATCATTCTGTTAGATTTGACATTATACAACTGAAACATTATTTTCTCCAACTCTTAAAGGGACCTAGACACGATTTAAGATGAAAAGTTTAATTTTTATATTTCATGTATAAAATACAGGTTATAAGAGGGATACCGATGTATGAATTCGATCATTGAACTTTATGGAAACAAAGCTCGAGTCTTATACATGTATTTGTTTACAAATAATGTAAAGTAATTAAGGAATCGCCATTTCTTTGTCAAACTGACTCGTGGCACACAAGATAAACTGATTCAATATTATCAACAGAAAAAGCTACATTTGATAGAAATAAAACACACATATAAAAAATAACAGGACATGAGCGTTGTTTACAAAACAACAATTTCAAACTCAGTATCTAGCTTGTAACTCAGTATTTGACTTCCAAATTTTGACAAAACATTAAAAATACCCATATTCACAATTCTAAACATTAACAACAGAAAAATAAAATTTAAATTTTTGAGCTCAAGTCGTGTCTAAGTCCCTTTAATTGGTCATTGCATCCCGTCATGAGTTGAACATTATTTTTCATCATTACGAAATGATAAATATGCATGCATATCATATATTGAATATGAATTGATTAGGTAATATTATTTTTAATTACAATTTTAGAAAGTTAGAAAATGAGTTGTCAAATGGTCTAGTTTTTTCTTTTAGAAAAAGAAGTATTTATTAAATCTCATAAGACATATGAAGGACAACAAAATTCCTGGAAGTGATGGGTACACTGCTGAACGTTTTTGAATTTTTTTGGAAAGATATTGAAAGATTTGAAAGTCATTATCCAAGCTACACCACGTATATTACCTATTTATACAGGGAGCAAGTCCGTTTTGAAAGTAATTTTAATGTAACCGTAAATAAAGGTTGCCGCGTTGAAATTAATGCATGTTCATACGGGTTTGGTCGCAGTGTTTATTACGCAATTCAAGATAAACGAATGTATACATGTATTTCCTTTCATTCCAATCTGGATTTTTTCTGGATATTTATTTTTTTTCAAAATTTTTGGTTGATTTACATGATTATTTTCCGATATACATGTACATAGTTTCGACGAAAACTAGCCCATACTTTTTTCAAACTTTGGTAAAGTAAAAAAAAAAAAAGGTCTATTGAACAGCGTATCAGTTTGGGGGGGGGGGGGGGGGAGAACATAATTCAAATTGAACCTCAAAAAGAATGTATAGGTCCAAACAATTTGTAATAGTTTAAGAATTCTTATATTTAATATTGCTGTTAATACTGGACGCCGAGGATATATATCTATATAAATTTTATCATCAACAAATAATAAAACAACATTGAAAAAAATACTGTGTCGGAGAACTGAATTATGATATATATATATATATATATATATATATATATATATATATATATATATATATATATATATATATATATATATATATATATATATATATATATATATATATATCAATAAATACGTTCGAAAAGTAAAAGAAAGTAGATCTTTTATCGGCTTAAAGATAGTACATGTATTTCCTTTTTTTTACAACAAAATCAAGTTGTAAAACACAGACAGCCCGTCGTGTTAAAATTTTCAGTTATTATAAATAATCATTGAGTAATTTAGAGAGAGAGAGAGAGAGAGAGAGAGAGAGAGAGAGAGAGAGAGAGAGAGAGAGAGAGAGAGAGAGAGAGATTTTCTGTATTATCATGTTGTAATATCATTTTTGTTTCAAAAATTTAACAATATGATACTACATATATTTTACACGTACATATACACGTACCTTTGCGTTACACGAACCATTTTCCGTACGCGCTATCCACGACATAATGGTCGTCATGAAAAAAGTGAAAGCAGAATTTAGGATATAGTTGAAATTCACGTTATCGAGTGCTTGCTACTGTAAATCTAACGTTGGCAGTAATAATGACATCTGCTTGGGGATCTGGCCTACAATGCTAGATAGAAATACCTAGGATATCGCCAAAACATCACCGGTTTCCGTAAGAGACTATATCTAGTATATTACTCATGTACAAGGAAAATTAAGTCATGGCAGGTCAGATTTCCAGAGAATATGTGAGCGTTCTTATCCCAAGAACAAGAGATTCAAGAATTCTTCTTGTGAATTTAGAGGAAAAGGGCATGTGGATGCCAACGACTCTTCGGCAGGATGCTGACACATTTCAAACAGTTGCCAGTAAACTTATAACAGAGGTATATCATGTATATTCTCATACAATGAATACTATGTTTTGTTTAATTTTTAAGGAAAGAGTGGTTGTGAAGAATTATGTGTTTACTTACATTTTAAAGAAGACATGACTGTCAAAAAGTTCAATATTGAGAACGTTGATGATGTTGATAGTAAATTTATATATATAATTTTCACCGACTGATGAAGACCGGTAACACGGTCAAAATATTTTGAAACGGTGTTTTAAAATATACATGTGTGCGTGCGTGCATGTGTGTGCATTTAAACAAGTTGGCACCAGGTGGCCAAACATGGGATATATAACGTTACAGAAAGTGGAAAACTATATATTTGGTTTTGAAAAAAAATAAATTCACATAAGTATAGACATTGAAGTAAACAATTTAGTTAGCAGACGAGCAATAGATGACTTTCAAGTTGATGAAAGATATGTTTGAATAACAATGTCATTGTGGGCTCAATTAGAATAAATCATTCCTTTTCTTTTTAATTAACATGACCATCTTCTTGGGCAGTCCTGGCAGGGTATACCAAATTAAAAACACACAATGTTTACGTTTAAAATAATTATCTTAATTTTGTCTTAGCTTTGTCATTATATATTTTTTTTTAAATTACGAAATACAATTGAAAGGATTTAAGGACTAAATTACACTAAAAGTTTTAAAATTTCAAGATGCCAATGAAAGAATGGCACAAATTTAACTGTCAAAACACTCGCTTTCAAAGGTTTAAAATATTTACAGGGGAATACTGCGGACCCAGTACTGCTAATAATGGATACTGTAAGGATAGTAACTGTTTTCAAGTAAAGCTAGGGGGATACATTTAACTTTTATGAATATGAATGTCAGCTATTAAACCTCATTTCGGATGTTCTCAGGGATTAATCAGCTAATCAAAAGGGTTCTGAAAAAATGTTCCTCTAATGTATTTAAATGCCAAGTCTTTATTGCTTGGGTTTTGGGTTTGGTTTTTTTCGTTATAAGTGAAAAGTACTAAATAAGAAATTGGTCACAGTAGTAGTTGTAGAGTTGGTCATGTTTGGCTGCATGCAATTGTGAATTTATGTGATGGCAGAACAACTTAATTGACTCTCAAAAAACATTTCACCAAAGTCGATATATCATCAGTCCCAATATAAAAGCAATGGATCTTTATTTAGCTAAGTGCAATACTTCGTATGTACTTATAGGTTAATTCATATACAAATGAATATTTATGTGAATGCTTTTCTCTTGTAATTAAGCTAGAAACTGCATCCAAGCAAAAATTACCATGATTCTAACTTAGCTTAAATTCTGAAATTCTTACTGTCACCAAGCCCAAGTTGTGATTTTTACACTTGAGTGATTATGCACCTGCTTATAAATTGTTTTAGGCTAATTACCTGCTATTGTAACAGGAAATCTACATTTTATCATGCTTGTAACCACACAACCATATATGTAAAGAAGGCTTATTCTATATATAGGAAAAACGCAATTTCTTTGATGATCACATTCCATTACTTTGATGCTAGATTCTATATATAGTAAATACACAATTTTCAGCTATGATATTTCTTTACATAATTTTATAAAAGTATCAAAGTGGAACTCCTTTGTATATACAATTAATCTTCATTAAATATATATTCCTCATTGGTTCTGATGGATATTCATGTAGATAGCTTCTATATCTGTTTGCTAAGAAAGGCAAACTATCATTTGGGTGAGAGGCTTTCAAGTTTCTTCAAATGAAGGATTTTATGCCAAGGAAAGATAATTCATGAAAGGAGGATTTATCGATAAAGCTTTCTTCAAGTTATTAATACCCATACTATCAATTTAAAATCTTTTAGATAAGCTTCCAAACAAATGTGGTAGATTTTTAATTTTTAAGATAGGGTAAATTTATCATGTTATAAATTCTGCAAGATGAAATGCTTTGTAAGAGTCTGAAATTTAACAATAAAATACTTGAAACAAATGATGACAATGCATAGTTTGGTAAAAAGTAAATGATGTGTTGCAGTAATTTAATTTGTGAAACATTTTTAATACAAGATGGAGTTGGGGTCAGTAAAAAAATACGCCAACTAAAAACACTTGATAATTTAGTGCAGTACTTCAAGGAGAAGAATGTAGTTATTTTATAAAGCAGTTTAATTCATGAGTAAAAACTTGCCATAGTTTCCTTATTTCTGAGTAACAGCGCGTGCTATCCGCCCAGCAATTGCATACTCCAAAGTTCGTGCTATTATTCTACAAAGTATTTTTTGTGGCTAAGTGCATTGTACAAATGTACTAATGATTACATGTACTATGAGTAATTACTTTCAATACAATGAACGTGTAATGACAGTGTCCTTGTTGCTGTACATTGTAGGCCACTGGACAGGACCTGGGTCAGTGTAAGGGGATCATTAAGATGAACTTCTACCACTTCAGCGGCTCTCCCACTGTCACACACTTCATATTTCTGTCCAAGCCTTTGGAGAACTGTGAAACAGTAAAAGCAAAATTCTTTGTTGTTTAAACATCTGATTTTAGTAACATCCATCAACAAAACATCTAGTATAGATTGAACCATGTCAGATTTGAAACATATCGGTACTTTATAAAAAAAATTCTAGATAATGAGTGAAGTGAGATTTTAATAAAATCAGCATTTCAATTTTTAACCAAACATGATTTAAAGTTTAAACTATATATATAAGAATTTTTTATTTATTAAGCTTTTGGAAATATGAAAAAAATATCCTTTTCTGTCAAGGTTTTTAGGAGACTAGTAAATCATATGTTGATACATAAAAAGTCAATATTGTATTTAGTACAAGTAGCTCACCAGCTCTTCCAAAATTTTCTGTTATATTTCTGTATATTATTTTCACCCACAGTGCTGTGATGATGCCCTGTGGTGTAATGTGGAAGAGATGGAACAGCAGTTGCAGGCTGAGCCAGGACTTCTGGGATTGGAGCCAATTAATCTGGCTAAACACCTCAATGGGGGTAATAAATGTCATCTTATGCTTGTCAATACAAAGAACTACGGTATGCAAAGTGAAAGGCAGTCTTAAAAAAACAGCTACACATATACTGTATGTACATGAAAATATTTGCCCCCATTTTATTTTTGTCCTTTTGACCTTGATGCCAGAGGGCAAATTTAAGAATGGGCAAATTCTAATGTCTCAAGTGATCTCTTTTTAAACACATCTTTGCACAGATGAATTATAGACAAGTGGAATTGTCCAGAATTAGAAAGGCGGAAATAACACAGGGCAAAAATACCATAACCCTGTATACAGTATATTACTATAGAGCAGCTGTTTTAAGAAGAGCTTGGACTTTGGGCAGATCGTGTCAAAATCAAATTTGATGAAGGTGTGGTCTGCTCATGGTTTATAGCTTTCCAGTCATTTTTTAAAAGATATGAATACATTGGAAACAACATTTGTTCGACTTCATCCAGGGATGTATGTTTCAGTTGAAACAGTGTCAATTTCACACTAAAAGAGAACACCTTTAGAAAAAAAATTCTGATTTCAACAGTTTATGAATGTCAGTGAGCTTTTCTAAGCAAAATTGATAGAAGGTGCTTTGTATTTGTTGTTTTACTTGTATTGATGAGCAAAAAAGATAGTTACATGAACATTCCTTTGAAACTCCAAGCTTTTGTTAAAATGACTATTATAAGTACATGTATGCTTACTGAGATTAAGTATTAACAATGATAATTTATGAAATTATATGGTTTTACAAGATTGTGATGTTCTCTTTAATGATTTTTTTTGCTAGAGACCCTGCAAATGAATGCCCTGAGTGAGATGGGCGTGGACTACATAGACACAGAGAAGGAAGACTCCTCCCAGCTCTCAGCCCAGGAGGCTGTGGTCAAGTCAGCCAAACTGGGCAAGAAAGGTCAGTTCATAGTCCAAGTGAAGCTGCACTATTTATACATGTACTTCTTGACTTGGGAAAAGCTAAAATGCCAGATTAAGCTCTCTTTTATTCTCTTATCTTGAGGATTAGATTTTTTAGTTTTGTATCTCGTTCTGCTTAGCTGAAAACTTTTTGTTGGTCATTTGAACTTATATTTATTTTCACCCATTTGACCTTGTTGTTAATGGGGTAATCCCCCCAAAAATTTTACTTAAAGATACAGAGTTGATAGTTACTTGTATAATAGATTTTGATGTTTGAGATACCAAATTTGAACTACATGAAAATGTATAACTACATGTATGTCTGTTGTAGAACAAGAACTTCTCTATTATGAGTTCATGGACTGGTGCTTGCCCTGTTCAATGATGAACAAAACTGTCTTCAAGGAATACATTGTTCACAAAGGGGCAAAGGCTGAGCAAGTCGAAGCCCTATTCAGGTAATTTTTTGATGACTTTGTTTTTGGATGATGATGATGATGATGCAATCATGAGAAAAAAGAAAAAAAAATTTAAATAAAAATATGTTGAAAGATATGTTTGAGGTTGTGTTTTTTCATGTAATTTAAATGTTTTCATGGGTCATACATGTGCTGGTCCATGCAAGTTAATATTTTTCCAAGATTTATTTGTATCTAAAGTGTGAGTAATATACAGAAATTCTCAGAAAAAAATGAGTTCCATACAGATCTACAATGAAATAATAGTAATGGAAACAATAAACATGTGTTAATTTTGTTGTTTCCAGGTCTTTTGATTTCCACAAGAAGAACGTCTTACAGTTTAAGGATATCCTGGTCGGATTAGCAGCATTAGAGCCATCAACTCAACATGGTGGAATGCCAGCAGAAGTGAGATGCAGATATATCTTTAGGTTCTATGATCAAAACATGGACGGTTTTCTGCAGTTTGAGGAATTCAAGTAAGTTTGCCTGACTGGCATCATTTGATTTATAGTTCACCTAGTAGGCAAGTGAGGGAACAATTTTGCAGTAAAAGAAAAAAATGAAGTTGAACCTTAACCTTTGATTACTTGATTACTATAAATTCCTTATTTTACGCGAGTACTTAATTCCGCGATTTAACAGATTTCCATTAAATCGCGAGAACATAAAATCGCGAATACCTGAAATTTTATTATACCCGGTAGTTTCATGTAGTTTATATATGTAAAAAATTAAAAGCGAGATTTTAAAATTCTCACGATTTTACGCAGATAATAATTCCTCGCGTTTATATAGGAAATCACTGTATTTTTGCAAAATAATATGAGGGAAAAGTTCTGCAGTTAACTTTATTTTTTACCCATTAAAAATTCAGTTATCCTAACATTGTAACTAACAGTGTTCTGTTTTTGATTTTAAGATGTATGGTCAGAGATATTCGGAAAATCAAAGGTCTATCCCTGGATGACGATTCTGTCACTGAAGATGCTCAGAAAAGTGCAAAGTGAGTACCCTCTCGTTTGCTACATCTAGCAATGGCTTGACCCAAATAGTACATGTATTAAATTAGAAACTTTGACCCCTTATGTTGATTTTCTTACTTACTTTGTAGATTATTTGGAAACGAGACAAAGAACAAGCTTCCCCTGGGGGAGTTTTTGACCGCTGTCGGACAGCTGAAGTTCCGAGGGACATCTGTTCTGTTCAGATTGCCCCAGTCCTGTGTGGCCTTGCTTAAAGGGTCAGTAAGGTAGCATTTTAACCGAGTAAATACACATATGTGGAAGGTGGTATTGGACACCTTTAGATATAAATGTGGATAATATTACATCATATTAATCAAATTATATTGATCTCACCGTAAATGAGCTTGAATGATTTTTGAATATTATTAGAAAGGTAAACAATGTATTTTAAACTCATTACTAGAAACTCCCAAACCTATTTTGTTAAACATGGGGATTGTGAAAGAAAGAGAAGATTGTTGTTTATTTTATGGATCATTTTTGAAGAAAGTATGTCTCAATATAGAGTTGTCCATGCCCCCTGAAAACATGTAATTTGGGGACTCTAATATTGTATTTTCATTTTATAGAGCTGAAAACAGTGCAAATCAAAATGGAGAAACTATGGAACCACCTTTGAAGAGATGTCGGCCAAAGCTCTTGGATTCTGTCAAATCTCCTCCAAGGAAATTGAATGCCACAGGTAAAATTCTTGTCTCAGTACCAGAAGCAGTATAGATATACATTGATATTATATATATGGTTTAGCAATTTTTAGTGTTTTGTGAAAGTCACTACCTCTTTAAGTTAATTTCTATACCGTATATCCGGTAATTTTTGCGATGATCTAATTTTTGCTTTTTTTCGCGATCTCTTTCAAAACGAAAAATATTAAATACGCAGAAATTATATCCTGTGTTATTTTCTTTAAGAAACTTTTAAAATCACCAAAAACGACTGATGCAAATTAAAAATGCATTTTCGCAAATTTTGTGTCACGCAAATAAACTGGATATACGGTACATGTGTTTTGTTGATGATAGTGACAGCCATCAGAATATAGGAGTAACTGGGAGGTCTGACTTGAATCAGACTGTAATAGCGGATGTCATGAGATTTTATATACTGGTAGATGTCATTCTCTTGAACAGATACAGAAATGGAGGTATTCAAGCTTCCTGAGGGGAGGCCTTTATCGGCTGGGAGGTTCGTCACCCACATCAGATACGAACTAGCCACACACACTGTCAAAGTCCGGCGAACAGGAGTGTTGTCTGATGTAGTCAAACTATGGGATCTACAAGGTATAAACCAACTTTATTTCGCAATTTACTAGACTAGAGATAAACTGGTTTGCAGCAACTACCGTGCACAGTCAAGATGTAGATATTAAATCTGGATAATAAAATACCCAAGACATTTGAAGACTGGTTTGCAGCAAGAAATATTCATGAAGACAAAGCTCTTTTAAACCTTATAAAAAAATTTCACTTGCGTGGGCATTTTTTTTTCTAAGGGGGGGGGGGATATCTCCTTTTAATATAGGATTAACATTGTTTTGATTAGTGTGAAATTTTATTGTTTGCGACCAACAAATCTTATTGGTGTTGGTTTTTTAAAATGAATTTTAATGCATTTGAATTATCTTTAAATTGTAGATTTTATTTTTAGAAAATTGTTTCACTCGAGTGATAGATTTATTTCTCTGTGAAAATACCATTTGATACATTTGTTCTATTTTTGATTTGATTTTGACGACACTCTGCAGGAACATCTGCTGTGACAGAAAGTGCTGCCTGTCATTTAGAGGGAGACATTTCAAGATTTCAGAGAATGCCATCTATAGATTCATTCAATGCAGTGAGTGTTGAATTTTTTTTAAAACTTAAATTCATGTGCTTACAGTAAACAGCATGAACATGCACACCTTTATCTTTAGATTCTCAATAGCCTAAACTTAGTTATAAATACGTATAAACTCTTACACCAGCCTCGCTCATCAAAGGTTTATTTGTAGAAATCTCATCCCAATGAAATGCTGACTGGTCTGAGGTATTTTGAGAGAGCTATCAAAGGAGATAATGGGGGCCCAGCAAAGGTAATTTGCAATATATATTTTTGGGTAAAAATTTGTGTCGCATGATAATGTGAATTCAAGTATATATGTATAAAAATGAAACACATTAACATGTAATTTGCTTGACAATGCTCTTTCTTTGATTCAGTGAAATATGCATGTAATTTTTATCATATATAGTTATACAAGTAATTGGATAAAAGATAAATGCATCATTTTTTCATGATTTATGATTGAGTGAATGGTGTCAAACTTTCAGCAAGACTTTATAAGTGATGAGATTTTTTTTATGAAAGTATAATACATGTCCCATATTTTTGATGTTATTTTCCTCTCTTTCATGTACAGCCTGGCTTTGACTGGGGACAGGTGGACACCAATGCCCTTGCCAAGTGTCTCCTGACCTTGTGTAGAGAGCTCAAGGACACCTTGTGTCTGGAGCCGCGATTGGTCAAACTGAAATCCCCTGTGTACATTCTTGGTAAGAAGTTGGTTATTTACATAATCAAATACAACGTACATAGATTTTTTTTTTTATTTTACAATTATAGATAGGAAAATAGAAATTATTGTTGTGTTACATATTGCAAAAATACCTGTACATGTACAGCAAAACTCGTTTATAACGAATTTCAAGGGACCCTAGAAAAAACTTCGTTATAGCCGTAATTCGCTATACGTTTATAACGAATTCGTTAAATATATGATAGCGAATTCGTTATAAAATAATTAAAGGTTTTTCCGGCTAACAGTTTTCTAAACTATCGTAAGTTATAAAATAAGTATTACCGTCATTTACCAAAAATGTCAATATAACCATTTTATTTCAATTATTAAAAAAAATTCCGTATACCAATTAAATTTGAATATTTTATATATGCATCTTAAAATTGCATGTTTCTTCAATGAAATTTGAAATGGAAAAAAATTCGTTTTAAAAATGATAAAATACGTTAAAATTTTGCCAGCGGGGGTCTTAAAATTACTTCGTTATGGCCGTAAATTCGTTATAGTCGTGTTCATTATATACATCAATTTTCTATAGGTTTATATAGGAAATTTGCAGGGACATGAATAATAATTCGTTTTAGCCGTAAATTCGCTATATCCGTGTTCGTTATATTCGAGTTTTGCTGTATATGGACAGGTATTTACAAAGTAGATATATTGTTTCAGAATCCAAGCTTAATTTGCATGGAAATGATCAACGTCATGAACATATTGAAATTATCGTCACAATATTTTCGCAATCAACATTGAAAAGAGGAAAACTTTGTACTATTTACTTATATATTTGTACACCTATTCTTTGCCCCACTTCTAGAATTACATGTACAGGGTGTCCCATAATATCTGATACCATTTAATCTTTAAATAACTTCTGATGAAATTTATTTTACAGAAAATGAAAGACATTTTCATAACTGTATATAATGTAAATTTTCAGTCAACAAATTTCACGAACATTCATAAGTTTTACACAAATGGGCATTGATTTTAAAAACACAACAAAAAAGAGAGCGCGTCAAAATGACGTCCCTCCATCAATGTCAATAGGATGAGTAAAATTCCTCGCAACGACCACTGTACGGATCCGGTTTTCTCAAATCATCTCACTATATAGAGAAAATTTTGTCTGTTGAGTTGTTTTTTCTCCAGGGTATTCTTATTTTATAATTTGTACAACCATATATGGAGTCTGTGTTTGAAAATACACCTTTAAAACAGAAGATGCCTGTTCTCTTGTACGATTCATCTTGAAATAAATTCAATGCAACCAAAGAAATATGATGCAATTCTGTGACATCGTAATTCTATAAAAAGCACGTTTTTCTCCCACACGTTTTTGTGGGAAAATATTAAACAATTTTACTTTTTTGGAGTCACAATTTATATGTTTTAATCAAACATTACAAAATTTATATGAATTTCAAATGGTATCAGATATTCTGGGACACCCTGTACATGAATTTGTTTCGGACATGACTGATGATGAGTTAATCTTAAATTTGATTATTTTATTTGTCATGGTGCATGTACAGTATGTAAAACATTTACAATGAAATGTTATGTTTGAAAATTTCTATGGCTTGTCAAAGACCAGGATTATTGTCTGTTACAGGGGATATCCATGGCAACTACAGAGATTTGGTCTGTTTTGAGAAGGCTCTGTGGAGGATGGGGCCCCTGCTGACTCCAGCTTCCTTCCTGTTCCTGGGGGACTATGTAGACAGAGGGGAGTATGGAATAGAGGTGAGTAATGTATAGTGTATGAATCAGTAAAACAAATATAGGAATGTTAGGAATATCATTTTCATTTCATTATCAGACCTTGGCCAATGGCAAAACAAGGTATTGGAGATTGATACAGACACAGTGTATTATATTTAAGAGATTTGATTACGTTGATAATCATAATCTTTCGCAAGGTATATTCAGCTGTACATGTACATTTTTACCGGTAGGTCACCTGAGTAAACTCAGGTGACCTATTGCTATCCGTTTTCGTCAGTCGTCGTGTGTTAACTATTTACATTTTTAACTTCTTCTTAAAAACTATAACTGAAGGCTGATTGTTACCATCTTTGGTAAGAGGAATCTAAATTGTGAAATTCATGGCTCTAATACCCCCGGGCGCCACATGTGGGGCCAAATATGAAAAAAAAGCCAAATTTTCAAAAATCTTCTTCTCTACTTACGCACATGTGAGGAAAAAACTGATTGCATAGTTATGATGTTCATGAAGCCCTCTACCAAAATTGTGAAATTCATGGCCCCTGGGTCAGGGGGTTCAGACTCTAGGGTGGGGCCAATATGGCCATATAATAAAAATGTATTAAATCTTAGAAAATCTTCTTCTCTACTCCCATATTTATTTGTTAAAAACTAAATGCATGATTATGATGTCCATGAAGCCCTCTACGTAAATTGTGAAATTCATCACCTCTGGGTCAGGGGTTCAGGCTCTAGGGTGGGTCCAATATGGCCATATAGTAAAAATGTATTAAATCTTAGAAAATCTTCTTCTCTACTTCCATATATATTTGTTAAAAACTAAATGCCTGGTTATGATGTCCATGAAGCCCTCTACCAAAATTGTGAAATTCATGACCCCTGGGTCAGGGGTTCAGACTCTAGGGTGGGGCCAATATGGCCATATAGTAAAAATGTATTAAATCTTAGAAAATCTTCCTCTCTACTCCCATATATATTTGTTAAAAACTAAATGCATGGTTATGATGTCCATGAGGCTCTCTACTAAAATTGTGAAATTCATGACCCCTGGGTTAGGTGTTCAGACTCTAGGGTGGGGCCAATATGGCTATATGGTAAAAATGTATTAAATCTTAAAAAATCTTCTTCCTCTCTACTCCCATATATATTTCTTAAAAACTAAATGCATGGTTATGATGTCCATGAGGCTCTCTACTAAAATTGTGAAATTCATGACCCCTGGGTTAGGTGTTCAGACTCTAGGGTGGGGCCAATATGGCCATATGGTAAAAATGTATTAAATCTTAAAAAAATCTTCTTCTCTACTCCCACACATGTGGGCAAAAAACTGAATACATTGTTATGATGTCCACTAACTCCTCTACCTAAATTGTGAAATTCATGGCCCCTGAGTCAGTGGTTCAGGACATGGGGGGGGGGGGGGGGGGGGGTAATATGGCAATATAGTGTTAATGCATATAACGTTTAAAAATTATCTCTCTATTCTCACACATCTGTATAAAAAACTGATTAATAATTATGTTTACCAGGAAGTCCTCTACTGAAATTTTAATTTTCATGTCCCCTCAAGGATGGGTTTTGACTCTAGGGCAGGGCCAAAATGGATGTATAGGTGTTAATGCAATGCCATATAATGTTAAAAAATTATCTTCTTTACTCCCCACACCTGAAAGGAAAACTGAATTCATGAGTTTGCAGACCAGATCTTTCAGTTTTTCGCCAAAATTATAGGTTTGACAGTTCTTTTTTAAAGATTTCAGTCATTACAAATTTATAATTTTTCTACTCCAGTATGAAACCTAATTAATTAGATGCATATATGAGACTCCTCGACAAGTTTGTGTATGGGTTATATGCTACTCAGGTGACCTTTAAGGCCAATTGGCCTCTTGTTTCACAATTATATTTACTTTCTTCCTCAATTGATTTAATTTTAATGCAACAATATGTATCTGCTTAAAAATTAGAATTTACCTATTAATTTGGCCACTTCATGTACAATATCCTTGCTATTTTCAGTTAAAGTTTATTAAAACCCAATCCAACATATAAATAAAGGTTTCACTATTAACTACCGTAATTTGAAAATACATGTACTGACACTTGAAATTCTGATGCTGCTATATTCATGATACTGTACTTAATATATATGTAAAACTAGCTATTTAGTCTGTCATCAAAAGGTTGTCCTTTACATGTATTTATTATATTATAATAACAAAGAGATCTGAATATATCTAGTTGTTTTGTGAATTGTAATTTCGAGTCTCGTTTTTTGTTTTCTAGGTCATTTCTTACCTGTTTGCACAGAAAATGCTAGCTCAAAATAAATTTTATCTGCTGAGAGGAAACCATGAACTGAGGTCGGTCCAGGAAATGTTTTCTTTTAAAAAGTAAGTATGAATACTGAATATTTCCTGTTCATACTTATAATATTCTTTCACATGACAGGTGTTTTTTTGTTCTTTGATACAATAAGGTAAAGTGTTAAGTTTCTACCAAAAGAACCACCACTGTTAGAATGTAAGGTTCAATACAATGAATTGTTGTTGTATTCAAGTACCATGGCTTAGGGTCCTCCACACCAGAAAACTTCTGCAAGACTGATATGGATTTCTTGCATATGTTTAATTTGAAAATGACAGTTAAAAAAATCAATTTTGGGGGAAAACTTTTAGAATTTTACTGCTATTCATTAAATTAGATGTCCCTGCAGTTTTCAACCAGGGACCTGCAGGTTAGTAGAGTAAAGCTACATCCATTGTGCTACAGAGATAGTCACCAAAATTTGGCAAAATAACTGTTCCATAACGGGTAAAAATCCCTGTGTTGTGATGTACTGTCAGAAAAAAGTAGAAGTCATGGGATGTTGAGGATTCTTAACAACTAGAAATTTTTTATAAAACTGTATTTTTTTTATGTTGTGTTTTGACAGTGAATGTGTTCAGAAGTTTGGGGAGTCAGTTGGACTCCAGGTTTGGGAAGCTGTCAATGAATGTTTTGATGCCATGCCAATAGCTGCCACAGTGGATGATAAAGTGAGTAAATAGCCAATATCTGCCATTAATAGTGTATGATAAAGTGAGTGAATAGCCAATTTCTGCTACAGTGGATGATAAAGTGAGTAAATAGCCAATAGCTGCTATAGTGGATGATACTGTAAATAGCCAATAGCTGCTACAGTGGATGATACAGTGAGTAAATACCGGTAGCCAACAGCTGCTATAGTGTATGATAAAGTGAGTGAATAGCAGTAGCTGCTTAATGGATGATAGCTGCTACAGTAGACTAATTAAGTAAATAAAAAGCTAATAGCTGCTACAGTTGATGGGAAAGTGAGTATAAAAAATAATTTGCCAGCAACTGCTAAAGTGGATGATAAAGTAAGTAAATTTCTAGCATATAGCTGCTACTGTGGATGATAAAGTGAGTAAATATTTAACCAAGAGTTGTTACAATGGATTGTTACATTAGATAACCACATGTGGATTTGAACTACTATTGTTTGTAGTCAAACAATGATAAAACAGGTAGTATAAAATGAGTATGCACTATTTGTTCAGGTACATGGATTACACTTGTACTATCATTTAACATTAGTATCAAGATTAATTCTTGTTTTAATGCATTTTAAAATGTCCATGAACGATGAGAAAACTTTATGTCTCCTGTTCTCTCTCTAGATATTCTGTGTTCATGGTGGAATCCCCTGCTCGGATTTAAACATTGAGAACATTAACAAGATCCCGGTGCCCCTGAAGGACCCAGAGTTAGAAAGTCCCTTGGCATGGGAAATCATGTGGAGTGATCCTGTCAGGTAGATACACATGTACATGTATCTTGTCCTGTATAAAATCTACATATCCACAAGTGATTTCACTTTTGATATTAAATATTTTGTATGTCATAATATACATGTTGTTCTTTCTTAAAAGAACATCTAATTTTAAAATCAACACTATCTAGATCAGGAATTTGATTGGATGAAAGTTTGTGAATTTTATTTCTGTCATTCATATGTACATCTATGACTCTACTGTTATGTTTACGTAAAAACTTTTATGTTCACATCAGTTGAGTATTTTACTCCTAAATTTTTTAAGTAAAATTAATAAAAAATGTCTTATGGTACTGTTTAAAACTAGATAAAATCAGCAAACCAACTGCATGACATGTCCATGATATAATGAACAAAATTTTGATTTTAAAGCATGGATCTGATGACACCAGAAAATATTAAAGACTTGAAGGAACACAATGGATTCATTTACAACACTAGACGAGGGACTGCCTATTTCTTCAGTTGTGAGGCACTAATGGCTTTTCTGGACAAAAACGGACTCTCACATGTCATTAGAGCACATGAAGTTCAGGAAAATGGATTTCAGGTATTAAAGTTTAATACAATTGTACTTAAAAGCCAACATTTTTCACCAAGCCATCAGGATGGAGAGTAAAATTTAGCTGCAATAATGTTGCCCTCTCCCATTTCATTAACATGTATTTATTTACCGTATATATATTTTTTATATCAGAGAGGGCTACATCATTGAAGCTAAGTAAACTAGAACAGAGTCACTGTATTTAAACTACATTTATTAAGTAATGCTTGCCTTATTTCCTAATTAGATGAAAAATTGATATGTCAAACTTAGGATATAAAAACCAAACTTACACAAAAAACCACTAATTTTAGTATTCATATACAAATAAGTGGATTTTTTCTGTCAGATTGATGAGATTTGAGGATACTCATAGTATAAATTTGTTTGTTTTTTGGTCCAGGTACAACAACAAGGTCGGCTGATGACAGTTTTCTCCTCCTCCCACTATTGTGGAGGATCTAACGAGGCGGCGTGTGTATTGGCTGACAATTACAAGCTCAGAATGATCAGGATTGACACCACGTGAAGTTATTTATAAGCAGAGTACTGTCCCCGAACTTACCCTGTGTGTGACTTACAAACCCAGCATTCAATTGATACTCCCAGAATTCATTGAGCTTAGAGTCGGTGATCTCAACGACAGGCAGCTGTGTAATAGAACACCCGCAATGGCAGAGAGGCGAATTTCCATTTGTGTATTTTTTTAAATGAAAACAGAGAATTCTGCTTGTGTTTTATTTTTAAATAACATTGTGGCATACATTGAAAACATTTTATCGTAATCGCAAACATTCCTGTTGTTAAATACATGTAAATTAATGTTTGTGTAAATATTTTATCTACATGTACATTTTTTAAAGATTTGTTGATATTAACTCAAGGTATTGTAAATTCCTTTGGCAATCTGAGCTGATTTCATTATTAGTTTTCTTTTTTTTTATTTTGTCAACTTAAGATTTTAAGGAACATACCAGTAAATGTATGTATTATCTATAGGTATATCCATGGTTTTATTTTATTCAGTATATTTTGTCAATTACTTGTATGTTATTGACGAATTAATGAATTTTATTTTACAAGTACATGTATTTGACATGACAGAGTCCAAAGTATTGAACATGCATTTATTTATTGGGTAGGAATTGAGATTATGTTACTGTAGATTCTTAATTTGATGTGAAGAATTAATATCCGCGTAAAACTGCGAAAAGCACATCTCGCAGATTTTAAAATCAAGCTTTTATTTTTCGAAGAGATGTTAACAAACTGTAACTTTGATTAGAAATCTGTGTTTGCGATTTTATATTCTCACGATTTGATTCAAAACGGTTAAATCACGGAATTAAATACTCACGTAAAATAAGGAATCTACAGTATTCGTGTTTCATACACGATATTGTGTTTTCAACAGATTTACCTGTTAGGTGCTTCTAATAAGTGAAGACATCACACATTTGCATGGAATTCAAATACCAATGTTTTCATTCTTTGGTCTTCTGATTTTATATATACATGTACCAAATAAATCTTAAGACCTTTTAGGGCTATATATACAGGTAAATTTAGGGCTAAAAATGGTCCCCATAAATAAACATTAATTATCATATTAGGTAAACTCTGTACAGATTTACATGTATATAGGCCCATATGTAATTTATTTATGGTTTTATGTTTGGGTAATATTATACTTGTATATTTTCAAGCATATTTCAATCCAGAAAACATTAAAAGCACTTGATCAATCAGATTTTTATATTTCATTGACTACCAGGTAATCACACACCTGTTCAAAGATGCACTATGTTTTTTCTATTTGAAGAACTAAGGTAGTTAAAATGAATTTTTATCAGATTCTTAAAGCAGGGCGATTTCTGACATCTTACTACAGTATATTGCTAGTGAGTGCAGAGACAAATAGATCATAAACAAACTATCAAGCAAAATGTCAAAACGTTGATTTATGGGGACCATTTGACCCTTATCACATTTTATGTATTTGTTGGATAATACACACATTTGCCACTTTGATGTGCATATTGAGCTCACATGACCTTGATTTGACAGAATTTTTAAGCAATTCAAGAATGTTTGCAATTCTTATGGTATATATGAAATGTGTACCGGTAATTTTTTGTCCAAATTTTGTACAAGTACAAAAAATACTTTCCAGTTTGCATTTGTGAGTAAAATTTGCTTAATTTATCAACAATGGCTTTTTGAGTTTTTGGAGGGGGTTGTGGAAATGTTCTCTCTTGACAAGTTTCCAGTATTCTTTCCATGTACAGCATGTTTGAAAGAACATTGCGGCATAATGAATGAATACGATTTTGTCACACAAGACCATGTTAAACAACTATCCTGGAGATCTCAGCTGTTGTGCAGACAAAACAAAGAACTAGGATGAACTGCATTTTGTGTTGAGCATCAAACAAGAGAATTGGGGACCTTGGGAGATTATCAAATAAGATAAAATGCTTGCTAATCTTGCCAAAACAATCAAGACTCCTCTAAATCTGTGGTCATGTCCAAAGAAGACAAGTGCTCTTGGGATTTTAAATGGCTGTGAATTACCAAGCTATAAATCTTCCTTGAAATTGTTGTACAATTATGTCATGCTCTTTCCAATTCAAGCTGCACTGTATTATTTACACACAATCCAATCTTCCTGCATGACCCCCCCCCCCCCCCAACAACATATAATTAACTTCTTTAATGCTGAACACATTACTCTTTTATAAAAAAGGCATTGTCCCCTATATTTCTTTTCTATTGCAGCTATGCTATTAGCTGCAGACGGTCTGACCTCTTAACAGTTCAAAGTATTTTGCTGTAGAGGTCTCACCTATGTGGACATACATTTTGTATTAATTTCATGAATTTTAGTAACACTCATAAGCCTTTAAGTACAGCAACTCTCAATTTTACAAAAATATTGACAGGTACTTTATCCGAAACTGTCCTTTGCTACCATAAACCTTCAGCTTTAAAAGAAGAAATACTTCTATAACATTTTTGTCATTTCAAAACATTGGCAAATTAAATGTACCTTCAGGTGGCCTTTGACCTCATGATTCAGTGACAACTTATACATAATTTGTTCACATCTATTTGAGAGAAGATTGGTTAAACATACATGTACCGGTAGCCTACAGACAGCTAGACCACTCTGAATTGGGCATACCTAAAGATTTTCCTTAACATTAACGAATGTAATATAAACAACTCATAAAAATAGAAAACATCCTTTATTTGTTCTTCATATTTATAAAAATTTCTTTCAACAGCAAATGCATCCATTGAGATGCTTTCTACTGAAGGACATCATTATTAATGCGGAGTGAAAGTTTATGTTTGGCTTACTTGCTATTTCATCGTACACATACTATTACCAGGAATGCAGTAAAATGACCATGCAGTTACAATAAATATTGATAGTAACATTATTTACACAAAAAATAAAATAACACTTTCTATTTGAGATAAAAGTTATAAAGGTGTACAGTATTATCTACAAGTATTTGAGTACAACAGCAATTACACGAAAGATCTCAACTCACATCAAGTTTTGGAGGAAATGAGGACTTTGAAAGAAAGCCGAAGAGCCCAAGCATGTCTTATATTACAACAGATATAATATACAGTTTTTGCACTTTCTCCTATCCCCATCCGCATTTCCACCAGTCTATTATAGTCGGGGCCTCTGACAGTTTGCTCCTAGCTCTTACACAATTCTATCAATTACACTACACAAAAGCTATAGGAAAGTCATTACTCTTTTTATATCTCAAATGCACAACACGTGTATATACAAATGAATAATTCCCTAGGCTTGGATTGCCATGAGCTTTTTTTTTTAAAATCACAATGTATTCACCAATAACAACACTGTCGGCTTCACAAAACCGTTCTATGCAATTCGCAAAGTTCATGTCGCCCGATGAGTACAGTGAAATCAAATGAATCTGGTGATATGGTGTTTACATTTCTGTGTTGTCTGAGTTACACTAAAAACTTGAAGGTGGGTCTTTGTTTTGCCAGTCCCTTACATTTTTCCTTTGCCCTTAGCCTGACCCCGTGGAGGGGTGACAGGTCGGCCTGCGTTTAGTCCACCATAAGGAAACTTCTTCTTGTCTGCAGGTTTAAGTATCTGCAAAACAAATACATGCTGAATATTAGTATGAAAATGGGTTCGAAAATGCGTAGGAAACCCCAATACCATATTTTACTTACAAAATCTACTTCTTAAGAATTTTTTTAAAATAACATCTTAATAATTAGTCCTGAAAACATTCAAAGCATTTAATGCACAAATGTTTGTACGAGAGTAGTTCATAATAGCTCCAAAGAAAGGCATGTCTACTTCAAACTTTCATGTCATGAAACAGACCACCTTCTAGTGCTAGATGTAAATTAAAAGTTTTTAAAACGATATCGTATAAAACACAACTGACATTAAAATGCAAACTAGTCACTCACCTGGAAGGAGCACATGAGTGTCTCATCCACACTCATCATAGCACCTGCATTGTCAAATTCACCACAGTAGTTGGGCGCTGAGAATAGTGTGACCAGCTGTCTTTTTGCAAAAAATTCATATCCATCCTCTACCACCTGTCACAAAAATTAACAATCATTACAAGACAGGAATTTAACAAGACCACTGAAAATTAAGGATTCAAAAGAAATGTAAGATTGATTAGGTTATATACATACCTGATGAGCTCTACAAATAAGGTCAAGATCGTGTTTGTGTAAGAATTTGGCAACAACTTCTGCTCCGAATGTGAAAGACACCCCCCTGTCGTTTTCTCCCCATCCCATTGTCTCTTTGTCTGGATCAGACCACAAGAGATCACATAGAAGACCTTGATCTGGAACATCTGTGGGCCTCATGATTCGTCGAATTTGTTCCATGGACTGCAAGTCAGGACTTAAACCTACAATAAACATGTATAAAATTGCAATGAAAAACCATTTGTTTCATTAGATTCAAGCAGAATATAACTCAATTAGAAACAAATTTAACTACATAAAAAGTCATTGAAGATAAAGCAAAACTGTTTCTCAATTTCCAATATTAGAGAACAGATAATACTTTGATATTAGATATCAGAGATCGAAGTTATACATTCTTCATATTCATATTTTTCAAAAAAATATAATGTCATGATTCAGAATGTTATGGCTAATGTGTCACCTGGAAGAATATATTTTCAGACAATTACTTCATGTTCTATTATTAACATGAAAATTGACACAGCTATTACAATGACCTACCGCCATGACAACAGAATATTTTTTCATCAATAATGGCTGCAATTGGTAAGCAGTTGAAGCAATCTGTGAAGGTCTTCCACAACTTAATGTTGTATCGTCTCTTGCCTGTAAAAAAAATAAAAGTATTAATATAGATACTGTTGTTCATTATCATATATAAATTTACAAAAGAAGTTAAACATTCTTTTGCTTATGCAACATGGAGACATTAATATTAACAGGAACTTACATTCATCATAAAACCCATAGATTCTGTTGATGCTGGCACACTCGTGATTTCCACGGAGGAGGAAAAAGTTTTCTGGGTATTTGATTTTGTAGGCCAAGAGAAGACAGATTGTTTCCAGTGACTGCTTTCCTCTGTCTACATAATCTCCGAGGAACAAGTAGTTGCTCTCTGGGGGGAATCCACCATACTCAAACAATCGTAATAGGTCATAATATTGACCATGGATGTCACCTATAGAATAAATCATACAGTGTACACAATAGAGGTTCTCACTATTTTCGTACATTTATAGTTTCATCATTTTCACTATCATTTTAACCACTCCTATACCCATTACTTTAGCGAAATTGGATGGAGTAACAATAAGGAACACTGATTTTCAAGGAATAGGTGCATTTTCCTTCAAGAAATGATGGTTGAGTTAACTTTTTAGGATTGGAAAAGGAGTACTGAGTATGAAAAAACAAAGGGTCATGAACAATTATGAACGAGGAGAAGAAATTGTCAAGTGATGGCCAATACAGGCCCCAATGTTTTACATGTAATGTCAACCCTCTTATGCTCAATTGAATACTTTACACATATATCCTACCAAGATAATCAACAGTATGTTTGAATGTATTAGTTATAAATATTGCGCAAACAGTTACCTAAATATTGATCAAAACAAAGATTTGTTTCACTGCAATATCCTCAGTTATTTTAATTTGTTATTCATTAAGATTCAACCTTGTTGCAAATGCAGACACTCAAAAGTCTTCTTTTTTTGTTGTTATATTTCTTCCCAATGTTTTTTATATGACCCAATATCTGAACATCATGTTGATAACTGTGTTGCAGTCGAATTGTGTGGTGCCTGCTGATAAGTGAGAAACACCCATAATATTTTAATCAAAAAACTTACCACATATTTTCAATGGGGCCTCCAATTCCAGCAATATAGGCTGGCTTAGGAAAATTTCCCGTGACTTAAGGCAGAGACCACGGATCTCTGACTCTGTCAGCTGAACATTTTTTCCTGGTCTAGATCCCCTAACTATATAGAAAGAAAGAAATGAAAAACAAAATGTATTATTAAGATTTCATGATGAGTATACACTATATAACCTATACTGATAAATGTTACACTACAGAATAATTCCGTATCTGTTTACTCTCATGTCAACACTAGTATCTACCACCTACTGGTAGAATATTTTATACTCTGAAATACATACTGGGTTGGAGCAGCATATGTTTTATAAAAACAGCTTTGCTCTTTATTAGGTGAAAAATGTTCAACCTACAGTTTACATTCAGATACTCTATAGATATTAAATTCATTCATACTGCACGAGTAATGCAACTAGTAAGTCTGATATTAAAAGAGACAATAAACGAGAAAATGGTATTTTCTTGTAATTTGTGTGAAGACAACATGAGAAATCAAATAGTTCAGTCTCACAAAGTTATCTCTGTTTTTGATCAACATAGATCTGCCATTGAATCTGCTACCGAATAAACAATGCGCAAAATAACATTAATCACACATTCTTTCATGCAATTTTACTATAGACTTTTTTTAATAATTTGAAAGAGGTGAAGTTTTGCCTGCAGTCTTTGGAACTGCGTAGGTTAGAGCAACTGTTTTTCACCTTTTTCAGCCGGAAGAACTACTTGAAAGATTGTTTGACATATCTAACAACCAAAACTTACCTTCAAGTAATCTAGCTATAATACTGTCTATATTAAGTTTATCCGTATCTGCCATAACAAGAATGCCTGAACTCCCTCTTCGATAAGTTATTTGGCTTGCAGGAGTTCAAATAAAGCAGATGATGGTGGATTTATTTAGGTTCCCCCCTCTAATCAAAACAAGAAAGAAAATGGCGCACGTAACGAAGGATGTTGATTTGTTAAGTCGTTCGTGTTCTACTCGTGTGACATTGACCCGGCGAAACTCACCTACCTGAACATATTGTCTAATATTGGCTATCGAATATTATAAAACTAAGAAATTGGGGATTTTTAAAAATTTTAAACAACTTTAAGTGTATGACATTTATGAAAAGTTGCATGATATTTCCACAAAAGATTTGAATGGGATTTTTAATATTTTTTTTAAATAATTTTTTTTATTCTTATTTAAAAACTTTACAACAGACACATTTATATACGTCTCTGCTTGCAAGAAAACATTTACTGAAGATTTCTAAATAAGAAAAACTTTATGCATTTTCTGCAAATTATCATCTTTACTTTTATCAAATAAATCTTACATTGGACGTAAGTCAAATATATATATACTTGTCTGCATGGCCAAATCTAACGCAAACTAATTTTTCTCTTATGAGGGAAGAGAAAAAAAGCAAAGGTTTTTTAATGAAAAAAGCTGTTTTATTCATGATAAATTCCCCCTTATTAACCTTTTAACAACATTGTAATTTAATTAAATTAATTGTTAATTTCTTTAATTTATGTGTTTGTAGATGACCTGTGAAGAACATATTTAAAATTATCATTTTTTTCAATATGACAAGAATGTGTATTATCTTTTTTTAATTCTCTACAATGTCTTATATGAAAAGTACTTCTGAAGAGAAACGAAAGGAAAATTTATCGCTAAAATAAACATGCCTCCCGCCGTTTCGAAGGCGGACGAATACATAGCAACAGAATGGCGCATGAAAATATAGTTCACGAGTTTATTGGATATTATTTTGTATAAAAATGTTTTAATTAAAGAAATACTGCTAATATAAAGCATCCAATTTTTTATTATGAAATTTCTAATCAAAGAATAGAGTAAATATTAGGATTTATTTGATATTTTGATGGCAATTGGAACACTCTTCCGCATCAATTGCATCATGGGAAAATAACAAATGGCTGCCGAGGGCACCTAACATGGGATCATAAACATGATGGAGGTCAATAAACCCACGATGGGTACTTGCGATTTATCGCAGTCCTCAAGATTTAAGCATGCACATTAATTTCAATGTTTTTGACAATTTTTTGTGACTGAACAAAATGGGAATAAAACGGAAAGGTAAGCTGAACAGGTCGCAACGAACGTCTTATCCTGTAAACAAACTTTGATAGCAGTGCGGACATCGAGTTCAAGGATTAATGAACAATTTCAGCTATATTGCACCATGCCAGTTTACTCTAACGCAATTTTATCCGTGATATGTTTTCATTAATTACAAAGATTTTCAAAATCCATTTCTTTTAAATTATCCTGTCCTTAGTCTGCACCACATTTTACTTAATTTTTCTATATTTCAAGGTACATACTCATTCACTAGCATAAAAGAATTTTAAATTTTCTTCTTGTAATGCCTTTTTGCTATGTTGTACATGGTTGTATGTAATGTTGAAGAACATGGCTATAAAACTGTTAAGCATGTCTTGGATCATACTATTGAGATCCTGCACTGCAAATGACATTAGGGTACTTTGGTGATAATGCTGAAAAGTTATTTTAAAAACCCTCAGAATATTAAAAACAAGGACAGATTTATTCCATCTGCATAAAAGATATTTTTCAAGAATAAAAGAACCTCAGACATAGTATAGATACTGGCGTGCTACCATTTCTCGCGGAGTACCATTTCTCGCCAGTGCAATTTTACAACATTTTATCAACACATACAATTACGTATGAAAATGATGTAAAAATTCACTGGTGAGAACTTGTCGCACACCAGTAAACAATTTATTTTTATTCAGAGAATGGGATTATATATAATTTACCATGAATTTCAATTAATTTTGATAGATTTCCAGAAGGCTGCTGCTTTCATTAACGAGTTTCTGCTGAAACTAAATGAGGATGCAGAAGGTTCAGAACTTAGAGACACCCTAAATTTAGCTCTCCTGCATATGCAAAAGTATTATCGAAAGTTACAAACTAGATCACATGAAAAGAATGCAGAAAAGACACTTTCACTCACAGCAAGAGGATTCAGTCCTATGACACCATTTGTTGATGCTCCGGATAAATTTCAATGGAAGTGGGTAAACTTAGACAACCTGAAAAATTTGCAGGGCATTATGACAGATGAAAGTATGAATATCACGACACTGCCCCACATAATGCATGCTGTAAAACAGAAAGATTCAGATTTACTTATGGAGCTTGTTCAAGGAGGTAGGATATTTTTTATGATAAGATTGATTGTTGCAATATTTCTGAATCAAAACTTTAATTTCAGTAGGCATAAAGTGCAGGGTTTGATCATTATCTAGGATTATTTTTATAATAAAATTTTGCTTCCTCAAAACCTTTAAAAAGAGAGATGTCATCATGAGTAAAAAACAAATATTTTTGATCAATAGATATTTAAACTGTTACCAGTATTACCAATATGTTTTACTGTAATATGATCTGTGACATTAAGAATTTATGTTCTCTTGTGAGAGCATGACCATATTGATCATAAAGTTATCATTCTGTTAGTCAGTGCCTTCTCAGTGCAGTGCTCACGTGACTGTTAAGACTCATGGGCCCCTTATTAGAAGTGTAACTTTAATTGCTCTTGTTTGATCTGATTTGAGAAAATATGTTTCATTTTTCCAGACCCAAGCTGTATTGATGAGCAGGACGGCATAGGAAGAACAGCACTCTTCTATGCTGTACACTTTCATCAAAATGAAATGCTGAACTATCTCCTGGAAAATGAGGCAGATGTTAACATTGCTAGTCATGGTAAAATGCTATTTTTTTTTTTAAATCCCTGAATGTAAACACCATGCTATTTGACAAAGGCATTTTGTCTGTTCAATTTTAGCAATTCTTTTCATGAAAGAGAAAGTAAATTAGAATTTTGGCATTATGCCATAGAATTTGAGAAAATTCATTTTGCTTTATTCAAAATTCATTTAAATGTATGATCGAAGTTTGTTAATGACGCTCTATAGTAGTTTATATTTAATAATGCCAAATTATAATGGAACATCAGATTTTTTACAGAGTTAGCACAAAGAATGACTATGAAACATGATAATGATCAGAATTTTGCATGAAAACCATTATGCTTTTAGCTTAATGAGAGAGTCGGCCAGCCATGTACAGTGGATCTTTGTGGTTGTATGCATTATTTATGAAAGATACTCTTGATAAGTTTATATGAAATCTGTATCTGATTTTTCACTTAGATGGATCTACAGCACTTCACCAAGCCTGTCACGATGCTAACCATGTGGCTCTCAGCCTTTTACTTCAGTACGGCGGAGATTTCACAATTCAAGACTCGCACGGTAGAGCACCCATACACTGGACAGTGACGACCAAGTCTACAGAGTGTCTGAAGGTATGGGATAGTAAAGCTCATATACTCCATGTACTGTTTGTGCATTGCAATGCAAAAGACTTAAACTAAATTAATACTCTAATGGAGTGGTAATCGCCTGTAAAAGCGTCATGCGTCATGAAAACGTGCAGTTATTTCAGAAGATATTAGCACATAATCATTGAGTGATTGAAAATACTTATATATTTATTATTATTGTTTCTTAATGAGGAGATAAATGCATTGTCATTAGGTACTACATGCTGATGTCACTGAGGCATTGCCTTTGAATGTCCTTTCATTCATGGATTGTCGTTAATTTTCGGTTACAGTACTTAATTCAGCACAATGCCGATGTCAACATCCGTGACAAAGATGGCCTTACACCGTGCATGTGGGCGTGTCGACTGGATCACATCAAACACTTTGAGTTACTAAGTAGCTCCCCAAACTTTATTGTGGATGAAGCTGATGGCATTGAGAGGGACTTGAATGGCAAGACGTGGATGCATTGGTCTGTCAGAAGAACAGAACCGCTGGAGTGCCTACAGGTAGTTTTCTCTCTTTCTTCTCTGGTTTCTGGGTTTTCTCTCTTTCTTCTCTGCTTTTGTGATAATGATTTTCCTGACAAAACTATATATATTATCAATAAACACCACACAACTGTAGCAAACTTTAGGGGTTGTAAAAATTTGACAATTTTCTATTAAATTTTAGAATAATGAGATTCTTTGTACCTGCAATTGCAGGTAACAAATTGAAGGCAGCAGTAGAACTAATGTTGGACACAGTATTTTGTACTTCATTTTAATATTTCTACCTTGATTGAAAAGTGTTCTTGAAATGTAATTGTTTCCTGTCTGATATAAATTTTTGTTTTCCTACAGACCTTACTGACCTCAGAGACTGCAAAGATCAAAGATGAAAATGGTAAAACTGTTCTCCTATTGGCTGCAGAAACAGGTAATTTAACCAACTCATATTTGATTTAAAATTGCTAACTAGGCCTGCAACACTAAATATAAAATAAAGTTGTTTTATGTTATGGAGTATTAAGGATTTTAATATATGTGTCGGACTGTCCTCTACAGGTTCATTACTGGCCTGTAAAATAATTCTGGACATAGCTGGACGACAGCGGGTGGTGGACCGGGACAACAATGACCGGTCAGCCTTACACCTGGCCTCTATCAATGGACACGGGGATGTCATCAACCATCTGTTAGACTATGGAGGTATGTAGTATTAGTTTATTGCTAAGTCTTCGATGCTTGTGAAAAATTTGAATCCTTAACTGATGACTAAGTGAACTATAAAGCAGTTGTTCTATTAAACTTTTGTTGGGATACTCATACTTAGGTAAGTTGAGTTTATCTAGTCAGTTTGACTTGAGATAACTGAAACAATTCTTCAGTTTATTTACAATCGAAGAGATTTAGTAATCACAATTTTATTCGACTTTTCTAGACTCATTTCCAAAATCTGCAAAATACTAGACCAATTTTTGAAATATTCTTAAAGCAAACAATTGTGTTGACATTTTTGTTGCTTCCCACATTTATTTTTATGTCAGAAACATTATATAGGTATACATTTTTTTTCAGCTGACTTAAACTTGCTGGATAAGTTTAATGCCACAGCTTGGGACTATGCCAGAAACAAGCAACTCCATTACTGTCAACTGATCATCATGTCCCACCAGCGACAACGCCTCCAGAGTAACCCCAGCACCCCCATACCTAACCGCATGGGCCTGTCCATGACCAGCTTCAATGGCTTGGGAAACGGGGATCTGGACTATGAATATATGATGGTGAGACAGTGCAAATATATATGAACCCAGACCATTGAATTTTCAGTGAGAAATTAAATATGTACTGTGTAAAAGATTCTAGATTTACATGTAAATTAGATATGTTCTTTGAAATCTGTTAAAATTGCAATTAAACTATTTTTTACCAAGAAGTATTGTTTAGTGATAGAGATTTCAGTATCACTGATAATGTTTTTATAATTCTATTTACTTTTATTAGATTTTCTCTGTGATGTATTTATGTTTTTACAAATTTGAAATACAGGGTAGCAGACAGAGCACTGATTACAATACCCCCATCACTCCCCCACACCCTCCCAAGCGACCCAGAACCATGTCCACCCCACGGACACCCCTCAGGCGGTCACAGAGTTTGGGACTGTCAGAGAACAACCAGTCCTCCAACTTTATGGAGGATAACCGACAGTCGTCTAGTGCTGGGGGAGAACTCAATAACAGGCGGAAAGAAAGGATAGAGGTAACTGTCTTCCCTCTTTTTAAGAGGGCTCGATGGTCATGGTCATTTATTGGACTGTATTGACCTTCTGTAAAAGAAGAGCTCTATATAAGAATACAGGAAAATGCCTAAATTTAAATGTAAAATATATGGATTTTTTCTTTACTAAATAATTGTTTTCAGTTAGAGACATCGTATCTAAAAGAATTAAGGAAGATCTGATGACTAATTCGTTGACCACGAATTATAGTTTTACTAAAAAGGGTTGGGGAGATAAAGTCTTATTTACTTATAGGCCCTACAAAATTACTGTAGAAATAGAAAAGATAGTGTTTAGATTTTGTATTTGATCTATTAAAAGATCCTCTTGTAAATATTGCAGGTTCAGCTTAACCATGGTAGAAGAGGTATGGTGAATGGGGAAAGCCAGTACACTAATCGAAGTCATCGAGAGGACATTGCAATGATGTCAGATGATGAAGCTGTGCAAGGTTAGGATTTAAAAAAAAAAATTGCAAATAATCCAATTCAAAAGGCATTGAAAAAAAATGAGTGAAGATACACTAGGTTAATTATGTTCTGATGGAATTCTTTTATTTCACTTGTAGATGAGGAAGATGTGGATGGAGTGAGTGTAGGAGGGATGGATGTGTCAGACATTGAAGATGAGGAGCATGATGGCATGTCCATGGCTTCACATCAGACTGGGGGTCATGCTAGTCAGAGGAGCTACAACAGTCAGGGATCACTACAGCCCCGCCCACCCCCGCGTTACCCCCACCAACCCAGCCCACCCAAACAACATTTCTCTCAGTCTCAGGTAGGAAATGTAGCTTCTCATGGGAAGTAACTCTGTTACGCCTTATTGTGTTGGCATCTTGATCTTGCTGTTTGATTGAATACCAATACTCAAGATTGCTGCATAAAACTCTGTAATACATGTATTATTATGTATAACAGTTTAATTTTTTATACCTCTATTTTACCTCTTTTCCCGTTTTCCTTAAAATAACACATATTTTAAGTGATATTATAGATGCAATTTTTATTTTATAGCAAAAGTAAGAATTATTTGAGTTTTTTTAAAATAAATACTTGAAACATATTTTGACCATCCCAAGAAGAATGTCATTGTACAAAGATAAATTGGATGAACTTTTAGGAAGGACCTTTGACCAAACAAAGGGAAGAAAACCAAGATGGCTTCCAAGTGCAGAGAGGAATGCAACCAAAGCCGCCTCCAAAATTTAACCAGAGGGTGATTTCTCCTCATTTTAATCAGAATGTGAGTCTGCAAGAGACTTTTCCCCCTAGTCGACCCAGGCCAGCCCCCCGTCAGGCCAATATCTACAGACAGAACCCCCCTAGACCCCCTCCCCCTAGGAGGACTCCCTCACCAGTGCGGCCGAACTCTGGAAACAAGGACCAGGACCGGGGAAGTTTCAGTCCAGAAAGTCCAGAGCAGAACTTTTCCAAGAAACCCTCTCCTCCAAGCGAGCAGAACAGGCCAGACTCTGGAAGCAAACCCCCAGGTTAGTCTTTTAAGATTGATCTTCACCAATAATATTGTTGTTCATCTGAAATGTATATGTATTGTTTTAATCAAGTAACACTAAAATTTCCAGTACAATTGACATTGAAATTGATAAGAATGAAACTTAGCAAACAATATTATCAGTATTTTATCACTATGTTTATTAGGAACTGATGTATAAAATCCATTTACAAACAACAACAAATAAAAAACAACAAAGCATTGAAAAACTAATACACAATACTTGAATATGTTTAAGATCAGACCAAATTGGGAATTCCTGTATTTTTAGGTGTGGTTGAAGGCAGAAAAATTCCTCCCCCAATGCTCACACCTTTGGAGAATGCTCCATTGCCACCTTCTTTCAACTTATTTGAAAAGAAAGAACGAAAAAAGAAGAAGAAGAAACGTGAGAGGGAGAAAGAAAAAGAGAAAGAGAGAGAAAGTGACATAAAATCTCCACCAATGGATATAGAGCCGCCCAGGGGATATGCTGCACCCCTGCATCCCCCACCCTCAGCTAATATACGCTCTCAGCGAGCTCAGTCAGGGATTCCAGCACCAAGATACTCAAAACAGCAACCTCAGAGGCACGAGTCACGGTAAGTTGTCCTTAATCAAAGTACTGAGAGTACTGACATGCACAAAGCACATGTTCATGATCACATCTTGTTGAATATGGTATTGAAAGTAAATATTTTAAAGCTGCTTGGTCCAATTTTATATCAAATTTTATGCACGCTTTTAAACAATGGTTTTGCTAAGTATATGTATAATAATAGACTTTGCAGTCAATTTAGCCAAATTTCAATGAAGAAAAATATGTACAAAATTTGATAACAAAACAAACGACATAAAAGGGTACCACATTATTTCGCTTCATGTTAAAGTTCACCCCTGACAACGAGATGGGAATGGTTGTATTACGACTTTGACATCGCTTTAAATAAAGGTCGAAATGATTAGACAAATTACAAATAAGCAAGTGTACATTTTGTTTGCTAATATTTCTGAAGTTTGCTTTCTTTACAATCGATGCATAGCATGCCAGTTGAATAACCCCAATTATTCGGGGGACGAAACCAAACGGTTTCCTTTTCTAAACATTCCGGTGATGCATTTTGGTTTGTTTTTTTGTTTGCCCAAAAAGAAATTATTTTTATTTACTTTGAATATTTCTAACTTTGAAAGGAGACTGACTTTGCTGGTGTAAGTAGGAGAAAGTCCATAACTCTCTAAGATAAATGGTTTGTATAGAAAAAAAATTATACTGTAATAACAAAAAAATCAGAGCAAGCAGCTTTAAAGAATTGACCTGGTCACAAATAATTTGCTTGGGAATTCACTGATTATTTACATATTGTTTTGGAATAGAAATTCAGTGATGTAACATATGGTGATACCAGTAAATACACTGAGCTATGCTGTATGCTTAGTACCGTGATATTTGAATTGGCATGTATGATACTTTTCTCAGTCTACTGAAAACAACATGCATAAATACATCTCCTACTTGTTGTGTTAACTACCATTGAAATGACAAAAGTGTCATAAATTATGCAAGTTAATTTCAGGAAGTTTGTTAATGTCACAATGCATGACTGGATAAGTTTTCTTAAAACATCTAAAACCCTTTACTCATTTGACGGTCATGAATTAAACATAATTACAATT
Organism: Magallana angulata; assembly: GCF_025612915.1. Taxonomy (NCBI): domain Eukaryota; kingdom Metazoa; phylum Mollusca; class Bivalvia; order Ostreida; family Ostreidae; genus Magallana; species Magallana angulata. Next base: position 30,848,640 of record NC_069116.1, read on the forward strand.
ACGTATTCCTTTGATGCTCATCCTATTAAGGCTTTCTTGGCAGGAAACATCAACAATTGAATTATACTTTGTGCATTTTTTTAAAAATTCCTCATGATATAAAGAGAAAAATACATTCTGTTGAATCAATTACGGGCATATCCGTGTGATCAGTTTTTGTGCATTGTCTAAAACTCGCTTGTTCGTGGGGTTGATTTATCTAAGGTTTTTTTAATTAGTACATGAACTCAACTTGAAAGAGCGTCAAATAAATGGGAAGATATATTTAAGATACAACATAAAAAATTCAAACTGGAGATATGATTCTGCAGTACAGTTACTGGTTTATACATATACAAATACGAGACTCTTCTAAAATTTTGTTCATGTAGGACTTTTTGTAGGTCAATCCCTGTTTAACCAACAGTATTTTAATTGCTCGTTTATGAGGAAAATAACATTATTGGGACATTCAACTAGGTACCACATGTAGATCATAGGAATTATCATTTGGCAGTCACATTTTACAAGATTTAACTAAGTATCTTTTATTAAAAGATTAATATTAGAATCAAATGAGATGAATTCATAATTTTCTTTGATCTCTCTCAGAATTCCTGAATGGTCTCTGCTTTCTGATACAAAATAACTTTTTTTTAAATAAACTACTTGCTATTGGAAATTGATTGTAGTGAGAAGTTCTTAAATCACAAATAAAAATAAATGATGTATATATAAATGCTTGGTTTACAATATAAGCTTAAGCAATTTTCTAAAAATGAAATGTTTTGTCCAAAAAAAAAAAAATCCTCATGTTCTTTTTAGCATATCGTGATGGTTTCTATGAAACTTCCAAAATGGCATTGAGTGAAAATAGAAATGTAAGAAGGTGAATATTTTGTTGCAGGTATGTTGATGAGAGTATGGATGAGGAATACCGAGAGGACACTAAGGGCCCCATGGTGAACGGCCATGCTGTCCCAGTGAGGGAGTCCCCCCACAAACCATCCCCCTCCGTGCCCCGCCTACAGAGCATGGACAGTGAGGACTACCCAGAGGAAAACGGGGACACAATATTACAGGACATCATCAATGAAGAAGATGACACTGCTGGACCCCTGATACCTCCACCCCAGGGATTCCGAAGCCCGGGTCATGCCCAGGGTAGGGCGTTGTCCCAGTCAATCCCTCAGGTAGGCATCTTGCTATTTTTGTTTCTCAAATACCTATTATTATCTTACATGTATATACATTATACAGTTTATCAGTATTGATTTATATTTCTATGTAGAATATTATGTTGTAATTTGATAAGAAAGAGACATCCATTTTGTTTATTGTGTTGTCAATAATTTATCATATCCTCTCAAAGGTTAATATTAAGCACTGTTACAAATGCACAAAAGGTCAGTGTTTTGAATTCTAATTTTAGATTAAATATCTGAATTGGGAAGCTTACTGATAATTAATAGCATAATTGTGGATTTTGTGAAGTCTCATAATACAATCTGTCTTGTATCTTCTTTCAAAATTGTCTATTCATGAAATTAGGTACCGATGTTATTATAAAATTCTGATTTTCAATGAGATTGAATTATTTAATATGAATTGTGTGTGTTGTGAAGATAAAGTACATGAATTTGAGTTGGTTTTAAAATGGAAACAGAAAGCTTTCCTGGATTTTTACTTTCCATTTCCTTTTAATCAATGTAAGAAAAATTTCATCACAAAACACTCCAAGTATCATTGAAATATACTTGTCTGTCAGTTGCAGATGGTTACCCTCACAGTGAATACAACCTTCAATTCATTTCCATTTGCTACAGACCTATATTTCATAAAGCCTTCATATTTATTTGTTGATTGATTAAGTAGGCAATATTAATTTTTTGGTAGGCCTCTCAGTATATGTGTATTTTATTGTGTGTCTCGTGACATACCAAAAGTTAACAAAATCCTTTTAAATACTTTTCTTCAGAAATAGATTTTGATTGTTTGTTTTACGTAACTATATGTTGAAAACGCTCAATAAAATTATCTCCTCGTTTATTCAAACGATTTCACTGATGGGGTTTACATTCAAGCTTATCAGTTTGTGTACTAAGTAACCTGTAAAAAGCCAGAATATTTATAATTCCTTTCGACCTTAATTTCAATCTAGACCTGGCACACATTTCATACAGTTAGCAGTGAATACAAAACAAGGTCTTTGTTTCCTCTCTAAAGTATTTTTTATAGATTAAAAAAAATGTTTAGATATAATGAAAGTACTGAGGAAGGAAAAACACATTGCATAAAAATAAATATCATGAAGTTTGAAAATGGTTAACAAAGCATTCACTTTCAATGGAATTTGCAAATGCATGTAATGCAAAAAAATATCATTGAAAAAATACCATGAGACCTAATATGACTTGTAACACTTTTGTCACAGAATTGTGTATGTACAGTTTTCTATGTTGCTTTTAATACATCTGCAATAGCCAAGTAAGACTTCGATGTTTTTAAAACTTGCAGAAATTGAAATTTTGCAATGTCAGAGCACATCACAAGTACATTTTATTATTAATTAACATTGTCTTGTCAGCATTTTAAATAGGGGTAATAGGTAGTTTGCAACACAATGTTCTATCATGGAATATAATCAATTTAACTGATGTTTTGCACTTTGTTTATATAAGGATGAAAATCTCACTGAGAAACCAGCAGAGTAAGTGACCTTGACCTTTGTAATCAAGAGCATGTTTAGTGTTGTTGCATGACCAGTGGCAGGGCTCATTTTTTTGGTGTACATCATTGTGTAGTGCGTAATAACACTAGTACTACTGTCAGCTGTATAATGGACACACCATCACTGCCATGTCAAGGCTTATTGGTGTATTCCTTGCATGAATCCTTGACAAAAAGTCACTTTCATTTGTTTAAAAAAAGTCAGGGTTGTCAAAAGATAAGTGATAAAAATGAACTACATTGGTCTGATAAGAGATTCTCCATAGAAATTGCTGCAATTATGTCTGGGGTCGGTTTGTTCATTGTATTAGATGACTGCACAGACAACAGGTTAAGAAGTTTACATACTGGTAGTTACAATTTTAAAATGATAATGAAACATTGAGCAAATTGTCCTATTTCGTGTTAATGATTTAAGAGTCTAAATTTATAATTAATTCCCATTACTGATTTGGGGGGTTTTGAAAAATATATGAGGATAATACTTGTAAGGACATATTAACTCTGTGTTGGACAACAGGAAGACCTATGTGTGCCCAAAGGCCTGGAATATTGAAGCATATTTAGGACTTTTCACCAGCATTTGGTGACATTTCAATATGAAATGAAAAAAATCTTGACAGCTGGTGTGCTAAACATGCAAACAATCATGTAAAAAAATAATCAATCAAAATTATTATTTGAATACATTTTTCAAACTAATTGATATAGTGGTAGGGTTTTTGTTTTTTCTTTGTTTTGTTAAAAAGTAGTTTGGAACCGTGATATCAGAACACAATTAGTACTTTTTATAGTCCATTTATTTAAGGGTTAGTGTGCCAACCATTACAATAAGCCTTGACATTGTGAAAATGTAGACATACTATGAATTTACTAATTATTTTGTATTACTCAAGATCAGTATCATATTCAGCTACATATATTTTCATGACAATAATCAACCATACTCCATATTTTTAATGTACCTGGTTTATGTATCCATGGTAACATAGTTTTTCTCATGTTTATTTGTACTTTGAGGGAAATGCTTTTACTAATGGGATACAGTCAAACTTTGATATCTCGAACATATGTAAATGGTATACAGTATGTTGAAGTATATGTGTTCGAAGTCTCAACTAGTGTGTCTCTCTGTTATTATTATTCTACAGACCTTGGATATCTGGATGGCTTTCCTATATATAGACCTATTGAGTTCAAGATAACAATGTTTGACTGTTTGACTGACAAAGGTCAAGGGCATGCAAATTCAAGCAATCTTATGAATTCAATCGAAGTTAATGGAACAGCAACATGATATTCATTGTAAACTTGCCAAAGAATTTACGATTAATGTACCTTTGACCAGAACAAAAACCCCCAGTTGAAGAATGGCAAAACACTGTTTATTTTGAATTGAATTAGAAAAAACAAAATGTGTCAAATCTAATCAGTATTTGATTATCCATGAATTACTTTGCACTGCTATCTCAAATTAATGTCTGAAAACAAAAACAATAACTGGATAAATGTTTGGAGTAAGCCAAGTATACTCTTTACTTCTTTTATGTGTGCAAATGGACAACTAAAGCAGTGACAATTTTTGGGAGCAAGCTAGTACTTAAACATTTTATCTACCAGGATTTTCATTCCTATGCAGTTATTTTTATCAAATCTGTTGTTCATCACTAGTCTCTTGTATAATACACAATTATAATCATACTAAAAAGTATACAGGTTGATTATTCCCTCAGAATATAAAAGAAAATCCGGGACCAGGAAATGCAACGCACAGACTATACAATAAGCCAATAACATGATATTGTATGTGTTTATAGTGAAAGTCTAAAAAAGTCTGTTGGGAAAACTGATTTTATAAAATGAAACTAAAGGAGATATACTGTTAGATTGATTTGTTAGAAATGCAGTTCTGAAATAACAGAGAAAATCGATACTGTCAAAATACCGGTACTCATTTGGAATTAGTTTTCCATTATTCTTAGGAAAGAGGGTTAGAAGAGATGATCATCCAGTACCAGTAATACATGTGGTAACATTCATGGTAAAATTAAAGGATTGGAAGCCTGGGTGTATTTAAGTAATGGTCTATTACCTGTTATCTATATGTATTAAGTAGCCACAGATATTTTTCATATTTACGGTACATGTTTTATAAAGTTCTAACCAATTTGATTATCTACTATGTAATCAAAGCAAGAGTTGTTGAAAAATAATTAGAACAGACTGCAGAAACTGGTGCATTATACTCTACCTTCAGTACATCTTGCTTTTAAGTCGAACTCTGTGTCGATTTATAGATAAAGTGTAAAGAAAGTCTTGTAATGTTTGTACAGTACTTTATATTTTTTTTTTGTTTTGTAGTGGGAGCATTATTTAGATTATTTTCAAAGTGTGTATTCATTCAAATAGGATGATGTCACCCTTTACATGTACATGAATATTATATATCAAAACTATCACTAAAATTTTGAAGTTATTCTAATTAATATCAGGTATTTTCATGTATCAATTATTCATAAATCAGAATGCTTTTCATACATGGCTTTTTGATTATGGCTTAAGTTGGGGTGAATAAGCTTTATTTCTGGAAAAAATTCTATTAAACTTAATCTATTATTATCTATCAAAATTTCCTGTTACAGTTACTGTATTAAATTATTTATTGAAAGTTATAAAGTAATATTTTGAAAGGTGATACTTAAAATTGGTTGCCATCCTTAACTGCAGAAAAATCTTTGTTTTCTCAAAGGTTGTTTCTCTAGTCTTTCCATCTTATGTTTTGATTGCCCTAGGATGGGGCTACCCATGATAGAAAAAAAAAATTAAAAAGCAAATGAACAGTATTTTCACAGAAAAGGAATAACTGCGTTTTTTCTCTTTTGTCATTTGGGTTGACCCCACAAAAAACACAACTCGATTCAAAGTGTGGATTGGACTACTGTAAGAGTAAAATATACTGCTGCTCTTGATGTCTTTGTTAGATAAAGAAATTTTATAACATTTTCATTACATTTTTATTACATTTCTTGTATATATTACATTTTGTTTGATGTTATTGTAGGACGGCAGAACCGCCAGAATGACCCCCACAAGTGCTAAACCTCCAATCCCCTCCGGCAGGAGCAGTGCCCGTAGCAGTACGTACGGGAAAAGCCCCTCCCCCCACACCAGACGTTCCCGCCCCCCTACCGGTCGATCATGACCGCCGTGCCTCACCGATCAACTGTGATTTATTCAATCTGTTCTCGTGTATCTTATTTTCAGCCAGAGTAGAAAGTGGAGTTAGGTTTTTATACGTCAAGTAATGTGAAGTGCAGCTTCCATTAAATTATAGTCTGTGATATAAAGATATGTATTATACTGTATATATTCTCAATTCTTTAATTTATTATTGGTCTGAAAAAGGAAAAACGAAGAAAATTTAGAGCACAGTTATTTATTATGTGTGGGTGTCGAGAGTGTTATCGGAGAATACATGTACATGTTTTGTGCAACTTAGAGAGGTTATCGTGAATATTTATGTGTATTTATACATTTTGACTTTGATTGATGAAAATACCTTTACTATGTTTATAATAAATGTCTTTTATAAATCATTGTGTAATAGCTAAGCTTACTAGATTGATTGCACAAAGTTGGAGCACAATTAAACAGTTAGGAACAGAAAAAAGAGATAGTTTTCTTTTATAAATTTTTTTGTCAAAAATCCGTTATGTTTGACAATACATGTATTCATATAAAAGTTTCAATTTGAATAAAAAATGTTTTCAACGTAACTAAGCAGTAACCAGAATGTAATTAACTTTTGATATATTCCTGTTAGTCAATGAAAAACCAGGTAGTGAATTAATTTTTTTTTTAGTCACTGTGTAAACGGTACGTTATATTATAACATGAATACATATTGCAGTCCCTCTTTTTTACTAAAATTTATTTGAATGTATGGCAAATTTTATTATAGATATGAAGAAAAGTTTGTATTTATTGTAGTCATTAAATCCGTCCATATGTGTTATATATACCTTGAAACGTTTGTTCTAGGTATTTTACAAGATGTGTTATTTATTGCTATCTAGTTTTGTATTCAAAGTTTATTACATTCCTACATTTAAATGTAAAGCCGTCCTCTGTATTACCTTGTTAATTTTTTTTTTCTTTTGTTTAGTCTTTTTCTGTTTCTTCAGTTGTATTTTGATTGTTGCACATGTTAATTAGTCACTCATAGCAACTCCCACTCCATGAATGATGAAGTTTTATTCATTTTCATTTTGTATTTAATTAGTAAAAGAGAAATTTTAATTGTACTAATTTGCAGGACTGTTCTGTATTCACCCTACTTGCGACTTGTATCTGTTATTTAAAAACAGAATCTGGAAAAATCTAGGATTAGACAATGCTTTTTCATCTTAGTCGATATTGATTGTTCTAAAAAAGCAGATAAAACAATTAAATTATTTATCAAGATTTGCTTTGTAGCAGTTCCATTACTTCAAAATTCTCTTTGGATTGAAATAAATGCATAAAATTTGGACATGATAAGTTTAACTCGGTGATAAAAAGGGGGGCATTACATGATTGTAATAGTTTTTTTTTTATGAAGAGAAGAAAGATGTAAGTAAGGTGAATATGGTAATTGTCACATTAATATAAACGAATAGATTTAGGATGGCGGTAACTGGTTTCTAAGGTAGTCTGGGTTCAAGTCTGTTAAGCACTGACTCATACTTCTAGAATGGTATTAGATTTTGCAAGCTATAGGGCCTAGTCCTCTTTAAGCCATTGAAAAGATCAAGTTCTTGTGGTCTTGTCACATTCTTGTACAAATAATTTTGTCTGTCAATTGATGTAGAAAAAAATCTGTGATATTATACATTTCTTTGTTTTTTGCATATTTTAGTTATACATTTGTATTATTAAAGGGCCATCTTTTTTGAAAACTTTTAAGTCATATCACTTTGTAAAATTATATACTAGTATAAGATATATATAAAAAAAATGAGGAAAGATAAAGTAGATATATTATGTATACATGTATTTATATACAGGTGAAATTAGTCATCAAAAATGTGATTTTAGGGGGAAGAGTACCAGTATTCAAATGCTGTGTTAAACTTAATCCTTGATATTGAATTTTTTAATTGAAAAAGTGTTTGTGTATTAAACATTTTGATTTTATATAAAAAAGGCAAACTTTAACAGAATAGCCGCAGATGAAGGTTTTCTTTTACCAGCAGGAGAAATCTCATTCAATACTGTTACAATACTGAAACTTTTAGGCATTTATAAAAATCTATCATTATGTATTCAGCTAAACTCAATAGGTTAAAGCAAACGTTTATTATTTTTTAGAATAGCTTAAAGTAACAATATGATGCTGATATGATTCTGGGCTGTACATTATTTAATAATTTAATAACACAGTATTTGAACACGCCCAAGTTCCATTTTTTCTACATTTTATATTTAATTAATAGTTTACAAACTCAATAATTCTATTGCAGGGGTATTCGGTCAATTATACATATTGGGGGAAAATATGAAAAGAAATGTATGTATTTCTAAAGAAAAAAAATGACCGTGCATTATTGGTTGATTAATAATGCAGATTTCAGGAATTACGGAACCCCAGGGTTTGTTGACAGAAAATACCTTGTTCCCCAGAAAACGCTCTCCTAATCTGATATTAATGGCAAAATGAAAATGCCTTTTGTAACCTCTATATAATTACGATGGTTAGTCTCTTGTTCAATCTATGTATAGATAGCAAATATTCAATTAAAATATAGATCACTTTTTAGCGAATTAAAAATAAAGAAAATAAATGGTCTTGTTTTTCATTTCCTTTTTTCTCTTTCTCTCGTGAATGTATGTGTAAGTGATCGATACTGTACAATATCAGTTTTGACGTTGAACTACAAATAACAAGGCCCGAGTTAGCTTGAGTGTTTGCTTTGTAGTGATTTAACTTAAATCAATGAGTATTAATTTTTTAATGCCGCTTACTCTATCATGCCTCACTTTCATCTTTCGAAATCATATTTCTATCTGCCGCTGAGAGAGCAGGATGGCGGAATATATTATCAAAATTAACGTTGGGGGATTAGCTTTTGAAACCAAGACTTCAACTCTCGCAAGATACCCGGACACTTTGCTAGGAAGACTTTCGCAAAACTCCAAGTTTTACGATAACAAACGGAAATGTTATTTTTTCGACAGAAACCCCAACATTTTTGTTTCCATCCTGGATCTTTACCGTACAGGATCCCTCCATTTTCCCTCGTATCTCTGTGGAACTATCATTCAAGATGAACTCGAGTTTTGGGAAATTTCGCCCGGATTATTGGGTGAATGCTGTTTTGAACAGTATCTGAAATCGGAGGGAGACATGAACTCTACTCGGACGCTGAAGGAGACATTTGAGCATTACGGTCTGGATTACACGGATGAAGAGTGCCGCACAAGTAAACGTAAACGAATTCTTCGGAAAATTTGGCTGCTCCTAGAAGAACCATCTTCATCTAGACTAGCCAAGGTCATTCTCTCTCTCTCTCTCTCTCTCTCTCTCTCTCTCTCTCTCTCTCTCTCTCTCTCTCTCTCTCTCTCTCCTAGTGAATTCCAATTGAAATAAGGTCTAAAAAGTGTATTAAGAGATGAAAAGTCGTCATAACGAGACGATTGAAAGTAGTAATTAAGAGATGTAGAGTTATTTTTACGATATAACGAAATTGTAAGTCCTTATGAGATACGTCGTAAAATACTACAGAAAAAGTCATTACGTGTATGACAGTATGTCCGTGAAGTTCATTAAGGAACTCGATATTAATTTTGCTTGGGATGACAGCAGAACGACTTCTATTTAGAAGAAAATGGTAGATAATAGATATCGTTGATTCTAGTATATATTTTTGTGAAGTTTACGATCATGCAGTTCGATTTCTAATTCTGCGTCGGGTGTTTAAAGCAGACGGCAGTTCGGGTATAGGTACTTAGTATCGTGCTGGACTTCGTGTGTCATAGGATCACTTTAAAACTTTCTAAGGGACAGGAAGAGGAAACAATTATACATATATAAACCGTACATTATTTTGCATCTTTTCTTTGTCATTATGTCACGTTATTATTTTATCCCGTTAATAACGACTATGAAAGTATTTTTGTTTCCACGTCACGACTTTTTATCTCGTTATAACGACTTTTTTTATTTTACCTTTATCGTCGGCTGAACTGAAATCAACATTTTGGTTGCTTAAAAATGTATACAAATAATTAAAATTATGAATATTTACTCTCAAATTTTTCGCCTATAGCTTCCTTGTGAATAAATACCGGTAATAGCAATCGGGTTTCATGTAATTATAGAATGCAATATTAACATGAATATATTTGAGTTAGGTACGATCAGTATTTAAAGATAAAAAATAAACAAATAAATTTATTTTTTTAAATGGACAAATACAGTAAAAGGTATTATATAGACACTCGTGTCCACTGAATACAAATAACTTCCGTTTTGAACCGGCGCATTATTAGTTTTGCCTTTTCGGATAATACATAGGAGCACTTGTAAATATTTCGGACAGGACATTCAAAAACAATTGATCTGCTAAACAGTCCGACTATTTTGGTCCTTTAATGGAACAAAATTGATATATTTTATACCTACTAGTATTTACTTATATATAGTGGTGTACTATTCACAAGATGGTTTTGGCTAGTGACGCTACGATCTTTATCACATATATATACAAGTCCGTTTTATTACCGTTCTCAACATATGCTGATACATGTACATGTATTAGGGGGGAGGGGGGGGGGGGGCCGAGATGAAAATAAAATTTTGATTTTAAACTTTGGTTTGCCCATTAAAAATCAAGTATTCAGCTTGTGCACGTGCACACGTACGAAAGATGTTTGAGCTCAAGTATTTTTGCTACTTAATAATATATTAATATATACATGTATATTCTATAGGTGTAATCGGGGGTTTTTTTTTCAGTCACATGCAGAAATTCGTATATCTCTTTTACAGAAAGATATAAATCATTAGTCTTTTTTAATCATTAAAGATTATATCAAATAAAAAATATCAAAGATGATACAGAGATAAAGCATGCACCTTTTTACATTTTTTTTTAGTTTAACAACTTTTTTTTTGTAATACAGCTTGTGTTAAATTTTCCAAGTGGTAAAGGAGGTTTACTAGTATTTTTTTTAAGTGGAACGCTCTATATTGCAATTAAGACATATCGTACACTGTGTGCAAAGTTTAGTGTTTATACGAATAATTGAATGCGTTATTTATTTGCGCAAGTAATGCGTTTATTTACGAAAGTTGCGCGTTTATTCGCAAAAAGTTTGCGTTATGTCGCAAAAAGAAAAAAATATCCCTAAGAAAATGACCTCAATGGGTTTTATGTGTACATTGAATCAGTGAATTTTATTTAATCTGAATTAATAATTTGTTTAATCTAAATTTAATTCAATTTACATGTATCGTCTTTCCTTCTTTTATATCTTCTATTCTGTTTCCTAATTCATAAATTACATTTGAATATAATTGTCTAAGAACAAATTTTTTTAAGTTGTAAGTTAGAACTAGCATTCAATTATCTTTATGTACTTGTATGTAAATATGTAACGATATGAAATATTGTTCAGATCAATTAAAACCCGTCTTTTACATGTGATGATATCTGTGAAGTCTACTTAGATAACAGATCATCAAAAGAACACCTCCAAATCGAAAGATATCGTTTTTTCTACATTTATAATAATGTAACAATGGATTGCAATTTCAAGTAAATTTATGTGTTTAGCAAATGCACAGTTATGAATGAAAGGATTGGTTTATTTTTCTAACTATTACACGTTTTAATCACGGAACAGTAGGTGTTTAATTTACATTCATGAGTTTATGGGTGTATAGTTAACAATTGTTTTTAACACGCACGGCCATAATTTGTTTTAAAGAAATTCATCGGCAAACATTTTGCTACGAAACCCGAGAGCGGTAAACATAAAAGATATCGTTGAATTAGCATAACTTCAATGATGGTATTTTATAATGACCTTTGATGTTGTCATTTTTTCGTTATAGTGTCAAGTTTTCACAGGTGTTTACAGTTTACATAACTTGTACCCGATCCTATTGTATATACCATCTTAACAATAGAATATGTTCAAACCAACTATAATGACCACTTTTATTTTAGATAAAAGCAGCGCAATAAATAAATAACAGATATATGATTAATTAATACATGTAAATAAATACTACTGTAATAACAGCAATTGGTCATGGACAATGAGTACTAGATAACATCTAACGACGTTTTCTAGACAGACCCGTTGCATATAGTAAATAAAAGAAACCAAAAATAGAATCCCATATTTTTAACTTAATCCAATTTTAATCAATATGGAAACTGAGAGCATTTCTGAATATTTTAAGACCAAGAAATCATGTTGAGTATCAAACTTTTCAACTTCTATTCTATTTCATTAATGTATTCTTCTCATTAGCGATGTTCTATTCCGATCAATTCTATTTTAACCCAAAGTAATGAAAAGAATCCCCTTCACTGCATTGGAAATATATTTTACAGGAACCAAACTTCCTGCTAAAATTTTTGTTTTGATTGAGGAAAATTTCTTTTCTTTTGTTGAGTATACATACATGTAGAGGTATTTCGTGAATTGATAAATCTGTTCATAGCGTATACAAATATACTTTTATATCTATTCTCCCCATGCATGAATATGTGATGGTTGTCCCGACAGGTTCATTGGTTTATTTTATCTTTATGTTAGATTTGATCGCGCCCCGACCAACATTTTCAAAGAATGATTCCTTAATACTTATATTTATATTATATTCAGCAATTGTACGTTTGAATATTTAAATATAAATAAACCCCGCTTGCGCCCCAATTACACGTTGAATTTATTGGATGTATAGTACAAAATTGATTCGTTGTGTTATCATGTTGATGTGTGCAGGGAAAGGCACTGGAACATGTTAACATTTTCATGAAATTAGTGTGTCTTATAGCATGCATAACATGTGCTGTACATGAAAAAAAATAGTGGTTTTAAAATGTTGTTTTAAAGTATAGAAATTCGAAATAATATAAATATAAGTAATAAGAAATCATTCTTTGAATATTATGAGGTGATAATTTCGGTCGGAGCGTGGTCGAATCTATCATAAAGCCCTTCGGGCTTTATTGGATTTGTCCACGCTTCGACCGAAATTATCACCTCATAAAACTCGATCAAAGAATGGTTCTTTATTTCTTAAATAATTGAACCTTTTCCCTCATTTGCAAATAGAATGCATTGTAGAATTTCACATCTCCAAGGAATATAGAAGTTTGGGATTGTATGCAATACGTTTTCCAGATGATTGTGTTGATGACCTTACATCTAACCAACGTTGACACAATTTATAGCGTGTGGTTCAAATTATGATAATTTCAATCGCCTTATTTGAAAGAAATAAATAAAATAGTAATATCGGTAATGATACAAAAATATTTCCTCTGAACTTCCTGAAATCTATTTATTGATCAGTATCTAGTTTATCACTTCATATAATAACCTATGTAAGGCAATATATGGCGATTTATGACGAAACCCGAGGGGTAGGCTTGAGTTCGTTTAAATAATAAATAAAGCATATTGTATAGTAGAACTAAAACGTGCTTGATATTTCGATGAATTTTGTTTTAAAAATGTCAATTGTTTATTGAAAAAGAATATAGTATTTAATATTTGTAAACAGTTTCACCCAGGTAATTAACATCATACCGGAAAAAAATTTCAATGAATATTACCACGTCAATAAAACTTGTCCAGAAACAATAGCTCAGCCGACGACATCAACTTTGCCAACGAAAGAGACAAGTACACAATCTCGTATGTACATGTAATAAATACAACCCTTCTGTTTTGTGATGGGATATGATTTTTATCCAACGAGCTGTGCGTTTTCTGTTTTCTATCACCCAATGCTTTTTTTTTCAACGTTTAATCCCACGGGCCTATGACGTTATTTAAACCTTTTTCTAATAACGAGAAAAAAGTATTGGGATATATTTTTGCGACAGAGATAAATAAATAACGTTAGATTCACTTGTATGATTCAAATAAATATACCTAGTACAAAGCATGCACTGTTATTCTTCTTGAGCGGACTCAAAATATTTTTTTTTTGGGGGGGGGGGGGGGGGGGGTCAAAGGAATAATAGGGTTTGCCAAAGGGTTCGGTGCCTATTTTTGGTTAAAAAAAAATTATGAGAATTTAATAAGTTTGAATTTTCCGAGGGGGGGGGGGGTCCGTCTAGATCCACGCATGTTTTTTTTTTTATGTTTAAATTTTCTATATTACCGTGTTTAAAATTTTACTTCTGTTATAATTCCTAATTTATTTTGTGGATGAATACCTTTTATAGATAACGGATTACTTTAAATGTCTCGAAGGTTGTACGAAACACCTGTCAAATTTATTATCTGAAATATTTTCTAAAAAAAAATCGTCAATTTCCATTTCTTTATTCACAAAATAATTGCTTAATATTATGTAAAAGTTCATTTCAATCCATTGTCTTAAGAAATATAAAATAAATAATACCAATGAGTTACTCAATGCAGAAAAAAAAACTGAGGTATTTGGTGATTTGAAAACCTACAATTGAATGGTGTTTATTTGATTTTTGTGAAATTTAGCCTTCTATCATAAAAAAAAAACAAGTAAAAAGTGTTCTTTTCATAGTAAAACCTGAAATTTAAACGCATTTATAGCTATTGTTCAGACTTACTGTCCATCAAATTCAAGGTAATATCAAAAGGTCAAATATGATGACGTCATCTAATTTTTTTTATTAATTATCACCTCGGTCAAATATACTTAAATCTCAATCAATATAAAACCCACCGACAAATTTTCATTAATTTGAGATATATTATAATAACATTCATACTATTAAATTTTATTTAAATTTGAATTGAAGGCCGTCAAGTGCTGCAAATCTTTGTCCAAAATAATTTACAAACGCTAGATTTTACATTATATTCCATCAGAATTTACCTAAAGATACCAGATAGAATTTATTTTAGTGTCTCCAAGTAACAAAATATGTATCTTGTATAAAAAGCAACATTAACAGTTGGAATATCTTCTTTCTTTCTATTTTATCAGCATTGGCATAGCAAAGGACCATTTCATTTTAAACTACAGTAAAAGCAACCCCAAAGGGTTGATATAAGGCGATATAGGCAAAAATTGAGACGTCGGACCTCAAAAATTTACAGGTTTCATAAATTAGAGGAAAATGTTAGCTTATCTTTTGCGTCTGTAAGAATAAATGGCTTATTTTTTTTTAAGCCAATATGTATCCATTATTTATTTCATTATGTTTTAGAATGTACACATTTTGCAAACGATAGAAAAATGTTTTATCCAAGAAATACTATGAACACCCAAAATATTATAAAACGAGCTGATGAATACTTATGATGTAGAAAAACTAAAAATATTGTCAAGATTTGTTAAGAAACTTTTCTGTATATTTGTATAAGTCCTTTTTATTACTGTTCTCAACATTTGCTGATACATGTATAACCCCCCCCCCTTTTAAAAAAAGTGGAACCGAGATGAAAATAAACTTTAGTTTGCCCATTAAAAATCAAGTATTCACCATGTGCATGTGCACACGTATGAAAGATGCTTGAGCTCAAATATTTTTGCTACTTAATAATATAAGGTTGTTTTTTCTTTGTTTTTTTTTTACAAACAAATTTTACCTTTATGCAACTAAACACTAAACTTTCGCGGATTAATGCGAAACTTAACAAACAGCGACCATGTTAAAGAATACCAAAACGAATTTGTTTAATTTTCTATAGGTGTAATCGGGTTTTTTTTCTAGAAACATGCCGAAATTCGTATTTCTCTTTCACAGAAAGATAAAAATTATTAGCCTCTTTTAATCATTCAAAATTATATCAACTAAAATATATCAAAGATTATACAGAGATAAAGCACCCTTTTCCTTTTGTTGAGTTTGAACAAAGTTTTTTTTTTGTAATACACTTGATTATGTAAATTTTTCCAATAGGCCAAGGAGGGGGGGGGGATCCGATGTTTGCTAGTATTTTTGTCAGTGGAAATTTCTATATCGTACTGTAACACATTTGTTACACTGTGTACAAAGTTTAGTGTTTTATTCGAATCATTTAACGCGTTATTTATTTGCGCAAGTAATGCGTTTATTCACGAAAGTTACGCGTTATATCGCAAAAAAGGAGAGAAAAAATATCTCTACGAAACTCAATGGACTTTCGTACATGCTGAATCAACGAATTTTATTCAATCTGAATTAATAATTTGCTTCACCTAAATCTAATCCAACTAACATGTATCTTTTTTCCTTCTTCTATATTTTCTTTTCTGTCTCATAATTCATAAATTACATGAATATATCTAAGAAAATGTTTTTAAAGTTGTAAGAACTAGCATTCAATTATCTTTATGTATTTGCATGTAAATATGTAACAATATGAAATATTGTGCAGATCAATTAAAACCCGTCTTCTATATGTGATGATGTCTGTGAAGTCTACTTAGATAACAGATCATCAAACGAACACCTCCAAATCAAAAGAGATCTTTTTTTTCTACAGTTGTAATAATGTAACAATGGATTGTAACTTCAAGTAAATTTATGTGTTTAGCAAATGCACAGTTATGAATAAAAGGATTGGGTTTTTTAACTATTGCACGTTTATAATCACGGAACATTAGGTGTTAAATTCAATTTACATTAATGAGTATATGGGTGTATAGTTAACAGTTGTTAACACGAACGATTTTAGTTTGTTTTAAAGCAATTCGTGAGCAAACATTTTGCAACGAAACCCGAGAGCGTTAAATGTAAAAGATATCGTTGAATTAGCATAACTTCAACGACGGTATTTTATTATAACCTTTGATAAATGTCATTTTTTCGTAATAATGTCAAATTTCTAGATTTCACAGGTGATTACAGTTTACAGAACTTGTACCCGATCCTATTGTATATACCATCTTATCAATAGAATATGTTCAAACCAACTATAATGGTCACTTTTATTTTAGATAAAAGCAGCGCAATACTTTAGTAAATAGATCAATAATAAATAAATAATGAATTAATACTTGTAAATAAATACTACTGTAATAACAGCAATACTGGTCATGGACAAAGAGTATTAGATAACGTCTGACGACGTTTTCGAGACAGACCCGTAGCATATTGTAAATAAAAGAAACCAAAAATAGAGTCCCATATTTTAAACTTAATCCAATTTTAATCAATATGGAGATTGAAAACATTTCTGAATAATTTAAGACCAAGAAAGTATGTTGAGTATCAAACTTCTATTCTATTTCATTAATGTATTCTTCTCATTATTTGTATGTTCTATTCCGATCAATTCTATTTTAACCCAAAGTAATGAAAAGAACTCCCATCACTGCATTGGAACTATATATCACAGCAACTAAACTTCCTGCTACAGTATAAGTTTTATATTTTTATTGGAGAAAAATCCTATAGGCTATCGTTGAGTATAGAGATTGTTCGTGAATTTCATATAATACATCTATTCCTAGCGTATAAAATATCTACGTTTATATCTTTTCTATTCTCCCCATGTATGGATAAGTAATAATTATTCCGACCTGTTCAATGGTTTTATTTTGTCTTCAGTGTCAATATAGGAATTAAAATTGCAAAAATAAAATATAAAAATGCTCTTCGGGTAATGATTTAATGATCCAAATTTACAGTCTTAATTAAAACATGCTAGTCCACTTTTGTGGTTTTGATCTTTTCCAGGTGCCTCAGCAAAAAAGAACCCTCGATCGATATACACTTGAGCAGTGATTAATAAAGATACTTTTAATTCTCTATGATTGAACCCTTTCCGTCATTTGTAGGTCGAGTGCATGGTTGAAATTTCATATCTCTAAGGGATTAGATGCTTAAAAATATAATTATTGTTTTTGTTTTGAGAATATACTCTTCATTACCCTGGATACTTTTGTCATGTACATTTTGCACACTGCTTTGTTCACACGCAGTCTAATACAAGATTTTGATGTCTTTAAAAAAATGTCTACCACTGTTTGTTCACTTTACTTATGTATATATGTTAAATCTATGAATCGTATTGTTCTTGGTAATAAACAATACAAATGGGCTTGTATGCGAAACGTTTTCCGGATGTGTTGATAACTCCTAAACCCAACCACCACTGATACAAATTATACAGTGTGGTTCAAATTACGATACAGTGTAACTTGCATCGCCTTATTTGAAAGTAAGAAATAAAATGTTTATGCCCGTGATGATAAAAAATATTTTCTCTGAACTTCCTGAAATCTATTTACATGTACTTTTTAGTATTGATCTGTATCTAATTTTTATTTTTATATAACGCAAAATATGGCGCTTTATAAACGAAACTCGAGGGGTGGGCTTGGGTTCCTTTGAATAAAAAATAATGCATATTGTATAGTAAAACTAAAATGTGCTTGATATTCCGGTGAATTTTGTTTTAAAAATGTCAATTGTTCATTGAAACAGTATAAAATATTTTTAAACAGTTTCCCCCACGTTATTACATGTAATATATTACCGGAAAAAAATTCAAGGAATAATTGGGTTTGCCAAGGGGTCCGGTGCCTATTTTTTCGGTTTAAAAAAAAAATTATGAGAATGAGGTTGAATTCTCCCGGGGAGGGGAGGGGGGGGGGGGCGTCTAGATCCACGCATGTTTTTTTATGTTTACATTTTTCTAAATTACCGTGTTTAAAATTTTACTTCTGTTATCATTCCTAATTTATTTTGGGGTTGAATACCTTTTATAGATAATCGATTACTTTAAATGTCTTGAAGGTTGTACGAAACACCTGTCAAATATATTATTTGAAATATTTTCTAAAATATACACAAAATAATTGCTTAATATTATGTAAAAGTTAATTTCAATCCATTGTCTTAAGAAATATAAAATAAATAATACCAATGTGTTACTCAAGGCAGAAAAAAACTGAGATATTTGGTGATTTGAAAACCTAAAATAGAATGGTGTTTATTTGATTTTTGTGAAATTTAGCCTTTTATCATTAAAAAAAAAAAAACAAGTAAGAAGTGTTCTTTTCATAGTAAAAACCTGACGCATTTATAGCTATTGTTCAGACTTTATGTCCATCAAATTTCAAGGTCATATGAAAAGGGCAAATATGATGACGTCTTCTAAGTTTTTTTTTTTTCTTAATTATCACCTCGGTCAAAACTACTTAAACCTCAATCAATATAAAACCCACTGTCAAATTTTCATTATTTCGAGATAACTTGAATATTGAAAAATAATTTGAATTTTAGAGACCGTCAAGTGCTACAAATCTTTGTCCAAGATAATTTACAAACGCTAGATTTTACATTATATTCCATCAGAATTTACATAAAGTTACCAGTTAGAATTTATTGCAGTAATTGCAAGTAACAAAAGGTATCTCTATAAAAAGCAACATTAACAGTTGGAATATCTTCTTTCTTTCTATTTTATTAGCATTGGCATAGCAAAGGACCATTTCATTTTACACTACAGTGAATGCAACTTCAAAGGGTTGATTTGAGACGATGTAGGCAAAAATTGTGACGTCGGACTTTTTTCTTCAATTTATAAATATTTAAAGGTTTCATTCCAAAGAACAAATATTATCTTTCCAGCGAAAAATGAATTATAGGAAAATGTTTGCTTATCTTTTGCGTTATACCTTAATTGGGAAAACGTTCCGTAAGAATAAATGGCCCAGTATTTTTTTTTAGCCAGTATGTATCCGTTATTTATTTCATTATATTTTAGAATGTACACATTTTGCAAACGAGTGAAAAATGTTTTATCCAAGAAATACTATGAAATCCAAATATTATAAAATTTAACGAGCTGATGAATACTTATGATGTAGAAAAACTTCAAACTTTTCAAACATTATTTTAAAACGAATTGTCTCATGAAGTAAAGGATGAAAACAAAATGAAAGCATGTCAACTAATCGGAAGCGCTTTGGTTGATCTTGCAATTTTCCAACTAGTAAACGTTAATCTTATTAAAATTGATCTTTTAAGAATAGAAAATTAACTTTAACAAAAATGAATTATTGCGGAAATTTGCATGTCTAGAAAAAAGTGATAGTTGAAACATTACGTACATGTAACATATCACACATGGACACAAAGAATGTAGCTAGATTAGGTTATCATTATAGTCGGGGGGGGGGGGGGGGTTGTTAATATTTCATGACAAAATCACAGGGGCCAAGCCCGTTTTGACATTAATTTCAATGTAACCATAAATAAGGTTACATTGAAATTAATGTCAATACGGGCTTGGCCCCTGATGACAAAATAATAATATAAAGCGTTTATATATATATATATATATATATATATATATATATATATATATATATATATATATATATATATATATATATATATATATATATATATATATATATCAACTTATCTTGCATGGCAATTAGTTTCTAGTCTGTATTTGAATTACACTTTTTTTATCATATGAATTTTTAGACTTTTCCGACAAGAATTTCGAGAAACCCAATATGAATCATGTTGTGTAATATTTAAAGATAGATTTCAAACTATGTATTAGTAATCGAAACAATTCTAAGAATCGTATGGATCCAGATATCGAAATCTAGTCTCGTTCAACCAGATGCTCGGCTGTCTCCGTTAATCGACGACAAGCAAGAGAGCCTCTCTGCTTGTCGGAGATTTACGGAGACAGCCGAGAGTCTGGTTGAACGAGACTTTATTAAACTATGGCGTAGGAACACATAAGACTACAAAAATATCTAAATTGTTCGTATTATTTGAAATCTGACTATTTTCAAAGTGTTTATAGATAAGTTTCCTTGAAAAACAATGCTTCAGCATACATAACATCGAATATTTCTATTATTTTCAAGAACTAAGTCTTGTCAGCGGTGATGATTTGTGCTAAGGTCCAAACACTGTTTCACGTTCGGTTTGAGTAACTGCATAGGAGAGTTGATTAAAATCAACTCCCAAAAATTGTTCATATCAACAGACAACTCTGTAATGTGTTGCTATTTAGTATGAAAGGCAAAAAACAAAAAACAAACAAAAACAAAACAATATCAACACTGGGAGCCATTGTAAACAAATACACCCCTGCGAATGTTATTGTCATTTAAATTTAGACCACATGGTTTTATTTGACCCTTTCAGTTTCGCAGTAAAAATCGTGCCTCGTGTTTATAGTCTATTTCATAGAATCTATAGGTACTTGTAGTCAAATATAAAATCCAGACGTTTATTGATTTTAAACTTTATCTTAATTAATTAGAGGATAAAACGAGTTCTAGGAATAAATATGACAATAGAAAATATAGGTTTTTTCTACAATTAACATGCTTAGTAGCGGTCCCCCTTTTATTATTAATTTTTGATCCGCGCCTGACCTAGTAATAGCATCAATAGTGAAACAGACTATAATATTTTATGCAGAATGTTACTTGAAAATAGCTCGATATACGAAGTTTTTATACAAAACAGACACCCATTCTTTTTTTAAAAAACATGGTATTGCACGCCAAAAGCCTCAAACAGGGCTATGATTTTATTAAGCTACCCAATGATTATACTTTCAACCACGTGTGTGGTGAATGAACACGAGCGATAACTCTGTTCTGAATATCATCGTTTAATTTGAATAACCTCTAGATGATCAAATAAGACATATATCTTAATAGATTTTCATGTTTTAACATAAATCAAAGAAGGATATGATATGGAAATGACCAGTACTTACGTATTTTGAGAATATTAGCCAAACACTTATACTTCCGCTCGAAATTTGACAGGAACTGAACAAATCTCGGTGAAGTCTCGTAAACTTTCATTCGAGCACCTCTGAATTAATTACATACTTAGCAACGACAAAGAAAACATCCCGAACACATTCGCATGAGTGAAATATATTATCATTTATCTGGACACTTCACCTATTCGGACGAAAGACTTTTAGACTGAAATAACTGAGGCTCCACTGTACGTTGGTGAACCTCATATATACCAGTGAATTGGTCTTGAGCGCATAAAAATATTTAAATTTAATTCAAAAACACCTTTTACGATATTAAACGCATTACAAAAAGGTCTGCTTAACTGTTAGATTAATGTGCGTTTCCTATTCGTACACGTATCAAAAAAGTGTATTTAGTAAAAGATGTTGATTATTACAAAATGGCAGAAAATAAATGACAAACAATTTAAAAAATGCGCGCCAGAGCTACGTCAGCTTCAAACACAAGAAATGATAACACACAGCATCAAGGGTTTTCAGGACCAACCGTAAGAGTATTTACACGACGATTTAAAGAATATGTTTTTGATACCAGGGCACGTGAACATTACAGCTCAATTTCTATTTCAGGGATTCAATGTCTTCTTCTTGACAGTTGTCGTAATTTCCATGGCAACCTTCGTCCTGGGATCACAGCCATCCTTCAGAGAGAAAAAACTGACACACAGCTATCTCTTGTTCATCATCGCGTACTCAAACATTCGATTCTTTGATGAACTAAATTTGCAAAACCCGAAAGAAGTCATGCTTGGTACATCGTTGCCGAACAAGGCAATAAGGGACTGTGAGATTTTCACCTCGGTTTTCTTCACCATAGAAATGATGTTACACTTCATTTCTTGTCCCAGAAAGGCCCGATTTTTCACGTACCCACTGAATGTCATTGACCTTCTGCTGGTAATTGCCATGTGGGTGACCTATGCCCTCGAACAAGACTTGACCTTACTAGTGACGACATATGAACTTGTGCAGTTTTATTTGGTGATGAAATCGTTGTTTGTGTTGCGTCTTTTTCGAGTTTTCCGCTTGATGAAACTTTACTCAGGCTTACGAATAATGATCATGTCGATCCGCGCGAGCCTTAAAGACCTTCTACTGCTATCGCTGTCGTTTCTTCTGGCGTCTCTGTTCTTCGCCAGTTTTATCTACTATGCAGAATTCTATGTGTCCGACACGTTTCCAGACATTTTCATAGGAATATGGTGGTCGGTGGTAACTATGACAACCGTTGGATACGGCGACATGTTCCCAAAATCGACCTTTGGTTACTTTGTGGGTGGAGTCTGCGCTTTCTCGGGGATGCTTATTTTAGCAATGCCCGTGGCAATTCTTGCAACGAACTTCAACGATTTGTACCAGAAAAACAAATTGCGTGAGATGAAACACAAACTTTTACAAACCAAAAGTAAAAGAGAAGAAACACTACACATCCACGTTGCAACTGTTTCTCCTATTGAAACTCAAGGAAAACGTCCTGCCACAATAAAGTGCAATTGGTGATGAATTCAACGGTTTGTTTTTGTTTATGAAATGCAATAAAATTAGAAGTTGGTCAACGCTGTTTTTCATTAATACATGCATGTACTCGAGGTGGTATGGGACACCTGTCGATATGAATGTGGTTAAAAGTACATTGTAATCAAAATACTTTCACCGATTTAGAAATTTCAAATTTTACAATATTTGACCCCAAAAACCCCGTGTTTTTTGAAATGTTTGGAAATGTAAAAGATATAAAAGCCCCAGCGGGATTCGAACTCATGACTTACATATTCGTAGTCAACGATCTAAACCATCTCGTTACGCTGTTAGATTACAACTTGGGGAAAGATAAAAAAATATAAAATTATATTTGTTTTTATTTTTTTGAAAGGAAGTACGTCACAATATGGAGGTGTCCTATATTACCCTAAGGCCCAGTATCATGTGAAGAAGTGATCAATGGTAAAACTATTCTAGAATTTGCAGTCAGCAGAATAATGCACATTTATTATTCTGATAACCCTTTCCTTGACACTGGTACCCAATAGGGAGTTATTTTCAAGTTGTGGGGTCATAGATAAAATGAATGCGTGTCCACTCACTACTCCGTGAAAAAGTTGACCCTTTGGAAAGGTACACAGTCAACAGTATACAGAACAAGATGGGACTGTTTAAAAACTTCGAGATATCCGAGTATTTGAAAAATCGAGGTTAAAATAGTGAAGAAATAAGTGGTTGGGACTTACAAATCACGTAGACAAATCAACTGTATTCCAGATATCAGTGTTCGAGATACCAAAGTTCAACTGTATATGTTTCAAAAACATTTCTTGTTTTTTATTAAAGTATTTTAATTTTTTTGTACATTAAAAATATTGAATATAAATTCTATTTTTATAAACAATACTACATTTCGTTTATCTCACAAAATCGAAATGACGTGAGTAAACTTACTTCATATTTTGACGAATACAATCATAACAATATTGATCTCTACATTGTTTTTTTGGTTATAAAATCACTACAACAAACAAAATGTATAAAATTAATTTATTCATATACATGTATCTACATTTATAATACAAGGGCATCAAAATATGCCTTCCAAACAAATTTCGTAATTCACACACAACATACACATCTAAAACTTTCGTATAGAATCCTAGATCAGATCCCAATCCGGATCAAATCTCCCATCCTTACAAAATGAAGCATCTCTTTTTCCACAAGTCCAAACAAACACAAATATGATAATGGAATAAAAATGTTGATCGTATAAATGAATGATCATGTGCCCACAGGAACACCTTTTAAAATGTTTCCGTCAGACGAGAAGAAGTTAAAGTTTTTCTGGCAAAAATGAACAGATTTAAATATTGAATATTAATGATGTGAGGCGAACTTCTCTTCTCCGATACCACACTCTTGACATATAAAACACAACTCGTCCACTCGCTAGAATGCCCTGCTAGGAGATGTATAGTCGGTGATAGTCGTTGGCGCCGAATCCGCCGTTACACTTGGGACACTTCCTTTGTCTGGTCTCATAGCGGGTCTTTAGACACTCCAGACAGAACACATGGAAACACTTTGTCAGTACTGCATCCTTCTTGTTCACTTTGCACGACGGACAGGTTAACTGCTCCTGTGAAGGAAATAAAACAAGATTTATTGTTGAAGAATTGTTGTCTTTTAATCTTGCATGGATCTAGAGGGCGGGTCAAGGGAAGCCCCCCCCCCCCCCCCCCCCCCCCCCAACGATAAACAAATTTCTTAAATTTACATAGTAAAATTACCGGAAATATGCCTTATTCCCCCCTCTTACCACTGGAAAATTTTTCTAGATCAGCATACATCAATTTATTACTGGTAAATGAAAAACCATTTTTGTTTCGCTCTAGTAAGATGATGGGTTTGTAATAAAGTCAGTGGTAGATGAATGGTACCTGCAACTCACATCAATGGAAGCGTTATGCTATTCAAACTGTATATTCCTTCAAAATCTTATCATTTGAATAAGTCTCTACAATCATTAAACTATTAAATTAAAAGGATAACGAAATTCTTTTACAGAACCCTTCATTCCTTATTTCTTTTAACACTAAAATCAGTTGAAGTAATCTAATTGCTATAATAATGAATACATATATATGTACCAGCGCTTTTATATTCAAATACATGCAGAGAAATAGCTTCTTATTCAATATAAGTATATAAGACTACATGGACCTTGTTTCTTCCCATCTGCATTTCTATTAAGAATTCATACATGTACAAGCAACTGTGAAATGAACTATTTTGAAGACAATAGAATGCTAACCACACTATTAATCATTCAACAGCATGTTACACTTGCAAGTCCTTCAAAAGGGTATGTTCCATCACACTAAAACTAAACTGATTAATGTTTAAAAGAAATATGTTGTTGATGGCCTTAAAAAACTCCTTTGTGAAGTGGATGATGGCATTTATTAATTGTTTTGAAAGATAAAGAATGGTAAGAAAACGGAATTTAAAAATTTGTCACAAGAATTTTTTTTTCCATCATCACAAGTAATGCCAAAGCAGTCACTTGTCTATTACTCTGGAAGCAGAATGCAAATGCATATTCTACACTGTCATCTTTGTACAACACAATGAAATAGTTTACGATGGTTTGTTTTATAAACAAAATTTCTACTTTGTCATAAACATAGATGCATAGACTGGGGTGTTAGGACAATGTTGTACTGTAGATAAAAGGAATAAAAGTATCTACAAGCAATAACAAGTCCACATAATACTTGATTTTGCTGGTTTTTATATGATCTCAGGATACAACCTTTTGCCTTCATATTTCCTAAACATAGGAGTTCTACAAAATCATTCTCATCTAACTTTTCTCTCGAACATGTTATTTCCTTTATTCTGCAATTCATCAGTGGTACACTGGTTTGAAGCTACTTATTTTCACACTCAAGACTACGCAAGAACTCCTAAACAAATGTGTAAGACATTAAATTACTAGATCAGGCTCACAAATATTTGCTGGGATAAGGTTCTCACAGACCTTGAGAAATTTATTTTCCTAGAATGCAAATTAAAGATAAAGTACAGGTACAGCAAATATCTATCAAGGAAACTCCTCAGACCTTTAACTCAACTTACCGGTACTAACAGGTATCAATCTAATTCAAACCATCATCCCTCGTATAACTCAGACAGTAAAAAAATACAACACCTATGACACAGAAATAAACATCAAACAAGAAGACCCCACTGACCTTATACTCAGCTATTTCTGCCATCAGTACTTCATCGGCAGCTCCCGCCATCTCTATCTTCTTGCTTCTCTCCAACTTTCTCTGAAGTTTAGCTATCTCCTCCTGATGAAAGAAGAACAGATATGTTTTTCTTTACCAGGGTATATTGTTTACCATTTTCATTACACGTGTCATCATTCAATACCTATAATTCTTTAATATCATAAGTGCACGTCCATGTAATAAAGAAAAACTACATGCGCCAATGAAGAATTGATATACATGTATTGTGTGGCAGCTCAATTTTCATGGATTTCATCAATAACCTTCACTCAAAACTTTACATCCATCCCTATGGAATTTAGAATCTTTTTTTCAGTTTTCATTCAAGCTTATTCATGAAATTACATTCCAAAAGAGCCATCGAAATGCGAAAATTAACAATCCATGAAAATTGGCCACAAAATGAAATGATTCTAAAGTCCAATTTTCATGAGATTCTATTTTCAATTTACATGACAATTGCTAGGGTAAAGCAGTTTATGTAATGCTTTAAAAAAAAAAAAAATTCACTCATAAATGTCCTAAATAAATCAATGAATGTCAATCACTATCACAATCCTCAATTATAACTTCAAATTTTTCCGAATATCAAGGCCTATCATACTTAAGGTTGGGCTCAAATGTGTTCATGTATATCAGTACCAAATATTGCACTGCTTAATATGTAACAAGCTTACCTGCATGCGTTTATATTTGAAAGATTCCTGCTCCAGAGCGCCTGTTTTTTCAGCTACCGAGACTTGAGCCTCTTTGAGTTGGGCTTGGTATTTGTCAAGGTGAAGTTTTAGATCAGCCGCTGTTTGCGAGCTCTCCACCGCTTTCCTTTTGTGCATCTCCATTGCTTGCTGTGTTAACCTACAGAAAAGTCATACTTATGTTTAAAAAGCTAACAACACGATGGCTTGGATAAATAATTTCAATAACAATTAACATCATACATTAACATTTGAAGCACACATACAGTTTAAGAATTTTATCGATATCAAATGACCATGCAAAAGATTATCATTCTACACTATGCATTTTTCATGACCACACTGATTATAGATGGGAGTTGTTGATTTGTTGACTTTATCATGATGAAAAATGCATAGTTTTTCGAAAACTCCCATCTATAATCAGTGTGGTCATGAATTATGGTGTGCAATTGATAACGTAGGAACAGGACCAGGACCTATTTCAAAATGTTTAATACATTTACATCGAAGTACTTTGATCATAAGTGCATTCTACTGACTGAGTGTCAGGCTTGAAAGTTCTTACCCTAGCTCCTTCTCCATGGTGGTGACAGTGTTCTGCAGGATCTGCTCTTTCTCCTCCAGCTTGCGTACAACCAGATTCTGGGCCTCCACCTGAGACTGCAGGGTCGCCACCTGGTCCGCCAAAACTTCCTTCTCCTCCCTCAGCAACTTCTGGATCTGGTTGGCTTTTATTCTCTGTGTATTCAACAGAACATGTATCTTATGATATTGCTTCTGAGAGATGTCAAAACTTATGCAGAACTCGTATTCAGCTACTTTTACTTACTTAAATTTCATACATTAATTATAATTTGACAGGTTAAGCCTTGTGCAAAAGCCAAATGTGTTTTTAATTTGATTCTTCAAGGAACAAGCTTCAGAAGCTTCATATAAAGTAATAAAAGCTCTAAAAGTTTGCACAATTTTCTTCATACCGGCAGAGTCCCATTAGTTTAGGAGTAAAATCAAATATCAGCTGCTTCATTACCTCTGACATGAGTTTAAAATTAGCATCATCCTTCTCCTTCAGCTGCTGAAGAAGCCTCATGTTCTGTTCCTGCATGTCCTCAAAAGCCTGACCCGTCACTTCCATCTCACTCAGTAAGGCTTCTTCTCTCTGAAATACAGCATTGCTATTGCTATAAATATATTGATCTTAAATTCTGTGAGTAATGCTATGATTTTGAATTATGTGCACACTCCTTCATGTCAGACTCTATTCTCCATAGAATACTGGTACTCTCCTTTTACAGAATTGGCACTCTACTAATTCACAATTACAAGTTCAGGTAGGTGTCCTTCTATGAAATTGCTATTAAGCACATCTCTCAATTTTTGATATGAAACATAGGTAATCATAGATTACTAAGCTCACCGAGACGGAGCATCACCCTTATGAGACATCACCTTTATAAGACCACCTTTATCATTTTATATGAAAATCATACTTTATGATCTTGCCAAAAATGGATATTCATGGATTCTGTTTTGACAAAATATCGTATATCATCTGACAAAATTTTTTATGATAATCATATGTTCATATGTTAATCAATACAATGATATAAAATGAAATATTGCATCATGTCATATTTATAATATATATTATATAATACAATAAAATACCGTAATAAACAATAATGAGATATGATATTGTAACGTATGATATGACATTGTATTGTGTTATACCTTATTGTATTTGATCACATAATACAATATCATAAAATATAAAACAATATAGTATTATATTACAATATCATATTATAAAATACATTATTATATTATACATATTGTATCATATGACACAATAATATATATTATAATATCATATAATACAATTTCATGTGATATGATAATATATCATATAAACCAATATCATATCATACAATATCGTATGATACAATATTATATAACATTACAATATCATATTATACAATTTCATGTGATATAATTCTATATTACTGAAACCAATATCATATTATACAATATTGTATGATACAATATTATAGAATATACAATATTGTATCATAGGATACAATATAATATTTTGCAATATCTTATGTAATTGTATCATGTGATAAAATAATAAATTAAAAATACAATATAATATTACAATATTGTATCATAATATACAATACTATACATAACAATATCATGATGCAATATCATATAAAATATAAAAAAAATTGATACAATATCATATCTTATCGTATAACTTTTTATAATATAACATAAGATATCATATTGTATCATATCAAACAATATTGTTTCATATCATACAATACTATATCATAGGAATCATTTTATATCATTTATCAACAAACACATCTATCTATCGAGCTGGTTTGAGTGAGGTAGGAGATTTCTTTAGCATCCTTGATAATGGAGATCAGGCTCTGCATCTGAAGCAACCTCTGCATTTAATTTATAATAAAGTTAAATCAACTATGCAAGCTATCATCTATAAAACATGTGACCTGTTCCAAAAAACTAAACCTCATCCAGCATCCGAAACCTATGGCTCAGATTCAGCATTCAAGCCCATCAGGTGCATTGGTATCATAAGACGCATCATCCATGCAAGTTTGGTGAAGTTTGGACCAGTAATAACTAAGATATCATCATCAGAGGGCACTAGCAATTAAAACCTTAACTTCCTCCAGCATCCGCAACCTATGGCTCAGATTCAGCATCCATGCCTGTCAAGTGCATCTGTATCATAAGACACACCATCCATTAAAGTTTGGTGAAGTTAGGACCTGTAATAACTAAGATTTATTTTTTAGCATCCTTGATAATGGAGATCAAGCTCTGCATCTGAAGCTACCTCTGCGATTCATTCATATTACAGTTAAATCAACTATGCAAGTTTGAAATAGTACTATCATCTATTAAACATGTGACCTGTTCCTAAAAACTTAACTTTATCCAGCATCCGAAACCAGACTCAGCATTCAAGCCTGTCAGGTGCATCAGTATCATAAGACACACCATCCATGGAAGTCTGGTGAAGTAAGGACAAGTAATAACTAAGATATCATCATCAGAGGGCACCTGTTTCAAAAACTTTATTTAACCAGCTCTTGAAACCTTAACCTCCTCCAGCATCCGAAACCTATTACTCAGATTCAGCATTCAAGCTTGTCAGGTGCATCAGTATCATAAGACGCACCATCCATACAAGTTTGGTGAAGTTAGGACCAGTAGTAACTAAGATATAATCATCAGAGGGCACCTGCAACAAAAACTTTAACCAGCTCTAAAAACCTTAACCTCTTCCAGCATCCGAAACTTATAGCTCAGATTCAGCACTCAAGCCTGTCTGGTGCATCAGTATCATAAGACGCACCATCCATACAAGTTTGGTGAAGTTAGGACCAGTAGTAACTTAGATATTGCTATCAATGGGCACCCGCAACAAAAACTTTAACCTGCTCCAAAAACCTTAACCTCCTCCAGCATCCGAAACCTATAGCTCAGATTCAGCACTCAAGCCTGTCTGGTGCATCAGTATCATAAGGCACACCATCCATGCAAGTTTGGTGAAGTACGGACCAGCAGTAACTAAGATATTGCTATCAAAGGGCACCTGCAACAAAAACTTTAACCTGGTCCAACAACCTTAACCTCCTCCAGCATCTGAAATTTAGGACCCAGATTCAGCAACCAAGTCTTTCAAGTCCATAAGTAGGTCCAGATGCATCACCCATGCAAGTTTGGTGAAGATAGGACAAATAATAGCTTAGATACAGGACCTGCAACAAAAACTTTAACCAGGTCCGGACGCCGACGCCACCGCCGACGCCGACGCCGAGGGTATAGCATAAGCTCTCCTTGACTTCGTCTCGGTGAGCTAAAAATTGCCTTGACAAATTCAATTAACAGTTTGTACAAAATCTTCTTAAAAGTACATCAACTTAAATTTTATTCCCAGTTTCAATATTATCTTTTTAACGGAGCTGAGCATGACTTCATATGCATAATAACCACCATAAATATACCCGGTACCTGTTTTTGTGTAGCTAGGTTTTTGGACAGCTCAGATATTTTCTCTTCCATTTTGTTGATCTTCTTGATGGCATCTTCCTCAGCAAGCTTCCTCTTCTCCTTTCTCTCATTCTCCTGCATTCTTTTGATCTGAGCTTTGAGTTCATCAATTTCTTGTCGAAATTTCTTTTCACAAGCCATTAACTGAAATCACCCAAAGAAAAAATAAAACAGTTATAATACAATACCCTTCAGTGCTAATAAACATGTACATGAACTAACATGAAAACGACTACCTGGTATTTAAAAAAATGCAGTCTTATAAGGCCAACTTTAAAAATTCTTTGGTTTAGAATTGCTGCCTGGAGGTTTCTAGACCAAGGAGGTAGGGAGGAATTTTTTTGTTTGTTTTTCAAACCTGAAGTTTCATCAATCAAAAATTGGTAAAAAATAGAAATCTCCATATTGATAAAAAGAGCTTTAACTTTTGCTAATAAAAAATGTTTCAAATAGGTGGGAGGCAATTCAAAACAAGGATATTATTTTAGCCTTTACCAAAGTCGCTAATTGCCATGTGTTGTAACACACTCAAAATAAGGTCTCTTATTTTCATGTGGTTTTTTTCATTGGAAGTTATCAGATACAAAATACATGTACACACCTGGACTTTATCTCTCTGTTCCTTTGGAGCACTCTTGTACATATCCAGTAACAGTTTCAGCTCCTTCTGACTGGCCTGCGACTGTCTGAATTATTGGGAAAGAACTTGTCAGTATGCTTTAGAATATTATGATATATCCACATATAATAAATCTATACAGTAGTAACCCTAATAATCTAATAAAAAAAATTTCCCATAGAAATAAAAAAAATTTTTTAGTTTAAATACATAGCTGTTCTTTAATTAATTTGCAGAAAAAGATGAAAATAACATTGTCAGTAAATATTGATATTGTGTTTAAAGTTTTGATGATTTTCCCTTTTTCTTCATTTACATGTAACAACTTCTAAGTTTTCAAAAGTTTTGAAGGCATAAAATGAGTATTTTCTCATTTTGTAACTTTCAAAGTACATTCCTGTGTACATCTTCGGTTTCTTCACCTTCTTACTTTTACATGCAATTATTGATTCAGTCCCTGTCCAAATCATTGTAGCATAAAACAAATGAACATCAGAAAATATAAATAGAAAATCATTTTTCTTCCACTTTTGAGAATTAAGAAGGCTGAATGGTGTGGCCATTTTTGGACTAAAATGATCTCCTTGAGAAGAAAAGCTCTGAATCCAGATAAAGGAAAGTAAAAGTTAAAACTAAAATTATATGGAATTTTCTTTACCAGAGAATAGTTTACAGCTAGAAAAATCATAGATAAAATTAAATTAAAATTTTAAGGTAGATCTGATGACTGCGCAGCCTTCTTAAAATCTATACAATGTAGAATTTAAAAAAATCAAAATGCATTCAGCTGTTCACACCATACCTTTTATAAAACCTAATAAAGAAATGTTTATCAACCAACACAGATTAGAATTTGTAAATCAATTAAAAGTTTCTTTCATATACATGTATGTGCTGACATAAATGTATGAAACACTGGAATATCATATACTATGGTTTCTTCAATACATCTGAAAGATCCAATTTTCATTAACTTCTTTGTCAAATTCAAGAACTCATAGAAATAAGACATGCAATTACAAATTGTATTGGCAATACATTGTACCAATGTCCACAAATTTAAGTATCCCCAAATTTGTGAATTTTTTTTAATTCCATAAATATTAATGAAACCAAGGTGTATCAAATGAATGTACTCTGTATCTTCAGTATGAGTGCTTCTTCAAGGCCTTAGTGGATTTATGTTTACACTATATAATATGCAGATTTATGCTGTATATAAACTTAATGTAAAAAGACTTCTACAATTGAAATATTCAAGATTGATTCAATATGCAATGTACAGAAATAGAATACAATACATGTAATCCAACCATTTTCATACATTTCATCCATGGATATACACAATATCACAGATAAATCTCAACTTACTTTAACTGAGCTCTCAATTCCTTGATGACCTCCATGTCTGTTTTGCCTTTTTCTCTGTAATCAAACTCCTCTTTCTCCTCCTCCTTCCCGAGGTCCCCCTCAGTCTTCATGCCTGGGTGGGGCGGTGAGGGGGCTGACTGGGTGGGGGTGGAGGTCCCTGGCTCCCCTCCCCCTCCTGATCCCCCACTCTCACCCTGATCACTCCCCCCTGCAGGATTTTCGGTCTGTTCTGGCTTCTCCTCAGGTTTGAATCCTTCTGCCTTCATCTAGTTCAGAATGAAATAGGTTGTCTCCTCATCAACTTATCCACAATCTTTTTATGCAAAAGTTATTGCTTGTAGACATAAATAGCCCTAAGGGTATGTTACTTCACACTTTTTACCCTCTCAAACATTTGGAAAGAGTCATCAAAGACACATAAAAAAGCGATTTTTTTCTTTCACAAAAAGATCCCTGTCAGTTTTTTTGTAAATCTATTTGCATTAACAGACCTTGTTCATATCTGCCTGAATTTCCCGAGCTCTTCTTCTGGAGCGACTAGCCTCCGCTTTCAACTGCTGGTTATGTTTCTGTAGACTCTGGATCAGGCTTCTCATTTCATGGTTTATTGGAGCTAATAGAAGTAAAAGTAACATGCAACTATCTTTGTCATCATAAAATAAT
Organism: Magallana angulata; assembly: GCF_025612915.1. Taxonomy (NCBI): domain Eukaryota; kingdom Metazoa; phylum Mollusca; class Bivalvia; order Ostreida; family Ostreidae; genus Magallana; species Magallana angulata. The sequence continues at coordinate 30,882,536 of NC_069116.1, forward strand.
CAGCAAAATATATTTCAATGAATTGTATTCTTGAACACCAGTCATTCTGGTTATGGAGACTAACCTGTCTGTTCATTCTGAGCCAGTGTTCGCTCAAACTCGATCCTCAGCATTTCATACTCTCTCCTGACCTGAGCCAGATTGTCTTCCAGTTGTAAGCACTCTGACCTCAGCTTTTTCTGAGTCTCAAGTTCATCACACTATCAAACATAAAACATTCTCTAAATATATTTCTTTTTAAGCATCTAGCATTTCTTTTAACATTACACATCTGCAACATCATAGAGTTTATTCACAATTAAAATGCAGTCCATATGAAGATTAGTACATGTATTAAAACAATTACTTCAAGTTGCTCCAGATGCCTGAGATGTGTGTTTTTGCTGGTCTGGAGTAAGTTCCGGGTGTCATCCAGCTGTGTCCGGATCTGCATGCTGTCATTGTACAGCACAGAGAACTGGGACTGCAGGCATTTGTACTCTGTGCTGTCCACGATTATATGTTCTGGCAGGTGTTGAAGCTACAAACACAATATGGCTAGCCCAATATTGACCAAAAAAATGATAGAGCCTTTTCAGTAAGACTTTCAGTTTGATGTAACTTTCTAGTTTATGCAGAAATTGTTCTTTTATCCCAATACAATGATGTATGATGCATGTAACTTACATCGGTTTTAAGTTTTTCTATCTCAGTTAAAGCCTCTTGATGATCTTTGCTGAGTTTCTCTAGCTCTGTCAGTCGATTCGTGGCCAGCTCTTTTTGTTCTTCTAGCTCGTACATCATCTCATCAAACTATAAACAGCAAATTACAAAATCAAATTACTATTGTACATAAAATACAATATTATCAGACAAAAGAATCAACAGTTTGATACATGTACAGTAACAATCAGACCCAACCGATGAGAAAACACCAGATTCTGATATTTTTTGTAACATTTTAAGTATTATCTGTTCGGCGAATGAAAATATAGCTAGTTTCGAATTAGAATCTTCATGCACCTTTGAAATAATTAAAATAAAAATATCAACAAATGTGTTAGGAAAGGGCTTACAAACAATATCCAAAAAGGTGACTTATGCCAATATATGATAATTTACCTTGCTTTTGGCTACACCTGTAACACCTTTGCCAGAGCCGTCATGCACCACAGTAGTGTCCTCAAAGCTCTTCAGTTTCTGCAGGGCATCATTTAGATGTCTATCCAGCTTATCCACCTGTTGACTGGCACAGCCGTGGTAATACTCGAGGTCATCCATTTTGTTCTTCAATTCCGCAATCTCCGTTTCTGCAGCTGTCAATTTATCCTGCAACTCAGCGACCTGTAAAAAATAACATCAGCATTGCCTTATACCCACTTGTACTATTTAAAAGTGCTATAATATACATTTTTTATGATACGTTTGCACCAATATGCAGTGGATAAGTTTTTCACATTACACTGTGATGACGTCAAACTGAATATTTACACAATACTGTTGAAATGCTATTAGGATCTATGTTTTATCAAAAACCCTATAAAATAGGAATGCTCACATTAAAACCCAACAAAATAAGTGGGAAAAAGAATCTCTCTTGATATGTGATGGTAAATGATTTTTGTCCACTTATCTGAGTGAGTTCTCATCAAGCCTCTCGGATAGAAAACACATTATGAGTAGGAAAAATGGTTCGAATATTTGGATAAAAATCTTATACTCTGACAGATATAATATTTTTTTTGCAATGTACAATAACCTCAAGTGTGTGCTCATGATGTCTCTGGTGTAGATAGGTGGCAGTGTTGTGCAGGCGACGATTCTCTCGCTGAAGCTCTGCCAGTTCTTCCTTTACGATCCCCTGGAGAGACAGGATTTCTGGCTTTTCTTCAGAGGGCTCCTCTTCCTTCACTGAGACTTTGGTCTCAGTTTCTGAGCTTTCTTCTTCTTTCTTGACTTCAGTTTTCTCAGTTTCTAATATAGAAAACATTGAAATTGATAATCGTTATATATTAAATAAATACCAAATAGGTAAACGTACCAGTACACGGTATATCATATATTAATGCAAAATACAGTCCTTTTTATCACTGTGTTTCCAATTCTTGGGAAAGTGTCTCAAGTGTTTAAAATTGGTAATAAAGAATTTATTTATACCCTCTGGAGATTTTTTCTCCAGCTCTTTTTTGATATGTTTTTATTTAACAGTTAAACTAAATTTTCAAGCTTATGCAAAGTGTTTGGTAATTTGTAAAACATTTATCCATACCCTCAGTTTTATCCTCTGGCTCAGTTTTGATCTCTTTATCCTCTTCGGTCTTGACTGACTTTTCTCCCGCCTCTTCCTCGGCTTCCTTCTTCTCATCCACCTCCATCTTAACATCGCTGGGTTCTTTTTTGATTGAGGTTGCCGAGAGATTCAGCCCCTCCACCTCTTGATTGACCTTTTCCTGGATGCCTTTGTTGAGCTTTTCGTTTCTCTGTAACAGTCTATCAAATGCCTGCAGTAACTTTCCAATGGCACGCTTAGAGAATTCCACTCTCTGCCCAAGTTTCTGCTCAAGTTCTTGTTTATCCCACGTTGATAACAGAGTCAAAAATGCTTTTGTTTCATCACTTTCATCTACAAAATAACAAAAAATCAACTGAATTGTTCAGTAAAACTGTTGGAATACTTTACTACAAATGAACAATATTTGGATTATACCAGTTGAATAAAGCAGTAGAACATATCACCCACTCACTTTTAGTCTCTATTTCATCTGCTGTTTCTGCATCAAATCTTTGCAAAAGAAGTCTTATATCATCATCAAGCTAAAACAAGAAAAAACAAAAAACAATTCATTACTTGTTTATTCATTTTATATTTTTAAAAAACCATTTCAGTTTCACAGATTAAAATCATATTGATTGAATATCAATTTGCAAACAGACAATAGACTGACCTGATTCCAGTAACGATTGACAATCATGAGCACAGCATCATCTGTCCTCTGTCGATTCTCCAGCTGGTCAATACGTCGCTTCAGCTCGTCCTCAGCCCTCTTTCGCTGTTCTACTCTTTCAGCAAGCTTTTTATTTTGAAATCTCAAAACTTTCATATCAAGCTCTTCCTACAAGCATTTTAAGAAAACGAATTAATGAAATAGTACAAGAAAGAAAACTCAACATATCGATTCAGAAATAGATAAACCAGGACAAACATTTCAATGCTTTTTACATGTTTGTTACACTTACAAGGTTTCCAATGGTGCCAATCCGCACTGGTTCAAATCTGGTTAATAATTTCTTTGCTGGGGGTCCAGAGCTGGAGCCCCCACCCTGATCCTCAGCAGGACGCTTAGATGACATCCTGGATTTCTGCAAGAAAATAATGATTCGTAATATAAGAATTTTGACACTGTGTCATCAACTGTCTTTTATTCTAGAAAAGTAAACTTCACAACTCTGGAAAGACAGGTTTTTTAAAAAATTGTATTTAATTATAAAATCATGATAATAATTACAGCACAATATTTCATTTATTAAATAAGTTGATACCCAAATCCTAAACAGTTGAATATCTTAAAGTAACATCTTTGAAGAAATTAGTTATAGTCTAACTTGTACTTTCCATATTCTGGCTATTTATTTATTATTGTCTATACAATAATTTGATTTAATTAATTAATTAAGGAATGAATTCAATATTTATTTGTTTTATATGATTTAAAATAGTTTGGGGTAGTTTACATTTTATAAACCGCAAAAGCGGTTTCTAAAAAAGCGTAAACTGTTTCAAACCATTTTATATCGTATAAAACTAATAAATATTGAATTCATTGCTTATAATTTAATTTTTTACTCTTCATTGTAGATAAAAAAGGTCATTTGACCTTTAAAAGTGTACAAAATTCAAATGCAACGTCAGGCATATTGATACGTTTTTGACGTTAGTCTTACTATGACGTATGCAACATTCTTTATACGATATAAAATAATTTTTTAGCCAATGAGAAAGTACATAACAACCAGAATTAAGTTATTGTAATTTGATTACAAATGCAAATATTACTTTCAGCTTAAATTAATACATCTTATTAGTTTTTATATTCATGTAAATTGAACTTCTTATTGTGATTGTTATATTTCTAATTGCATTCGAACTATAATCTGCAGGCTAAAGAATTTCTTAAAAACACCACAGGAGTCTGTTTTTAATGCAAGATCCATTATAATGTGATTTCTGCTCTGCTTACAATCAAAAAGTTTCCATTCTTTTTTTGATTACTACCCATTTCAGACTTTTCCCCACACTGATTATTCATTATTGACTCTAAAAACCCTATTAGCGTGTTGATATATTAATCAGTGGGGCACAGATGCTTGTGAAGAAAAAGAAAATGTGGGTACCTCAAAAAATTACATGGGTGGACGTCATCTTGGATACCGCCTCCTTCATCAGCTAATTTCTCATTTAAAACATTAAACTAGACATATGGGCTGATTCGCATTCTTTGATATATTAACTCTGTTTTAGTTATTTTTTACACCAAGATTAATAAACTTGTTGATTACTTGTGTTTTCAAAATCGACAACTCCTTGGCTTCTGCAAAAGCGAAAGTACAGCACGTGAAATCTCTTGCCATACGATTTGTTCTGGGAAGAGCTAAGGAGTTTTAGATTTCGGATGTCCATGCAAGAAAAAGTGAACATTTATTGAATGAGATGTTAAATAGAGTTAAACTGGAGGTGAGGTCTTAAAGAAGAATCAGTTATAAAGGAATATGAATCGGCGCAAGTTTCTAGTTTACATTTTCAAAGAGAAATCAGCTGATGAAGCGAGGCGGTATCCAAGGTTGCATCCTCCCTTATTATTTTTCCTTCGAGGTCCCCACTTTTTAAACTTTTTTTTTTCTACACAAGCCTATGTGAGTGGAGGTGATGATTCAATGCTTATGTTTTAGGATTTTCACTATGCAAAAACACTTTCATATCAACTTGAATTTGGAAAGATTATTCTCTCTAATGTTAAACTGTATTCTTATCTTGGAGTTTAAAACTTTTTCAGAGACGTGTAGAATATTTTTCCATTTATGTCTTATGTTGAGAACTTCTTACTCATGTGCATGGCCATAGAAAGTTGCATATCCATATGTAAGATCATGCATAAATATATATGACAACATAGACGCTAAATTTTATGGTTTTAGGTCTTGTGTTAAAATTGATTACAATAGATAAAGGATTATTCAACATATTTATATAAACAAGAACAGCTCTAATCTGGAATGTGTTACAGGCAATTGCCTTACTAAAAATATATTCATAATGCATCAATATAAACATAAAATGCAAACATACAAGAAATTTTCCCCGCTTTTGATCACTGCGCTTCCATCTTGAACTTGCCCGGATGAAAAAAATTGGTCTTCGGTACCCCTCGGATATTTAGGAATCGGAAACGAGCAAAAATTTAGGAGAAACCCGAATAAACATAACTTGGATGAAAATGACAGTCACATGAAATACACAAATATTGGATATAAGATGACAGAGGTTGATGAGTTAGATGTTAACCCCCTTTTTAGGGCATTGCAGGTAATTTAGGTTTTATAACACAATTTTGATGCGTAAAATGTCGAGAAGGAGAAGGCCGTGTAGCTCACGTTTTAGCATCAAATGTGATGTGACACTGTCGGACACTTGTACCTGTGTACACATATATATATGTACTAACGTTATACAAATCACATGCACAGACAGTCGGTATGGTAAATTCGAAATCTTAGCCACTTATAATCAAGACAATGTCTACTTAAGTTTATTACTGGTATTGTAATGACAATTAAGCGCATGTGAAGAATTGATAGTGTCAGTACACCCCCACTCCAACTTTTTTTGTGTGAAGCAGAATATACAGTTGTGATGGACACTGTTCTAAGGGTTTTGAGTGATTCATCCAAGGGGGGGGGGGGGGTCTAACTTATACTGGTATATATTGGTCCTTGACTTAACGTGATGAAATACTGAGGAGTTGGATTTATTTAGATGTTTTAGATAGTTTGAATTTAAGTCATATATGCATTACAGACTCCAGTGAATAGACCACATTTTAAATCAAAAAATGTGTATATATTCAGATTCTAGTATCATGGATTATTGATCTGAATCTATTACTTTTTGCAGAAAGAATACCTGGGATTGTATGAAAAAGCACAGGAGAATTGTTACATTGTGTGTATTCCACAGACTTCCTCTTTGGCAAATATTACAGTCACAAGGAAACTAGCTGGTATGCTCCGACTCATCCACTGTTATGTAATGTGATATGATGGTACTATGAATTTTATAGTCTCTTGATGAGGTCATTAATACTTCATGTACATGTACTTGTTATATAGACCTTTTGAGAGTACTATTATTATTACTAATTATACTAACAGAAGAAGATATATTTTCAGTTGCTAGATTTTGTCACATTATAATGATAATACTTTACTCTGTCCCAGATTGTATTTAAGGGGTGGGTCCTTGATAATTTGTAAAGTAGCCCTCATAGAATTTTACGAGTGTGATGGTTGTAAAATAATTTAGACGCATTTATGAGACTGAATGAAGAGTGAATAAGCCTACAACTCTTTGCTACTTCTTTTCACATCAATTGAAAATTTCATATAAAGTTTACTGTTTCTAGGTTAATGTTGATACTGGTACATGTACTGTTCATTTCAGCAGTGTGCAAAAGGTGTTCTTTGCATGTCATAAGGAAAAATAGATACCGTGGAATCATTTAAATTCATGGGGGTCAGTTTTCTTGGATTTTGGTTTTTTTGCTTATTTGTGGGAATTTCATGGATGCATCGGTTTTCAGTTTTAGTAAAAGAAGTAACTCTCTCAATAGTTTTCGTCAGGGATGTAAATTTGTGGGGGAGGCTAGCTACTCATGAATACCAAGAAAAAATGAGCAAACACGAATTCTGATGATTCTACAGTAGGCTATAGAATACAATGAGTGAGATAATTAACATGAGATAAATTATTTACCCCAAGGGATCTTATAATAGGTTCAAATAAATGGAGTATCATGATGTGAAAAAAACTATTTAATTTTCAGTGAAAACAATCAGTCATAAATTACTCAACATATATTGAGGGTATCTAATTTGAATTACAGAAACTCATATTCTGAAGCCATCACCATACTTTAAAAGGTAAGATTTTTCTTTGGGCAAGTGTTGAAAGCAAAACTTTCACCAGACATCAAAGTGAGGAATTCCTATGATCTGAGCAAAAAGTGTTTTCTAATTACATGTACCGACTACCGGTATATTCAGAAAGATTAACTTGAACAAAAATTGATATGCCAGTAATTAATTTTAGTGTTCATGTACTAACTAAATTTCTATTACCGGTATTCTAGTGTGTATTTTTAAGCAGGAAAAATATGATTCTTGAGTTTTTAAAATTTGTGATACCATTTAAAAGAAAGAAAAAACCCCGAAGTCAGTGAATATTGCCAATTCCTGAGTACGGGTACTTGACCTTAATATTTTTATTCTTTTTAAGCCAGTACCAAACTCTGGAATCATCTGCCAAAGTGGTGCAGCTCGAAGAGAATGGAAAAGAATTTCAGACAGTGGAAGGTACGCCAACTTATGTTTATGCTTGTACTTACTAGATAAAAATAGATGAAAAAATGAATTGAAAAACAAATAATAAACAAATAGATGAATAAATAGATAAATAAATAAATTATAGATGTAATGGGATAACAAAATATAAATCTGGGTACATGTAATAAGCAATGATAAGACTGATAAGCCTTTGACAATATATTTGTATGTATCAGGTTTCTCTGAAAAACACGCTGTGAAGATTTTAAATGAAGAGTTGGGGTACAATCAGGTAAATAAAAAAATGTCAAATATATATATATAAATTTTGTTTTCAAATAAATTGAAATAATCTACATGCTTGCAGGTGTTTTAAATCTTTGAATTAAGTGATAATATTTGTGTTCATATTTGTAGGATTATAAACCATACAAAATACTTATTTTGGAATGTCCATTTGATCCATCACTAAAGGTAAGATAACACTTCTATCTTATAATATGACTATGAGTAAGTTATTAATTAAGTGTTTGCATTTTCTAAATGTCAGACTGCATACAGTTTCTCAGAATGTGCAATGCCCAATAACCAATAAAATGCTCTGATTGAATGTAAGAATTTTTTTTTTGATAACTCTTAAGTGGTTAAGAAATAAACAGCAAGTAAAAAAAGTTCACCAGGATATGAATTTTGTTGGTCACATGACCAAATCCTGTGAAGCCCCTAAGTATTCGGTTTTTTTGTTAGTCTAGGCAGTTTAATGTTGGAAATTTCTTGTTTGTCTAGGTTAGAGCAACGAGGAATGGGACACCGGCCACTACTAATTCTTTCTCTGCTTTTCAAACATACACAGAGTAAGTGCTGCATTAGTACATGTGTATTATAATTGTTGAATTCTAAACTTTTCAGTGAATGACATGTACTAATCAGAGTTAAATCAACTCTAATGTGATAGCTATCAAAACAATGCATAATCAAAATGAGTATAAAAGTATGTTTTTACAGAGTATTTTTAACTCATATGTCATGCCTTAGTGGTCTGCTATACTTTATGTCTATTTAGTAATTAAACATTACAAAATAATAAATTTTAAAGATATTCAGATTTTAGTCCCTGAAATTACACTCTTACCCCAATTAACAGTAAGAGAAAGAGTGATTTGTTTGTTTATAATTTTACAGATCTTGTAACTTCCTAAAATCTTTTGCCGAGTACAAAATGGTAAGAATATTTTAATTGTCATGCTTAATTTTGATGTTCAAAATATCCTATTATTACATGTATTAAAAATTTTTGTTAGATTTTTTGTGTGTTTTGAAGTTGGAAAGCATAATTCAGTACAGTTTATTCCCCATTCCCTGACCACCTCTATTGTATGACTACAAGAAGGAGAATCTTTAGGAAAAAAAACCCCCCAATATTGTGTACAAATATGAGTGGTCACTCGAGAGTGTGGCTTTATTTTGCAGGTTTTACGACAGGTGGATGAGAATCTGAAACAGTTTAATGCTAATTATATGATCCTCAAGGATTACCTCTCTGAAGTCCAGCACAAACTAAAGTCTCTATGCCAGCAAGTTACTCAGGTAATTCTTATTTTACCTGTACATGATTGTATAGATTTGTCTCCATGATTAAGACACTGTAAATAAATTACATGTGAAATAGCATTTGCCATTCATAGTCAATAAAAGCTAAAAATATTATTTCATACTGATGTGTATGTTCCAGTATTTGAAAACATACCAAAGGTTAAGGGCACATCTGGTAGATTTTTTCTTGGATTTTTATCAAGCGCAGTGGATGTTTAGATGAAACTTTTATTAAGAGTTTGTGTAAATGTGTGTATATATTTTTATCCACAGGATTGCTTAAAATGTTCTCAGTATGCTAAACAGCAGGATCCCAAATTCAGAGAGACATTAGATTACAGTGTCGAAAGGTGTGTATTCAATTTTCCACTTTTCTCACTTTACAGCTTAAAGCCATTATTGATGTAGAATCATTTACATGTATAACCAAAGAGGACACTTTACGGATTTTGGGGAGTAATTTTGCAGAAAGAAATGGTTTTCCTGAATAAACCGTTATTCAACTTAAAAAGTGGGTCACTATACATATGAAATTGTGTTGTCGTAAACTCATGGGAAAAGGTACCCACAAATTTCTTGGAATATTGTTTCCAACAAAAAATGTCATAATTTTACTGTGTGTGGATTTTCAAATCTGTGGTTTTTGCTTTCAGCTATGTAATGGGTACAGTCCACAGTAAGGTGTTTTCTGTTGTCAAGGAAACATATGAGCGAGATGATAAATTACTATTTACCAAGAGCAGACAACTCCACAATGTGACTGCGGAGCAGCTAGGGGTCAACAAGAAGATAGCATGTCCTCTTCCTCAAGCGGTTAGTCTTAATTTTATAATTCATAAAAAAAATATGCTGGATTGATTATGGTACATGATATAAATCAGCATTTTATGCACCATTGGAATATTGCTGTTTGTACAAATCCATAGACATATGAATGTAAAATGTTTTTGACTAAGTTTTAAATTTTGTTCAAAGAAAGTCTAATGTAAAATCAAAACGTTGATGCATACACTATTGCAAGATGTATTTTATTGAAGGTTGTAGAATTGGCAAATCTGGATGGACTCCGGACGCCACTGGAAAAATTGTTCTGTCTGAAATCAACCATTGTAAGTATTATTTTAGGGAAAGTCATGCAATGATTTTAATTTAGGATAAAAAGGATACTAGAAGATACTCTACGTCTTTGTCTAAAAGTAAAAAATGTTAAGTGAGAATGTTTGAATTTATTTGAAGGACAATGCAAGCCAAACCATACAGAATCATTTAGAAGAAAACCGAGTACCTCCTGTATCAACAGCCGCTGAGGAAAGTAAGCAACTTCTCTTACCTAGAACTTACAGAAATATAAAAACCTGCTTTTTAATATTGTCCATTAATCTGTTATTTATTTATTTATGAAGTTTTTGTTACTATTTTGAACTGTTGGGCTGATCTTTGTACCTTTTAGAATATTCATTCAAACTTGAATAATGTTTCTTCAAAATATTAAATTGTTATACATGTAAAATTTATTAAATAATGTGTATCATATTTAAGTACAGTATTTTTCTTTGTATTATCATGAATTTGTTTTATTTTATAGACTATTGTTTGACCTCAGATGATCTCATTCCTATATTGGTAAGAATACGCAATTTATCAAACTTTCCATTTAGTGATTGTTGATTTTTTTTATAAAGTATATGTATTAAAAAAAAGAACTTTAGCACTATCCCATTCCTTTAAAATCATCCCTCTTGTGTAGGATTATAATTGTGGAAAAAGAAATTCTTGAGGTGAAGTTATTAACATGTATTGTATGAAATTGAACCTTTTCTTAAATTTTGCTGTAGGTGACAGTTATTGCTCAGGCCCAGTGTCGATATTTTGCCAGCAACATCCACTACATAGAAACATTCCACTGGGCATCCGAGGCCAACGACAGAGGCAACCTTAGGTGTGTAAAACATTTATATCAAGCAGAGTAACTCTTTAGTGAAATATTAAAAAGATCTGTGAACAATTTATATTAATAATATTTTGTGTATAGCAAGATGTGATTTTAATGAAGGTTCTGTATTGACAAAATACCTGTTATCATGGATTGTGTTTCAGTTACTGTTTGGTGACCTTCAAGGCAGCTGTTGAATACATGAAAAACACTTCTTTTGATGAAATGGAGAGGCAACCTAGACTCAAGAGAGAGGTGAACACACATGTAAAATGGAAATTGCAAATACTGGTTCAAAAATATATAGCATACAAGTCAGACCACAAGGTTTGAATACTGTATAGGTACAGGGAAATATTCATCCCCGTTTTATTTTGGTCCCTTTCGCCCTCGTCGTCAGCGGACAAATTTAAAACTGAGCAAATCACAATGTCTCAAATTATCTCTCTTTAATCACAACTGGGCGAATTCAAGATGGGTCGAAACTGTTTGCAAGTGAAGAAGGGCGAAAATAACACGGGGCAAAAATAACCCTGTATACAGTATGTATTTATTTAGAAAATGTTTTTGTTTAGAATAAACAAAACAATATTTGTCACTTACTTATAGGCTACATTTATGTGTTTTTCATGTTTATAGAAAATGTGTCAAGTTGTTTTGAGCTATATATTTCTTTTCTTTTCTACAATGTTGTCACATGTTTGTTTGAATTACAGATAAGTCTAGAGGAGTTGAGGAGAGCCACCAATGGTCAAAAGGCTGCTGACCTCAGCAGTCCTGTGAACGGTTCCTCTGTGGTTCAGTCAGGTGCAAGTCACTATGACCGACAGCTGGAGCGAATCTCGCAGATGCTAAAAGAGTCAAATGACGAACTCAGGAAGACGGAGAAAAAGCAGTCCAATCACACTAGCAGTATTTTTGGAGGTAGGTTATTTTGTATCATTATTTATCAAATACAATTGTACAAGTACAGGTTTATTTATACTTGTATAGATTATAGATGTTGGCAACCTTTGTACTTTAATATTAAAACAAATTATTGATGTACAATTACAATTACATGAATTATCTTCCTTGGCTCTGAATGTTTAGTTTATGCATGAATATATTTTGTTAATTGGTGCAGTTTTTTTGTCTTAATGACAATAAAATCTTTTGTGCATGAACATAGTTAATGTACTTGATAAGTATATAGAATTTATTACTGGTAATTGTAATCATAATTTACCTGTTATTGAGATTTTAGAAAATATACCAGGTCATGAAATATCGAATACTGGTAGATCTATAGGTAGTCATCTTTATATTTCTTTATATCAGAGAGTTACGAGAGATTACAAAAGCCGGCAGAAGGGCTCCCAACCAGAAAACAAGACAAGGAGGACTTAGGGTAAAACATTTCAATTTCCCGAAATACTGTGGAATCATTAAAATTCGTGAGGGCTAATTTTCGTGGATTGCTGAAATTTAAATTTTTTATACCTACAAAAGTAGGTATATGACTTTATAACCCTTATTTATTGATTCATGGAGGATGTTAATTCATGGTTGAGAGGTACCCACGAATTCCATGAAAATTGAGCCACCACAAAATCTTATGATTCCACAGTATTAGAAGGTGTATACTGTGGTTTCATCAATATTCGTTGAATACCAATTTTTGTGGATTTCGTTATCAAGTTGATCCACGAAAACAAGTATTCATTGAAGTACAATTTCTATTAACATTTTGTATTGATAGGGTCATTGGCCATGAATTTACATATCCTTGAAACTGTGATTTTCACTTTATCCACGAAAATTGATACCCTTGAATATTAATGTAACCACAGTACCATATTTACCTTAAAAATGACTCCTTTAAAAACTAAGTTCACCTTGCCAAATGGGTTTAGATTGAGATTTGGTTTGGGGAAAATCTGATCCTTAGTAAAGGGTTTAATTATCTATATCCATGATAGTCAGAGAATTTTTTGTATTTATTTCCAGGGACTTTCTAACCTCCCTACAAAATGACATGTTTGGAATGAACTTTGGTAAACAGAGTTGATGGCCTTTTTTCCAGAGACAGTTTGTTTTAGAACTCAATTGGTTTTGAATTGAATGCAATAAGCCAAAGAAGACTTTTTGATATTCATTGCCCAATTTGACTGAGGTTTAATTTATTGAATTGAGGATTTTAACTATCAAGTGATTATACAGAAAAAAATGTCCTGACAAGGGTTATGCATGTTCACCAGGTATTTATGTATGATTTAAAGGGACTTGGACACGATTTGACCTCAAATTTTCAAATTTTATTTTTCCATTTTCAATGTTTATACTGATAAATATAGAAGTTTTTAATGCTATATGTAAAAATTTGAAAGTCAAATATAAAGTTATATAAGGAAGATACAGAGTTCGTAATACTTTGTTTTGTAAACAAAGCTGAATATTGTCATTTTTTACACATTTGTTGTATTGTTGTAAGTTTCAATCAAATGTATCTTTCTTTTGTTGATACTAGTATTTATGAAGATATTGAGGAAGTTTAAAATGTTTTTTTACATGTCATTTTGTGAAAGAAATGGTAAATCTCTGCATTACATATTTTGTAAACAACTATAAGACTCGAGCTTTGTTTACATAACAACCAATTCTTACCTCTGTATCTCGCTTGTAACTTGATTTAACATTCAATATTTTGGTCAATCATTTAAAATGCACCGTAAACCATTTTATACAGTAAAAATAAAAATAAAATTTTTGATCTCAAATCGTGTCCAAGTCCCTTTAAAATGTGTATCAGGTATTCTGCTGATAATTAATGCTGCTGTCATTTACATGATTTCTTAGAGGTTGTTAGGCAGCCCCAGTATTTCCATTTTACCTCTTAAAGTGTCTATATAGAGAATTTATCTGCCCATAATTTTACAGCAGAAGCCTTCTGATATTTAAATTAACATACTGTATACACGGTTATTTTATCCCTGTGCTTATTTTGCCCTTCCACAGTTGCAAATAGTTCACCCTGCCGCCAATTCGTCCAAAATTTTTTAAAAAATTAACAGTTATTTAAACATTATTTTGAATTGACCTAGTCTTAAATTATGCCGCTGAAAACAAGGGTAAAAAGGTGAAAATAAAAGGGGGTGAATATAATGAACACAGTACTCATACTAATGTCTAGTAACTTAATATTTTCAATTACATGTATAGCAATTTTAACATGGGCATATTAAAAAATTACAAGTCATTGGGCAAATTTATATGAACTTGGGTCCTTCTGGTCTCTGTGTCATTTGGATGAGGGAAATGAATTTATATCTTCTCATCCAATGATATTTTTATCAGAGGTAGGATTATTTATTTATAATGCTATGTAATGTGTTATCTTTAGTACAATGGGATAGAATGTGTTTTCCCCTAATCAAGTACATGTATTTATTAACAGTACATGATGTCATTATGTGATATTAAAGGCTCCACTTTATTTAACCGTAAATCTCTGATTTGATAGATATGTTATCATTCATATGTACATGTACATGTATATTAGTACATGTATGATCAATTTTCAGACAGGATTGTATAGGGTAACAGTTTGATCATATATATATATATATATATATATATATATATATATATATATATATATATATATGTATATATATATATATATATATATTTATATATATATATAAGGAATGAATTTAATTTTACCTATGTTATACGATATAACATAACTTGGGGCAGTTTACACTTTATAAACCGCGAAGCGATTTATAAAAAAGCGTAAACTGTTCCAAGTTATGTTATACTCGTATAACATATGTAGAAATTAAATTTATTCCTTATAATTTAATTATATACTATTTAAATTAGATAATAAGGCCCATTAATTAATTAAAAAATGTTAATTTGTACAAAATTTAAATGTAACGTCAAGCGGATTAATACGTTTCGCTCGCGCGTCTTATTGTGACATAGGCAAGTTATGTTATACGATATATATGAATTTGTTTAGCCAATCAAATGAAGCGTTACAATCAGAATTAAATTTTATATATATATATATATATATATATATATATATATATATATATATTAAAAAGGTATTTATAGTTTTAGAAACGGTACGTTAAATTGATCTTCACCGCCACTAGTATGGTATCAAAAGAATGCGGTGCCTTAGTCCCTAATACTATTTTAATAAAATGGTGAGAATACTTACCATAATTCATAAGAAAATCTTACGGACCAATATTGGTTGTTATTGTACAGTGTCCTTCAATTTATTTGAATTTTTCAAGTATTAGAGAAGCCTGTTTAATCCCTTTTTCTGTCCATTATGATAACAAAATGGCACTGTCGTTTATGACAGTTTGTTCATTCTACAGAAATAATTTTTGAAATGTTGTAAGTTTGTACAGGTTTTACTGTATTTGTAAAAGTACATCAGTACATATCTGCATTCAATATTTTGATCATATATATTGTATATGTAGCAGCTCGGGCTTAAATAAATTCAACAAATGCGATCTGTTCAACTCGCTGAGTTACAGTGAAATTGTTGAGTTTTTTACTAAGTCATTTTTTTTAATTTATTTTAAACATATCTGCAGTTTTTTTTATTTTTACATCCTAGCTAGCCAAATTTTATATTCAATATGATGTGATATTCTGTGCTAGCATGTGCAAATGTATACTTAATATGTATGATGCAAATGTTCATTGTTAAAGTTATTTCTATTGACCTTAATAAATATCATACTACAAGTGCTGAGTTGAATTTTGTTTAATAATCCAAGGTGGGTCGCGGGTTTACCCCATAAAAAATCTCACGAGAAAACATACCCTGAAATTTTGTCAATTTGTTTATAAGCATTTAAACTTTGCTATATAAAAAAATTATTAACTTAGCCTAAATTATTTTCATGCAAAACCGCCTCAAACTTAGTATTGTTCCTGCACTTCCTCCTTATAACTCATACATGAATTTTAAAAGCCATAGAATCAAACGATATCTTTTTCAAAGTTATATAATGTAAATAGTGTGAAATGTCTCCATCGATCGTGATGTCATAAACAAATGTACCCACGGTACACAAAACGGCTGCTCAAGTCGTCAAAGTTGTGTACAGAAATTGATGATGAAAGCAAACCCGCGACCCACCTTAAAACAAAATTAATTGTTCTAGAACTTAAAGTTTCATTCAAAGCTAGGGTACATAAATGATCTTTTCCTTTTTGTTGGAGAATTAAAAAAAAAAAACAACTAAAGAGGGTTGGTTGGTTGGCAATTTTTAGACTTCATTAAACTTTTTTTGAAGAGCTCTATCTTAAGACATATATGAAAACATTCAAATTTTAAAGCTAAAATAGTTGGAATTTTTCTTTGATGAATAATAGGTAGTTTATGGCTAAAAATACCATATCAAAAAAATTTAAAATCTGATGGGTAATTTGTTGACCATCCAGCCTCCTTAAAGAATTGGAAATATGACAGTGAGTGGTTAAACAATCATATCAGAGGTATTTTTGTAGTAAAACTTTTTTTATACAGAAAGTCCTGGGGAAAACGATATTTCAGTTTCTTGAAATGTGATTATAATCCATGTAATTGGTTTTTTAAAAATCAGGAGCATTATGTACGAACAACAAACAAAAGATTTCTGTACAAGGGATTTCCCTTTTTACTGGAAAATACATCGGAACCAGGAGAATAGGACGTTTTGATCTTACATTGTCCTTATATGTACACAAAAACAAAAAGCAAGAGTTACATTTTAATTTGTAAGCTTTTATATACATCCCATATAATGCAGCCATAATTTAATGCACAGGATATAACTTATTTACTGAGATGACTAATCCTGAATACAGTTGCTACAAAATCATGACTAAGATTAATTAAAAAAAAAGGCTTACACTTTAACTATCATTGCCGCTTTGTTAGTACAATAACTTATTTGCAAACATGTAGATTGTAGTGCAATACAACATTTTGGATATTTAGTTTGTTTTTTGTTTTTTGGGTTTTTTTTTAAACAAACAAGAGTCATGCTTTTCAAACAAGTACACAATAACAAAGTTGTACAAAGTACACGCAGAATAAAAATGTGACTTTTATAATCTGATATGCTATGTAAACATTTTCTCATTCTATCAAAGAATTATGTCATTGAATTTGCTAGAAACAACAATTAAATGTTAATACATCTGACATTGCAGTCTTTTAAAGGTTGTGTGTGTCTCTTTCTCCCTTTGTTATTTTTTTCACTTGTTTAGATTTTTTTTCACACACATGCAACCATACATATTCCACATTTTTTTATTTTTCCTCTTTTTCATTTGTTGATGCATGAGTACATTATGGAATTTTTTTGGAATCTTCAAAATTTCCCTCAAGATGACCAATGAAGAATCAAGTCACTCGCTGATATTTTTATTTTCACTCTCACAAATTCATGTGCTTGGTATCGTGGGTATGATAATTTGTGATTTTTTAAGACTCCATAGTCTGAACCTGGCTTTAGTGAACTTCAGAAATCCGTTGAAAGGAATGGATATAATAAGCTTTTTGCAGCTCTTTCAAGCTACTTTACGTCATCTTCATACCCATTGGCATCTTCTTTGCTTGTTTTCATACTTTTCATGAAAGGACGGGGCTCATCATATTCGTCTGTCACGGACCTTTTGCCATTTCCTTTCTCATGGTTTTCTCCTTTCGAGCACTCCACCTGTAAATCTGGAGCCTTTACACTAATTTTCAGAGGATTCTCCTTATTGGAGGTAGCTTCCATTCCCCCCTTTTCATCTCCCCCATCTTTAGTCTTGTGCAGCTTTTGTTTGCTGGGACTTCTGATTGAATTTTTTGACATGGAAGAGTTGGGAAAATGCATATTGGGAGATCTTGGGGATAACGGACTTGGATCTATAAACAATTCAAAAATATTGATAAAGACATTATGTATAGTTCTATACATGTGTATAAGTATGTTTCTGTAATTATAATTTAAGAATATTTCTTTCAAGTTAACATAGTCTGAAGTACAATTGTAAACATAGATACAAATAATAATCTTTAATTAGTAAATAATGGGCAGGCATTTAGTTATATTCTTGACATTTAAATTGATTTTCAAAACCTTGTATGTTTGGGCAAGTATAGTGGTTGTGACGTCACTGGTCTTTTTTAAACATATTATACCATTACTTACCTTACATTTGCACTAAACATGCTATATAACATTCTAAATTTAATGCTTACTTACATATACTTCCTCATTAGGTAGTATCAATTGATTACTTATCAATGACAAATGTAATTTCATAGAATCTCTCTCTGCGTCTAAGCAGAGACATAAATAACATTTATGTCTCTGGTCTAAGGAAAAGGCCCGTTTGAAAACAACGAGATTCTCAATAAGCTACCTTAAAGACTGGTACTCTCTCTCTCTCTCTCTCTCTCTCTCTCTCAAACATACCTTCAATAGAGACCATTTTGTTCAGATGGGGAATCCTGATTTTCCCTGGTCTGTGATGCAGTGCACAAGCAGTTTTATCGGCGTGTGGTCCTTTCCTGGGCATTGTTGTATGGTGAATGCGTCAGCTGTGTCGAATCTGGAAGTTACGTGGTACTAAAAAATTAAGACATTGTGATAAGGTTTGTCCGCTATCTTGTTTTTTTTTCACCCTTCACAGATTATGTTCACTCAAACGCCACAGTAATGATTGGCCCTATTATCAAATCAACACAATTCAACCCCGTCAATCGAGTCGCAGACCTCTGATTTCTACAAATGTGTGCATGGTAAGGAAAATATATACCCTCTCTATGCAGACATGCATTTAAATAAAAAAGAAAAAAATATTCCTTCTCGGTATGCATAAAAAGACACTATTATTGAATTAAACACCCCCCAAAATAAGCAGTGTTAGCCTTACCGATTTTTTAACAAAGACTGCCAGTTAATGCTTCCTTATATATATGTATATACTCTCGCTCTAATTCTTTTGTTGTCATGTGTTTGTGTATATAAGCAGTATGTTACACTTTTTCCAAGTTTCAGTTTCGAAAAAATATGATGAAATGTTCTTCAGGCGCGGGGTAATCAATAAAATTAGAAACAGTTTAATTAGATATTAAGATAAAGGATTGACAATAATTTGTTCTTTCGATCGTATTGTTTTTAACACAGGATCAATATACGTAGAGGAGTGGTACATTGTGTTAATTGTTAATTAGTTGTATGCAAGTATATAATGGGGCTCTCTGCATTTTGGAAAATCCGATTTAAAGGTCTTAATCTTGAATAAAATAACGATATATGATATATGTACATCATATAATTTAAGTAACAAAATCTGTACTGTATTTTGTAAAACCAACAGTGACCATTAAACATAAGCGAAAAAAATATCATGCAGCTGCGAGAGAGATCGAGAGATCATGCAGCTGCTCAAACCAAAACGAAAACAAGATTAAATGTACATTACTCTCTTTTGTTATTCCTTTAATTTTTACGTTAAAATTTGAAATTAAAACAGAAAAAAATGCTAGCCTGGTACAATAATATCCGACAAGTAAAAGGCATATACATGTATTTATGTATTTAACTGTACTTACGTTTACTAATGCATTTTGTTAAACTTAGTGTTTCAAAATTGTACACTAAACACACAAGGATGGCTTTAAAGAGAGTTGCCATGTTTTATATAAGATATACTTTATTACTGGATATATTATAGATTGAGTGATTGAATAGCTTCGGGGTAAGCGTTAGTAAGAAACATGCTTTTTTCTTCCTTTTTAAATACTGCAGGGGTAAAGTCATATCCCTTGCTACTTGTTTGCTTCAGTAAGAAAAATGTAGTTTGATTTTTCCAACTGAAAAATTCAAACTGCACGGGCCAGCAGCCCCCCCCTTTCCCCTTTGTTTCTACATGTCTGTCAAATGCACAATCACCCTCTGAATTTGTTATCGATATGCATTGTATGAATCATCAATGACAACAGCTACAATCAATTAATGGGTATTTTTACATGCAAAAGTGAACATTATATGCCTAACTATATCACCTAAATGATTCACATAGTAAAGAATGTCCTCGCTATATTTTAAAGAAGAAATTTGCATGTTAAAATTAACGCTGTTTTATAACGTTGTCAGTAGTCACAAATATGCAATTTTGGTTTTGTAATGTTAGTTATCATTATTATCCCCCCCCCCACACACACACAAAAGTAAGATGTTAGTAGTAGTCGCCGTATATTCCATAACGTGACCAAAATATAGGTATTGTAATGAACAGTATCTTGTAAAGAATAATTGTTAAGAATAATTGTAGAATTTAGATTATGCATTGTGGCCCTATAGCCTCTTGTATCATTTCTGTGGTGGAACAGACCAATATACTTATAAATAATATATAATGCGCGATTCACATGCTATATTGGTTTCGAAGATAAAGAATGTTACTTGTACACTATTCACCTTCGAGTGGTGATTGGCAACGTTTTTATCAGTGAAGGCTTTTCCATGCTGTCTTACATGTTGCCACATTTAGCAGAAAATGCGAAGTTCCAGATAAACCGCTATATATATATCGAACACTATCTTTTACTGTACATGTCCTTCTGACATACATGAATTTTTTTAAGCAATCAAAATATGCAGATGGCTAATGCATATCTTTATTGCAAAGTAAAATATGTCAGAAGGACATCACCCTCAAGGAGACTTTGAAATATGATATGGTTTTGCCAATAAACTTTTATTTAGTCAGGAAAAAAATATAAATACATCTATTTACAAAAAACAAAATACAGGTTTTTAAATATACTCGGATTATTTTTGTAACAAAAAAAAAGAGATTACAATATTCTTTTAAGAGTCTACGGACTTCCACTAGTAAATTCCATAATAAATTCATTTAAATCTTGTGTTATAAAGTATATTTCAAATTTATAGTAATAGATCACTCTAAGCTTATACATGTAAAGTCAGTGTTATTTTGAAATCGTATTCGAATTTAGTTTAATCTTCTTTAGATATAGAACACAGGCGTACGCCTATTCTATAACACATTATTGATGAATTTAAAAAAAAAATAATAACCAAAAAACATTATGCTACTTGATCATCGTGATCCTTCAAGGTTCGATAGTTGAACTAAGTCTGTATTGATTAATATAGCTATCCTTAATATAACAATCTTGTAAATTTTATCATATTTCAGTTTCTTATCTGTCCTACTAACAGACACTTATAACACACCTTCCTTGTCTTTGCTCTTTTGCAACTTCACAGCTGAATTCTCTTTCCGAACCCACTGACCTTGCCTCTCCGAAAGCCTCATAGTGTCACAGCAGTTTCACCGATAGTTCACTACAAAATTACATTTATTTCAATTTCTATATAAAATCAATAAGGAAAAAATATAAACATGTGATGAAATGACTCTTTTAATTTCTGAATGAATCTATGCGTCATAAGCTGTGGGATAAATATCACGCTAAACAATGAAATATGTTTCCGGGTTGGGGGAGGGAGGCTCACAGCTTATGACAGGGTCACAAGATAGGATTGCTAGTACCTGATAATTGCGTTGGTGTGTGAATCGATTATCATCAAGTGTTTTAAAAATCATTGTAGCAAACAGAGGAAACTTTTCTGGCATAAATGAGACTTCAATGGAAAATGAAAAAATCAAGTGAGACCTACATGTATACGGTAAACCCATGATTCCATATAGTATTTTTAAATAATTAAATTAGTGTGTCATCGTTTTCAAAATAAATCTAGTAAGTGTATTTACAAATTAAAGACCCAGAACCCTTTTTGGCAGAAATACTACACTAGTATGACATTTTCTAAACAAAGAACTCTTAATTTATACAGAAAAATCTAAATTTTTTACACTGGACAGAAGCATTTCGAAATAATTTTTCATTGATTGCGCAGTTTTTTACGCGGTTTTTAGAAAATTGTAGAAAAATTCTGTTCCTCTATTAAATAATTTTTATTTGTTATATGCTGATTTTATGTGACGACATTTTCACCAAAAAAGAAACTGATCTACAATGTATATGTCTAAATGTTCTAACTATATAAAGATTAAGAAGTATGAACCCTTGTTTTGAAACCTTTTTCTAAATGAATCATTTGATACCTGTCACCATGGTTTACAAACAACAAAACTATTTTTGTGACCGAAATGTAATAAACAACTTGTTTTATCAAGCCTTATCTGTAACTATTTGTTCTCATGATAAAGAAAAACTTCACTAGATTTATATTTCATGTCACACCAAAAAGTCACGTAGCGTTAGTACTCGAAAGTGTCCATCGACTTTTAAAGTATCGGTTAGACAGCCTTGAAGGTTTTTACGCCCCCCTCCCCCCCCCCCCCCCCATTGTATTTTTATTTGGTCATTTTCAAGTCTAACACATGCTAAAAACCCATATATTTAAGTTGTTAAGAAGAATGGACTTGTATGCAGAACTTTTCCCAGGTGTGTTGAGGACCCCCAAGTATTTCGATAAGGATAAACAAACCCTGCTTGTGCCCCAATTATGCGTCATTTGAATTTATTGAACTGTATAGTACAAAATCTATAAGTAGTGTTATCACAGGCAAAGGCGCTGAAAAATGTAAGTTTTTCTGTATAAAAACAGTTAAAACACAATTCAAAATAAAGTTATAACTTTGCACCTACGGTTGCATGAAAATCAAAAGATGCGCAAAGCCATGCGCACTCAAACTGTACTTGGCCTCGTTAAGATAATGATTTGTTCAGCTATATAGATTCATGGAAACATTAAAGCTTGTTTAAAATTTTCCATAATATAATTAAGACAGTAAAGATCATAGTAAGATGTCATTGTCATTTATTGAAAATGACACATAATATAGAAACTTTATTTTAAACTACATCAAAAATTACTGGAAGATCCACACAGTTGAATAGAAAAATAAAATACATGTATATATAAGTATAAACAAAAGGGGTACCTTAGCCAAAATAATGCTAAAAATCTACAAATTCGAAATACAATGGAAACAAATAAAAATTATTATTCATGGAATAGCCACAAGATTCAAAGTCTGAAAGCAGCCATGCCCATTAAAGCAATATGAGCTGCGTTTTTCATGTTGACTTTTTTTTTACTAAAATGTTCTATTCTATTAAAATGACAAAAATATCGTGGTTTTAAAATTTCTATTAGCCATATATTTGTGGAAAAGGCCGTTAAGAAGCCTTTTTGGAGCAAAATTGAATTATTGTCGTCCTGTACAAAAATTGATTTATGTTTTCTCATGCTGCACAACCTCACCGCAGCTCCGTTTTTGCTGTCTGATAAATGAACTCAACACGTACTTGTGCATGATGAAATATGTCATTTATTAAAAATGACGAAAGTAAAGAAAAATATAAACAACATAGTAGGGGATCAGACCCAAAACTGTTCACACAAAATGTTAAATAACTTATCAATATGCTGATCCCCTTAAAATACAGAAAAACAATATTTTGTTCAAAAGTATATACAATATATACAAAAACAGCAAAAAGATGGCACCTCAAAAATAAAATATGCCACCAAATGTGAATTGCATAATGACAATTGGCAATTCCATTGTGCCATCTTGCTATATATTCCTTAGAAGAGAAATATTTCCTTTGACGAATATTAATGATTTTTTCAAATCTTATTTATCATAAAAGTTTAAGTTATATGCAGACTAATAATACTAGCAGGTTTTTGCAGCAAAATACAATTCTAAAAAATACAGCTCATATTGCTTTAAACAAAATATGATCAACAAACAAAATAAATATCGTTCCGAGGCAGTACGGTTGCCATAAACTTGCTTCGTTCTTTGGATGGAGCGTTTTGAGGACATCTTATTAAGGATTATTCGATGATCATTGGTTGGTCTTACTGACTACCGGCTTGGAGTGAGTCTTGTCAAAGTATTCTTCTTTTTCTTCCATGTTCGCATCAGGATCTGTTGATAAGCCAAAACTCTGACAATCAATGTATTGTACAAATGAGTGCATATTTCGTTCTATAAAGTTTAAAGACATTTAAAACAGTATCTTACAAACAAACATCTGTCTTCCATAATGAGGAAATTCGTATATTTCCGGGAACATGGAAAGTGTCCATGTCAGATTTGTCAGCAGTTACAGGAGGCAATGCTTTAGCTATTTTAATACTTAGTTGATGCTGATATTTGTTGTTGTTGGTTTTCTGTGGAACGTTATTCGCCGAAAGCAGTCAGGAATCTGCTATATATACAATCCTATACACAATCTGCTATATATACAATCTGATTTATTCTTATTTCATCATGTTTGTAATCATAAAAAATGCAGTAACTGTTATCTTTGTTGAAATACGATGCTGAATCTTTACCTTTGCACAATAAAATTATACGGACTTTCTTTCTTTAATAATTATAATTTTTAAAGTTTCTTTGATAATTATGATTTTTAAAGTAGCATGAATAAAAAAAACCTCAATGTTGGAATGATAAAAGAAATTCGTTTTGCCAGTTTTGTTTCATGAAAATGTTAGTTTGTCAGACATTTTAAATTTTTTTCTCAATTTGATGCATAAGGAATGTACTATGTATGTACACAACATTGTGATTTGGATTCAAAAATTCGAGTACTTGTCTAAGTTTGCACTACTTCGTAGATATCGAGTAATAGGTTACTGTTACTTTATGCGCGGGTCAAGAAAATCTTTCGGGGGGGGGGGGGGGGGGTAGGTGTCCGAGTGATAATTGTATTTTCCAGGGGAGGGAGAGTGAGTTTTTATTGAATATGAATTTATTATATTTAATTTCGTCAAAGGGGTTCGGGGTGGGATGGGAAGGGGGGGGGGGGTCCGGACCCCCGGCCGCCCTCTTGGTCGTTCATGTAGACTACCTTAGAGAAAAACTAATTGGTTTTGGCAAATATGCATATCAAAAAAGAAGACACAGTCAGGCATTGCCAACTTAGTCACTAATTAATTTAAATAAAATCAATAAGTCATTACTCGATAGTTACACATCATTAATAAGTCTTTTTTGTGCAAAAGGAGTGACTCACACATACACTGTAGGTCACAATGTAGGATTTCCTGTATTGGATATAATAGTTAGTTTTCGTAGTTGGGTTTAATTCCTTCCGTAATCGTACTTTTCTTTGAAATCAATTTTCGTACACAAAGATTCTACTTTGGATACTAAAAGTTCTACTTTTATTCATAAAGTGACACCATTCTTATCCTTTGCACTAAATAAACGTTTTTAGTTATTTCTGAATAATATTGTAAATTTTGAATTAACATAGTGGTACAGTTTTAAATTGTAAACTAATTTTGTCATCTTTATGGTTAATAACATGGGCTATTTTGAGCTAACGATATACATGTATGTATCTGATATGTATAAATTTTTACCTTAAATATTTTTTACCAAAAAATCACCATTGATGTATTAAACATTTTGTTTTTCGGATCTACCAGCGGAACATTTGAAGTATTTAAATCAAACAGAAATAGACAAATTTTCAGATTAGAATTTTTTAAAAAAAAAATCGAATAACATTAGAACAATATTGATAATCATACGATTTGAGGGATTTTTTTTAGAACATCAACAACCTCTGGTTTCATATTTTTATGACAAATTATCAGAATATTAAATTACTGTATGTAAGAAAAAACTCGAATAACTTCACAATTTATAACTATTACTATGTTAATTCAAAATTTACTAAGGCGATGAGAATATTTTAAAACAAAAAAATATATAAAAGAAAAAACAAAACTTATCTCTACGTCTCTACGTATACATTTGTCGGTATTTTCTCGTACATTCCTTCGCTAAAAAATTATTAATCAAAAAATTAAATAATCATGTAATGAAATTAAATCCGTTAATGAATATAATTGACCGTTTACAGTTTTGAATCATGTATACAAACGAATAATATATTTATTAAGCCGATGAGAATATTTTAAAACAATAAAAAATATATAAAACAAAATCAAAACTAATCTCTATGTCTTCAAATTAAATGTACATGTATTTATGTATATTTACATTTTCCATTGTCTTTGCCTGTGATAACACTTTGTATCGATTTTGTATTATATAACCCATAACTTCAAATGACGCCAAATTGAAGCGCCAGTGGGGTTTGCTTATTTATATTTAAATATTTTATCGTACGATGGTTAAAATTATATCATTCTTTGAATATTATGAGATGATAATTTCGGTCGGGGCATGATCAAATCTATCATAAAGCCCTTCGGGCTTTATTGGATTTGATCACGCCCCGACCAAAATTATCACCTCATAATACTCAGAAAATGATTCATTATTCCTTAAATAAGTATATGTTGATGTAAGTTGACATTTAATGAACAATATAAACTTTAACCCATTGTGTCAGCAAGTAAAACTAAAAAGATGGTCTGCATTTAAAAATGAGATAATATTTTTTAATTTTATATGCACATGCAATGTATTCTAGTATACATGTAAGCTGAGTTTGTGTCTCGTCTATCATAGGAGATCAAAATATTTAGAACCATTTTAACAAGACCTTGGACTTTCGGTAGGACGTAACTACATGTATATATATCTTTGCAGCTCTGGTTAAAATTGTTCTATTCAATGCTCCGACACAAAGTCAGGTTGTCAAAAAATAAAATATAAAGCCTAAATATTGAGAGAATAATAGTAATATTTAATTGATGTAGGCCCTACATCCCTTCGCTAAAAAATATTATGATGATAAGATATTATGATTTAATGAAATTAAATGCTATGATTATTCTTAGGTTTCGACCAATCGATTAACGGGGCATATAGATTTCAGTCCTGTCTGTTTCTATATAGCTATGGATTAACTATAAGTTTCCGTAATAAATTGAGGGTATCATACTTGTTGTTTATGGGCGATTCGTACGCACCACGAGCAATTGGTGTACGCTTATCGTAAATATGACTTACGTTTACCGTGCGTTCAATTTATATGTTGATGGTGAGAACAAGCGACTTGCAGTCAACGTACGTGTAATGCAAGGGACAAGTGAAGTTTCCTTACGTCATTCGTGCAAGTCAAATTGTAGGTTCATCTTACAGGTTCCTAGAGTGAAGCGTAAGTGTAGCCTACGTTTTCAGATCTCGCAAGGAAACCGTTGGGATTGTTGTGCATGTCCAACAGCCACCAAGCGGCGTGCTTACAGGAATGGTGCGTCCTTCCCAAATCGTATGATGCACTTGCGTGTCCCGCCAGATTCTCCTTAAAATCCGCCCATAGACCACCCGTAAAACCACGTGCGACCAGTTGTGACTAAGGCTTAAGCTGAGGAGGAGTACCGGATGTCGTAGGAGATCAGAACATTTAGAACCATTTTAACAAGACCTTGGACTTTCGGTAGGAGTGACTATATATCTTGCATCAAAACAAAAAGGAGTGACTATATATCTTGCATCAAAACAAGTTAAAAATGGGTGAAATATGGATAAATTGCGTAGTCCTAGTTTTTAAAGCCAAACAAATCTTTTTGACTTCAAAGAGCCGTGGCTGAGTGGCCAGCATTGAAACAGACAGGCCTACGTCACGTTGCTGTTTGACACAACTACCCAAAGTCTATGCTCTCGTTAAAATGGTTCTACATGTATTCAATGCTCTGACACGTCAGGTTGTAAAACTAACATATATAGCCTAGATATAGGGAGATAGGTACAACTATTGGAAAAAAAAACCCTTGATTATTTCAACTGATTTCACTCATACTTAATATTAATAAAAATATACTAGTTTTTTTTAATTGGAAAATTGGCGATATTTTGCTGTAATATTTTCTCTGATTTTTAATTGGAAAATTGGCGATATTTTGCTGTAATATTTTCTCTGATTAACACTAGGTTTCTATTGTTTCAGGAAATGTGGAAAAAGAAATCATTTCAAGGCTTAATGATACGATCGAGGTGTAAATGATTATATTTACATCTACCAAGTATAATTTCCTCTATTTCTTACGGAAAGTTATAGTTAATTCATAGCGGTATAGAAACAGCCAGGCTGAAATCATCGATTGGTCGAAATCTACAGCGGCTGAAAGTGACAGAACTGAAATTGACACGCCCTGTTTATCGATTGGTCTGAACCTACATCGAACTAAGTAAAATCCCGGACTGAACGAATTAATCTTGATGATGCCAGACTCAAAGTCTCAGAGGAGACAATTTGGCTGTTTCTTTTAGCTAACGTACTTATGTACATTAACAGTAAATTAGTGAATTTTACTAACTTTTCATAATCAATTTATTAATTAGTTAAAGAAAGATGTAAATATATACAATAAAATGCTTACTTTTATGATTCATGCGGGTTATGAAGGTAGCGATCATTGCAGAAAAAATTTACACAACCCGCTGACGCGGGTTATGTATTTTTCCTGCAATGTCGCTACCTTCATATTCCAAATGAATCACAAAAGAAAGCATTTTATTGTTTAAATATACACTACGCACATTTACCAGTCGACTCAAATGCCAATGAGTTCATACATGGAATTGTTCAAAACTGTGCTCTTCTTCATGAGTCATAAGGAAACCTTTTAACCAAAACATGTAATTACATGAATATATTCATAACTGACATAATCTTTGCTCTGACGTTTTAAATATCAATAATTCGTAAACATTATCCAGTCATTCCTTATAACGCGTTTTGGTCATATCATACGAGTTTCAAGCCTTTTTTTGGATAACACCCACTCGGAGCACTCATGACAGATTTCCTCTTTCTCTTGTTTCATGATATCATTAAAATCTTTTGATAAACAGCCAAACATCAGGCAAACACATAATCGGTACAACATACTAATTCATTAAGTTATATTTAAAGTGTCTCACATGATGCATATGGTTCGATTAAATTTTTGATAAAAAATGATAAAAATAGTGCTAATTTAATACAACACTATTGATTTGCTAAAGACGGATTCGGTTACTCGAGTGATGATGTTGCAAAACTATGAAATCTTTGTCAGAGCATATTAAGCAACATGAACACAGTTTTATAAGCTGGAAATCAATCTTTGATACATGAGGCAAATATTAAATTATCAATCATAATTGTTAATATTTTTAATCATAAATCGGCAAAACTTGTTTCTGAATAAAAAAAAAACTAGTTCAAATACAGTCAAGAATAAAATTGAAAATAGTGATATGTTTTTAAAATCTAAGATATATATTTATTTATTAGACATGAAAAGACTTATAATTTGTGCCCCAGATATTTTAACATATCAATTTTTCATTACAGTCCATGTTAAGTATTGTAATTCTTTTAAAAAAATGTACTTATTAACACATCTTAGTTTCGTTCTCTATAACGTCACTACCTAAAATAGGCCAATACGTAGGAAATATTTATTATATTCCTTCCAGGAACTTGTTGTTTCACGTCATTTGATAGTTATAGACTTTATTTAAAGGAATCACCTGCTTAAACAACAAACTTTATTTACATACCAACAAACAAAGACCAGGACTGCGTTCAAGATAGTAGCAGCTAGCATAGCCGCCCAGTCGTAGTATATCTTGGTTTCACTGATTCAAATTTGGAAATATTAACTATTACATCTATTTTGTTTAAAAAGGGGTTAGATATTGATATAAAAAATATACATAAGACCAGTGATGGTAGAAAAATACTTGTCAATTTTAATATTAGTGATATCTCCTATAGTTTAGTTAACATTTATGCACCGAACAAAGAAACCTGCAGAATTGATTTTTTGAAAGGAATGAAAAGATTTATCATTAGAATTCTATAGACACAGAAAATATTATCTTATGTGGAGATTTTAACTGTCATCTTGATGGGGAAAATACTGATAAAAGTTCAAAAATATTGAGCGACATTATTGTAAGTTTACATTTAAATGACTTATGGAAAGATAAGTATGTAAATAGCAATGGTTACACCTGGTGCGATGCAGACAATATACCAAAAAGCAGTATACATGTAGATTATATCTTTATAAGCACATCTTTGTTGATAAAAATAAAACAAATAAGTATTCGTAGAATTCCCGGTACTCATAACAACGGGACCAGAATGTCTGACCTTAGAGCAATAAAATTTCATCTATCTGTATATGATAATGAACGGGGAAAGGGGTATTGGAAACTAAATACGCCACTTTTAGGAAGTAATGAATATAAATAAATAATCACAGATATAAGTAAAAAAGAAGGTTCTTCTATTTAGGAATGGGAGTCTCTAAAAATATCAATTAAAGATTTTTCTATAGCTTTATAGCTTTTTCCATCAAACGCCAAAAAAACATATAAACAATTAGTATTCCAAATTGATCAAGAAATTTCCGAAATTGAAAATTCTAACCATAAAGCAATGGATATGAACAGAAAACGTGAATTAGAAAATCAGCTAAACAATCTATATGATAAAAAAGCACAAGGGGCACAAATTCGTTCGAGTGCAAAATGGGTTAGTGATGGTGAAAAAATAAAGAATAATGAAAATATACAAGGCTTTAAAGCTAACTTCATGGAAAAAATATACAACATGCCGAAGACATGACATTAACTCTACAGAATATTAAATCACTTAAGCATGCTTTAGAAACAATAAACAAGTTCTGTATTCATGCGGGATCTAAGGTTAACATTAGTAAAACTGAATGTATTGTGCTTGGTCCTTTTACAAAACATGTTTACAGAAATCGAGGGTATATCAGTCACGAACAAAGCAGTAAAATGTTTAGGTATTCATGTAGGTCATGATAAAATTGAATGTCATAATAAAAATTGGAGACTACAAAATATTGTAGAAACATCAGAAGGAATCGTATGTAATTTGAAATTATGCATTCAGAAATACTTAGAAATTCTCTTCAAAACGCTTTTGGAATTGTAGCTAATTTTATGTTGCCATGGGTGACCTGGTTTTTCACATAAATAGGGAAGTAAAAAAGAGACTCTGTGATGACAATGGATCTACCTCCCTATAAAACGCTTTTCTTATTACAACCTATCAACTTCAATATTTCTGTACACTTCTCTTTATTCAGATCAATCAATAAAAATATTATTTTTGTAAAAAAACAACAAAAACACAAAAAAAACCCAACCCCCCCCCCCTCCCCCAGTACTATTTAATAGTAACAAATCCTATGTTTTGAATTTCGAATTAAATGTATATGTATCAACATATGAATATGCAATTAACAATTGAAAAGATGTTACACCGACGGGAATTCAAAGCTTAATGTTATTGAAATAATAAATTAACATACGTCGCGCAAGCTATTAGTGTCAATATTTGTAACGTCAAAATGACGTTAAAACGCAACATTAAAAACAACAAACGTTATAACATTTATATTTTCAATACATGCATCATAGTTATAATTTTCAAGTTAGGGTTTACGAGCGTCAGTCGTCAAACAGTCACCAGGTATTATAATTACTGCAGTGAACGTGAGTTTCTCATACATTCTATTATTTTGAAATGTATGTCTTTTAATATAATTATTTCATTTTGGGGTTCATTCAATGAAAAAATGTATAAGATTGAACGGCACAATTGCATATATTTTTGACAAAAGGTTACATTTGAAAGAGTCATCTTTTGATTAAGAAATAATATACTCGAACGATTTCAGCTCCTAACTTGTACGATGCGCCCCATTTGCCTGTCTCCTCGTGTTTTCAATGGTGACATGCAGTATATTATTACAATATCAATTTAATATCAATGGATATGAGTTTATAATAAATGTAAATACATGTTTCTGTGATAATTTGCAGCAAAGACGTTTCAGAGAACACATATGTTTTATCTGTACAAATGTCGCGTGATATTCGCAGCCTTTGAGTCAGTTTGGTAACGCAAACTGTAATTGGTTTGCGCTTGCTTTTATGGGTAATTGAAATAAATAATGATAACTTAACATTTGAGTTAGCGGCCTCATTTTTGCTCTTACAAAGCAATATTTAAGAAATAAAAATGTATGGTTTACCTCCATCATCACATCGCTAGAAATCATTTGTCGAGTCGTGACGGCTATATAAGGTAAATGCCTCCTCATTCCCCTACCCACAAATCAAACAAACTCACAAATGTGTTGAAAAATTTATTGATCAGAATATTATGTATCCTTATCAAAACATATAAACATTGATGTACATCATACCTGATATCAATAATTTGAGTAGAACAATAAACAAAATACTGTAAACTGTGTAAAAAAATATTTTTGGCAAGATATAATATACAGATACAGATTCTTTATACAGATACAGATTCTTTATACAGATACAGATTCTTTATACAGATACAGATTCTTTATACAGATACAGATCAGATACAGATAATTTTTTTCTAATTCAGAGTCCAGCACATACAAGTACATGACATATTATTATAATGACAAGAGAAAGACATGCCAAAGAATAGTGTAAAAATTATTAAAATATAACATTTATAGCAATTGACAATTTTAATTCCAACAATATTTCACTTAAAATGATATGTAGAGCAGAACGAGGTAACAGAACAAGGTAAACAATGCATTAAAACTTAAGTAAATTATTTATAATACAACGTGATGACAGAAGGTGGAGAAATAGGCCAATAGGCATACATGTATGGCAAGCCATTTGAAACATTGAGATCATAAAATTGACTAGCTCCTAACATTGACTAGAACATATTATGCAACAATCCAAAAGAAACATTTGTGTAAAAATTCAATTCAAATTCAACTTTACAAATTGGAGGCTCCCAATGAGGCAAGCTGCGCATGTTAAAATAATGCTATCTACAAATTAAACGTACATTCGTTTGATTTGCATAAAACCATCTAAAATTATAAATTGTATCTATCACATTGTCATTTTAAAACGTGGGGTTTTTCATTTTCACTTAAAGTCTGAATTTTCTCAGAGTCCTCTTGTTCAATGCCTTCTTCTTCTTCATTATTTGCAAGAGGATCTCCTGATGAAAAAACAATCATGTATTAATACAGGTACAGTTTCCAAAGATTAAATGACATATTTAGTCATGTTCTAATCAGTTTTTATCTGTTCAACCGCTCATGATAACCGCATTCTTTGAACATATATTACATTACGCCTACATCATTTATTGACTAACGAGTCGGTCAAGTATGGCAAACGAACCATTTCATATACATGTATGGAAGAATTTTCCTTTCGGCTTTAAAATGTACATGTTAACAATAACTATTCTCTTTTTCTCTCACTTTTTAAAGATAAAGATTCTCAGAGAGAGAGAGAGAGAGAGAGAGAGAGAGAGAGAGAGAGAGAGAGAGATCTGTTTTCTTTCGTGCAGCATGTGGTCGACAAAAAAAGAAATGCACAGAATATGGGCATGCCTCAGAACACACCAACTCCATACCACTTAAACCAAAAAACCACCTAAGAAAGTATTCCATTGTTTCAGTAAATATCTATTTCAGAGATTTTACTTAACTTACCAATAAATACTTGTTCTCCATTGTGAGTAATCCGTATTTCCCCGGGAAGATGAAAATTGTCCATGGCAGATTTGTCTGCAGATACAGAAGACCTTACTTTAGCCATTTGGATGTATGGTCAGAATTATTTCGAAGTTGGTTTTCTGTGGACAAGATACAATGTGTGTTGTTTCTGTCTTCTTCTTTTGTTTAACAATAAACGCTAGTCGGACCCTGTCTGTAGGTAACTACGTAGTAGCTTTTAATGGCGGCAATTCCAGGAATGTTACCTTAGTCCGATCGGAATGTAGAAGGGCGGAGTTAAGAAATTGCTGGTCGTGAAGTGAGAAAGAGAAGGTTATATCGGCTATTTTACGTGCTCGTCAACAACACAAGTTAAATTTGTCCGCCAATTTTACTGACCTTGATCAGTTTTATTTTAGGACAGCCAATGAGAATTCAGGGGCGAATCCCAGACTGACTATAGGAATTATCCCATTTTAAACATAAACAACGCGGCGAATATGAAAATCTCATTCCATCTCGTTTCTTTACTTAAATGATGTTTTAGAAAAAGAATAAGGTAAGATCACTTATATACGCTGACATTCACGTTATCAATGCCATCTCATGCGTAAATCCCATAAAATCACGCGACAAATGTCATTGCTGCTGAAGAAGACAAAACATGCTGGTGTGTTTTATGTGGTTTTGATTAATAGCCGGTTAGGTTGTTCTACCTGAATTAAAAAAAAATCGTTGTATTTAAAAAAAAGTCTTACATAAAGTTAGCCGGATGAAAAACAATCCTTCTTGCACCATTACGGAGATCCTATAGATGTTGTAGCCCTTTCCAGTTACATCAGATATTTAAAAAATCGGAGAGAGCTACATTATTGCAGCTAATGTTAATCCTATTTTGATGTAACTATGAATGAATATTGTTAAAATTGCTTTGGCCATCGACAACAATGTAATATCTACAAATAGGAATGAAGTTACTGACCAAAGCAAATTTCTTTGAGTTGAGAAATGCTGATTTATGAATTAAAATGCAATGAATCGGAAAGACAACACAGGGGTAACTTTGTGGATTAAAGGCTTACAAATTCGTCCTGAGATAAAATGCTTCACGTCGAGTAACCATGAAGAAAAGTTATTTCTAAGTAAAACACTATATATACCAACGTGCATACAAGCAAAATTAAATTACAACCTTTGTTTAAGTACGGAAAAATTCCTCATACCTCATTGAATTTCTTGAAGACTTACATCCGAAAAGACCGTACTATGTGATGTTTATATAACAAGCTTTATAAAAGGGGTTTGTCATGGTCGCCTATGCCATACATTGGATTTTTTTCCAAGCTCTGCTAGAAAGGGCCGAAATGTTGCGAATGGTCTCTTTGAGGATTGTCAGGCAATCTCAACTTCTCGGGCCTCTCTGGCAGTAAAAAGAACCCAAAAACTTTGTTTTTAATTGATACAATCTGATAACCTCTGTCATTGCCGGTCCAAAGCCCAGATGAGAAAGAAGGAAGAATTTTATTGTCCCCCTCGACAGCAACTATTTCCCAATAAACTTTCTTTCGTCCTCATAGCCAGTAAATAAGTATATACTATCGACCAATTTCACAAGGCCATGAATGATGCTGCGATTGAAATCATAGGATACAGAACATTCGCCAGATCAGAATGGTGAACCAAAGACAAGTACATCATCATTCAAGAGAGGAAGCATCTAAAGAAAATCCTCCATAGACTTAGATCCGACGTCACCTAGATAGAAAGAAAAGACAGCTGCCTTGTACAGCGTAAAAAGATAAGGAAGTTAATAAATCAGCAAGGAGATTTAAGCGTTGTTACACGGACATAGTTGCCAAGAAAGCACAAAAAGCCGCTGAAATTAAAGACATGAAAACCGTTTACTAGATCACAAAGAAACTAAGAGATGGCCACGGTCCCAACCAATAACTTCTGTAAAAGCAGAAGAGTGTTCAGCAATTACAGGGGAAACGACAAAATTTGAGAGATAGCGAGAACACGTTGAAAAGATTATGAATCGACGAGATCCACCAATACCCCCCCCCCCCCCCTACATTGATGAGGCAGAAGTAGACCTTGAAATAAAACTGGGCCCCATCACGCTAAATGAGGTGTAAAAATGCATCTTATAAACTGAAAAATGATAAAGCCCCAGGGGAGGATATTGTTTGCCCCGAATTCAGAAAGGAGAAAACATGGGTTGACCATGCATATATTTGTACTAAGATACTGAAGCAGTCATGCAAGATTTTAAAATTCGCCTGTAGACTACCCATTAAAGTACGTACTACCAGTTGTGACTAAGACTTAAGGCTTGATAATTGACTTTTGATTAAGTACTTAGGTAAGGGTGTTATTCTTTTTACTCATTTAAATATGTTGTTATCATACTGCATTCCATGCGATTCATATTTACATTTACATATTATATACTGGTAAGTTCATCTCCTATTATCAATTTTAATATATAATTATAAAATGTGGTATTGAAAATGATGCTAGACTGTTTCAGAATATATTTTCCCTGTCCCATA
Organism: Magallana angulata; assembly: GCF_025612915.1. NCBI lineage: Eukaryota > Metazoa > Mollusca > Bivalvia > Ostreida > Ostreidae > Magallana > Magallana angulata. Next base: position 30,918,739 of record NC_069116.1, read on the forward strand.
ACACTCAAATAAATTTTACCTCTAATACATCGCTAGAAAACAATAAACTATTTGCTTTTGAGCGAGTAATTTTCTATTCTCTTAAATATTAGCTCCACTGAAGTATTTGTAAAATACCTGCTTTGATTGTATCTAATTCCAATAAGAAATCTTTGCACGTGTGTTCTGTTCTGTTAACACCACCTATTATTTATATGCGTGTAAAAATGTAAAATTTGATTAGAAGGACTTCGGTCTTATCATATTTATTTTGTAATCTGAAAGGACAAATAGTGATATATATGTGTACATTTTATATATATAAAACAGAAACTTTATTAAAACGTTATTGTTTATCTTTTAAAAGAACATTTGTATGTACTAGTTCAGTTTATTTTGCTCGACTGAAAAATGAGAAACGTATATACAATGTGTACTAGTAAATAATAATAGGGACAAATCGTTAGAGGTACAAAATATAGAGAAAAAAGGGGGAAGCGGAAAAAGGGCACAAAATGGAAGTTCTATATATGCATATAACATTTTGATGTAAAGATCAGATCAGGAAAACAACTAAGGCAAACACAGACAGCGTTGAAAATATTTTAAATGATATTCTTTTATGTACATAGTTTCCCGAAAGATTTGTTATTATGGTTTAACATGGCTTCAAGAACTTAAAAATAATAATTTGTCTTTTACAACATCTAATGTGTGTTGTTTCATAATATTGAGTGAAATTTGAACCAAACACATTATCTGCATCTGCATTTTAAAAAAATGTCAAGGCTTTTAAGGGCGTTTCCAAATCGATAATAGCTGTATGCTATGCGTAAGGAAATGAATATAGTCAATACCTGTTATAAGTGACCTGATTATATTACATCAGCATTACAAGTAGAATCTATATTTAGCAGGTATTGTTATTGAAGTGTTGACCCCTTACAAAGCGACCTGGATATGATTACTTAAATATCGGTTTCAGAAGTCATTAGGCAAGATCCTTTAAAGCAAATTAAAAAATGAATCTATATTTTGTGCCTGCCTAGCTTTATAGTTTAACTTTCTTTTTTTCACATTGACCATACACTGCATAAAGTAGGGCATTTTTAAACATGACCCGAACCAAACAAACCTACATGTGCATTGTACCATATATCTAAGGTTGATTTGATTGATATCAATATATATATATATATATATATATATATATATATATATATATATATATATATATATATATATATATATATATATATATATATATATATATATTCAATAAAAATATTTTGATTCTCAGCATAATGAAATAGTACTAGTATTTGCAAAGGTTTCTTGGACTGTTTGATTGATGTATCCGTTGTTGTCACGCAAAATGGTGGTCCAAACACTCTGCTGGTCTGGTAAGGATGATGGCAACACAAACAGATGACTCATATTCTAATGTGAAAAAATAAAAAAACTCTGTATGGGCTTCATATCATGCATGGATACCAATGACAAAGCAGTTATTATAAGATAGCCACTATATGCACGAGGGCCCAAATTTTCCCTTGCATTGATGGAATATTATTTGCGAATAAAGTTATTGTAACTAATTAGGCATGAAAATACTCTGAAAATAATAATTCCTTTATACAATTTTGTTAATCATTTCTACAATGTACGTTCAATAATTTATTTTTCATGTTCTATATAACGACAGTAAGTGATAACGAAGACAAAATATGTTCCTGGTTAGAAAGCTATCTATACACCAGGTATTTATAAATATCAAAATCTTGGCACATGTTCATGTAAAAGTCCATGTTTGCAAACAGTCAATGGCGTAACATGAATAGGTTCGTCCCCTCTAGGAATTCTACGAAAATCAATTTGTAATTTACTCATCAATTGTGTAATTATGTATCATAATGAATCGTGTACTTATTTTTCTTTTCGCTATGAATAAACCATTGATATGTAACTAATACTACTCTGGTTAGCGCGAAGGAGCATGTGATGTTTGCAAACATGCTATTGATATAAACTTAGAATCATAATCATTTTTCCATGTTCTTCCTTATTACCCATAACATATGAACAATACTTCCTGATTTTGAATGAATCGAACAAGAAAAACAATCGATTAAATCAAATATGGCACCGTTCACCGAGGTATTCAAATGATGATAATTTATTTTTGTGTCTTAATACTGGAATGCGTTTTACAAGAGAACTTAACGACAAAGTCGTAAATATTTTCAGTTTCATCGATTCATCTTTATTTGACAAAATTTATATAAAACCATTTATTTATAACTATTTTGACTTCCATAATCAAATTCTACAGTCACTAGACTAAAACAGTGATTAGTTCGTAATTAATTGAAATTCCTTTAATTGGTCATAAGTCGTAAGTTCTTTTTTAAAACGCAGCCCTGATATCATCAAAACCGCTTCGGTTGATTTTTCCGATAACGTCATCATCAATTCTGTCAGCTATGTTAAGCATAAACAATATACGCCGCCGGTGAGAAAACTTTATGATTGGTCAACTCCTTTTTGTACACGCTTTTACAATGCCAGAGCTGACTGATATCTCAGAACATTTCATCCCCCCCCCCCCCAATATCGACTATCCTCTCTGTAAAACTATTCCTCAGTGCATGTGCTCATTTTTTTTTTATGACAAATGTACATTGTTGAGAATCAAAATTTGCTCAAATGATTTCTAACAATCTTAATTTCTGTGTTTTAAAATAAAAAAGTTTTGTAACTTTTTTTTATTTTTCTCTATCACCCATGCCCACATGATATACCTTTCCCAACCATATTTGTTTTACAAAGAAATTTGCGTATAAAACCTTCTTGTTTTACTTATTGTGTACATGCCATGTCAGGGCTATTTATACGGGGAAGAAAGAAAAATGCGTTTCTCATTGAATGAATGCTGTTTAATATAAAATCATATATGAAACAATTTACATGTACAATACTAGTGACGATTTCCTTACTCTATTTATTGTTATTAAAACAAATACAAGTGCATGTAATGGTAGCGAATGATAGTTCACGTAAGAATCAGTTTTACAAATGTACATGTACGCTAATACGCAACGTATACACGTACATACATGTAAGGTCAACTTGACGTTCTCGTCTTTGAACAGCGGTCATTTTACTGGTGTTCAAGCTTGCTTTTTTGAGCACATTTATATTTCCTTTATACTTTTTATCGTCTCGAGCAGTAAGATCACTTTTAAGCGTACTTTAGTCCCTACATTCACTGCTCACTCAAATGGCAGCGATAAATATATAAGGAAGTATCCACAAGTTTCCAATCAATCCACTGACGAAATCCTGTTTTCACTAGTCCATGCATGTCTTGCATAGCAACTTCTGTGCATGCATAAGCGGATATTTGACATCGCAAGGTAACCTTGGGCTTGGTTCCGTTCTTCGGATGTCCTTGAATTCCGAATCGGCGTTTGCCTTTTCCAGAAGATCAGTCCAGAGAATGTTGCTCGAATCAATGGTCACTCTTACTGAACTCCTGGATTTGCTCACTGTCTTCTTGGTCAATGTCTTCGTCAATATTTACCTCAGGACCTGTTAATGAAACAGTATTGATGTTTGGAGCACTGCACATGATTTGTACATGTGTCATATACACTTGATTCTGCGTTTACTAAGTTTTTTTTACATGTATACTTTGGGGTAAACTTTATTCGGAGACAAGTGTCATTATTATAAAAATAGTGCCTGTTTAAGAGGGAAACTGTTGAAATTGACACCCCGAGAAAACCATTGTCAACCGATGCAAAGCGGAGGATGACAATGGTTTTCGAGGGGTGTCAATTTCAACAGTTACCCTCTCAAACAAGCACTATTCATTTTATTATACTGAATGTCTTATTCTTAAAGAAAATTTTATTGCTTTTATATAGCAATGAAGTGAATTCTACGGCGAAACGTACGCGCAAAATTTATGCACCTGTAACAATTCGTTGTGTTACCCGTTGCCAAGTGTGTTGCTAATGCTGAGGGTAATAGAACGGATTACCAACTGCGTCTAAACCATTCAAATTTCAGTATTTAACATGAAAGTATAATAAAAATATATATTCACATCTACCTAGTATGATTCCCTCTGTTTCTTACAGAGATTGATTGTACAGTAATAGCTCTGTAGAAACTGACATGACTGAACTTTACACGCCCCTTTTATCGATTGGTTGAAACCTTCAGCAATCTAAGAAAAACCACGAACCGCACGAAATAATCATGCTGATATCAGACTCAAATTCTCATACTAAGGAGCCGATTTGGCTGTTTTTTTTTTTATCCATTGCGCTGCTGTACATTAATTATAATTTGGTTAATTTTCCTTTCTTTTTACGACAAATTTATTAGTCTGTTAAAAGATGTGGGTTATGAAAGTAGCGTTCAATGCAGAAAAAATTACATTATCCGCTAACGCGGGTTATTTTTTTTCTTTAATGTCGTCAACCTCATATCCCGCATGAATCACCAAAGAAAGCATTATATTGTTAAAATATACACGTACAGTCATGTACTTTTGGGTAAACTATTTAGTTGGAATGCTGTTACGTGTCATTAAACTTTTATCAAAAGAATATATAAATACTGTTGAAACAAAGTCATTATTATTTTTTTTTTTACAATAGTTACAATTCAGTCCAGGTCTACTACATACTATGAATAATATAAATATTTATACGATACATGTGTATAATGTTTTAACACCACAGGTATTGTTTTTACTTACAGACAGAAACTTGTTTTCCATAGTGACGGACCCTTATTTTTCCTGGTGCATGGAAAGTGTCCATAGCAGATTTGTCAGCTGATACAGGAGGCAACGCTCTAGCCATTTCGGATGTTTTAGTCCGAATTATTATTTCTTTTTGTAGTTCTCTGTTAAACAGTCTCGATGTCGTTTTCTTAGTTGATCGGTTTTATAATGACAATAATGCGTTATCGTTTACATATATATATAAACCAGTGGAAATAAAATATTGATCGCTTGTATATGGGGTTTCCCGATTGGTTGTAGTTTCAATTTAGATATATCGACGGCACCTTTATTATGATCTAATGCTGATGAACACAACTGTTTCTAGGTATTATTAGTAGACCATTTTCATCGTATACAACCCATAACGCGGCGGAGTCGACAAAAAGTATGAGGGAGTTGATTTCAACGTATTGGGGAGGGATTTAGCTCACGCCTTTTGTAGGTGTATATAACAAGTATTTCCAAAAATATATGCTCCAGGCAAAATAGCGATAGTCAAACTTTGTGAGGGTCAATTGTCCGAGTGCGCTATGCGTCTAGTAGTCTGAAACACTTCGATACCATTTGGCAGATTTCAAATTCACGGTAATCGGGTGATCAAAATACGCATAATTTGTAAAATATACGATTTGCTTTGTGTTACAGACAGTTGAAACAGTCGAACAAATAATCAACCTTGTAAGTGCAGTAATCAAATCTTAACAAAACTTCCGAAAAATAAATAATCGGGGGCATTTTTTTGCTAAGATGTAACGGACCGATTTCCTTACATGTACTTCTCAAAACGTTCAAGGCTTTTAATCTGGCGTTTAACTATTGATATGATCTGTATGTTATGCATTTGGATATAGTCATAATTTACTTTAAAGGGCCTAGTAAAAGTGACCCGATTATAACATTAGCATTGCTAATCGAATCTATATTTAGCAGGGGTGTGGTCCCTAGAACGCGGCCTTGATATGATTACCTATTGATTGTTGGCAAAGATCCATATATGCATTTAGTAATAATATTTTGGTTTCCAGAATTAAAAATAGTATTTGCAAAGATTTCTATTCTTGCCTAAATATGCTTCGTTGTTGTTCCGAACATTGGGAGTTCGAATGACTCTCCTGTTCTTCTAAGGGTAATGCTGAATAAAAATATTTAGAAATAATTATTCCTTTGTCAATACTTTCTACGTTAAATATTTTATATTCATAAACAATATCCCATTTGGACATGTCTGTGTTCTAAATAACGACAGTTGTTTAAAAATAAGCGATGACAAAATCAAAATATGTTCCTGGTTTGACTGTTCGTGTATTCCAGTATACCTGATATACATATATGTCATCAGATTTTGTTTTGTCTTAAATAAGTAGCCAAAAAAGCAAACATAGATTGAGCATTTTAACGAGATAATTGACTTAAAAACAATCTCATTAAAATAAGATGTTAGATCTGCTCGCTCACACGCGTTTGCATAGCGAGTAAGCGAGCGGATCCAACATCTAATTTAATAATTAAAGGAACGCTTATCCCGAGTGACGTATGGTCTATATTTATACGTAGACAAAACTTATATTCAAAGTTCGACAAATGGTGTTGATTTCCAGTGGAGAATGATTGATCATGAATGGCAGTGACTAAAGAAAATAGAAATGTCTGTGTCATATTGTTGTTAACACAATTAACACAAAGTTCACGTAAATGTTAAATAAAATGGTTCTCATGATGTGATAACAAACATTATTATATTTTCATGTTAAATACTGAAATCTGACTGGTTTAGACGCAGTTGATAATCCGTTTTATTACCCTTAGCAACGGGTAACACAACGAATTGTTACATGCGCGTAAATTGTGCGCGTACGGTTCGCCGTAGAATTCACGTCATTTCTATATAAAAGCAATATAAAAATTCTCTAAAATCAGGCACGTAGCATCAGGGGGGGCCAGGGGGGGGGGGGGGCCTGGCCCCCCCACTTTTTCTCGCAGCAACAAATTTTTTAAAATTTACATATAAAAAAATGAAATATAATGGAGTTGGCCCCCCCACTTTTTTGGAAGTTAGTAAAAAATTGATATGAAAATTAGGAAATGAGTAGTCAAATTGAAGATACCCCCTCTCCTCTCCCCCCCCCCCCCCCCCCCCCCCCCCCCACGGATTAGGAATTTCATGATTTGGAGGGAAAAATTTTTTGGTAGGGGAGAATTTTTTTTTTGGAAGTATAGTATAGTTGAGTCTACCCCCCCCCCCTCCCACGGATTAGGATTTTGAAAATTTTTGGAAACTTTAAATTTTTCCTTTTTTTTTTTTTTTTTTTTTTTTTTTTTTTTTTTGCTTGTCAAGATTTTTTGGATGGGTCTGGCCCCCCACTTTCAAAAACGATGCTTCGTGTCTGAAAATTAAGACATTCAGTATAATACAATAAATAGTGCCTGTTTGGGAGGATAACAGTTGAAATTGACACCCCTCAAAAACCATTGTCAACCTCCGCTTCGCGTCGGTTGACAATGGTTTCCTCGGGGTGTCAATTTCAACTGTTACCCTCCCAAACAGGCACTATTTATATATTACGACACTCAACATTTTAGTGGAGTTTTTTCTATTTCTGTTCTATGAAACAATATCAATATGGCGTCCTACAATTATATAGTTTTGTGTTTCGATGAACCTGATATTGTAACCTTCATCAGTATTTTGTTCATATACTATATGTTCATTCATTTAAAAAAAATTGTTGTTACACAGAAGCATCTCAAATAGCCTTAAAGATAACAACACACAAGCATCCGTTTTTGTTTCAAAGACCCTTTACTATCTTATGTATTTCTTCAGAACTTCTGCATTGCCGATGTCCATTGCCCATGCCATGTTGTGGTTTGATCGTTAAATAAATACCTTTCGCATACGCTTAACTGTGGCTATTGAGTTATTATGTAATTTCAGATAATACATCTTTGAAAATTTACAAAAATTAATATTCTTTTTCAATATATGTCCTTTAAAATTTAGATTGTTTAAAAGTAAATTTGTACAAATCTTGATTCTCAACAATCTAAGTGTTTGTAAAGGACACATGTAAGAATTAAAAAAAAGTATTGTAACTGTTATCTATTCATTCATTTTTCGTTTTTTTTTCTTTATCACCCATGTACACAGGATTTCACCTTTCCTAACCATATTTGTTCTACAGAGTAATTTGTGTAAACGTTCATGTTCTTATTACATGTAATGTCTATGTATTGTCACGGGAAATAAACTATAAACAAATAAACCTGAATTTTTCGTTTTATGAAATGCTGTTAATGTTGTCTGATAAAAAAGCACAAACTGAAAAAAATGCTAAGCATGATTTCATCACTTTAATGTTATTGAAACAAATACAAATGCATTTAATGGAAGTTTATGACAGTTCATGTAACAATCAGTTCCCAAATTTATGCTAAAACGTAACGTACACATGCAATGTCATCTTGAAGTTCTCGTCTTTGAACGGCGTTCATTTTTCTGGTCTTCATGTTTGCTCTTTCTAGCGCTAATAGTCCTTTCATACTTTTTATTGTCTTATAAATAGTAACTTCATTTTAAGCGTATTTTTCATTCACTTCTCACTCATATAGCGATGAGTCTAGTCGCCAGTTTCATGGGTGAAAACCTGTTTTCACTTGCATGGCAACCTCTGTGCATAAGCAGAAATTATAACATTTTTATTTGGCATCGTAAGGTTGACTTGTTTTTTGTTCTTCGGATGTCCTTAAATTTTGAATAGGCGTTTGGCTTTCCTAGGAGAAGAGTCAGTAAGAGTCCGCTCGAATCAATTGTCATTTTCACTGAACATTTGGATTTGCTCACTGTCTTCTTGGTCACTGTCTTCATCAACATTTACCTCAGGATCTGTTAATGAAACAGTTTTTAAGTTAAATCCAGTACAAATGCAGTGTGTCAAGGACACTTGTTTCAGCGCATAAAATAATACATGTATATATTATTTATACATGTACTATAGGGTGTAACAAACAAGTTAATGTGCAGTGAATAGATATTTTACGTGTTTCTCGGAATGCTTTGGTATTTTTGCATTATGAATTTAGATTGAATTTGAATTGCTACTGGCAAATTATCTATCCGCCTTATTTCAAAAGAAAAAAACTGTTTAAATAACGCTGTTTTTTTTTGGGGGGGGGGGGGGGGGGGAACCTTACTATATTGGAATTTAGTACATGCAGCTTTTATATACTACACCATGCCATTCAGACCTTGATTTAATATTGGTTCGATATGATGTCGATACAAAGGACATTTTTATACTTACAGACAGAAATTTGTTTTCCATAGTGAGGGACCCTTATTTTTCCGGGAACATGGAAAGTGTCCATAGCAGATTTGTCAGCAGACACAGGAGGCAATGATTTAGCCATTTTGGATGTATTGGTCCATTATTTCTATATGTAGTTGGTTTTCTGTTCAACGTCTCGATGTTGTATCTCTGACAAGGTTGGCAAAATGACAAGACTTAGTGTAAAATATTGATTGATAATAAATATATGTGCATGCTTTTAGGGGTTTCCCAATTGTAGTTTCAATTTAGAGCATATATCGACAGAACTTATATTCAGTTTAGAATTCAATTCTAATGATCACAACTGTTTTTCTAAGTATTATTACGGACATGTTTATTAATAATTTTGTTTTGATAGTTATTGTCATAATAAAGAATTTGAAGAAAAGACAATGAAAAAAAGAATATGATAATTATTCTTGAACATGATTTTTACCATACTCTTCCTTATTACTGTACTTCCTGATTTGTGTGAATATGAAGAATCGAAGAAAAAAAAAATCGATAAAATCATATTTTGTACCATCTCCGAGGTTCACAAATGATGATAAATTTTTTGTGTCCTCATACTGTTATTTACCATTGCATGAATTTTATTAATAAGTTATAAATCAGGATGACCAGCAATTGCATGCATTACTTCAACTTATCGGATTTTGTTTCTTAAAAAGTAATAGCAAAAAAAAAAAAAAAAAAAAAAAAAAAAAAAAAAAATAGATGGACCATTATAACGGAACCATGGAATGGAAAGGAACGCTTGTCTCGAGTGACGTATGTTCTAAGTACGTTGGTAAAACTTAAGATTAGACAAATGTTGATTTCTAGTAGAGAGTAAGTGACTAAAGATAATAACAAAGCCTACGTCATTATTTTGTTGACACTAACAACATGTGATAACAAACATTACGACACTTAGCATGTTAGCTATCGTTTGTATCTCTTCCCAATGAAACAATATCAATACGGCTTCTTACACGTATTTGATTTTATGTTTCGATGAACCTAGTTGTGTTTTTTGCCACTGTGCTATCGATGTAATTTGTTTAAAAATTTTCCAAAACAGGCATTATAAAAGTAATTAAGAGATATTTTGTGTAACTCGTGAAACTGCTCAAATAGCATTAAAGATAACAAAACAAAAAGATTTTGAAAAATTGTTTTAAAAACCCTTTACTATCGGACGTATTTCTTGCGATGAACATTGTCCAATGCCCTGTAGTGGTTTGATCGCTGATATCGTTAAAATTAGCTGAACTGTGAGTTATTTGTTTTCTATTCATTTTTTTTTCTCAATTTTTTCATTATCACCTGTGTATACCTGACTTCGCTGTTTCTAATCATATTTGTTCTTAAGTAATTTGTATAAACTTTCTTGTAATCCTGATTATTGTGTAATGTCACAACAAATAAACCTGCATTTTTCGTTGTAGGAATGATAGTTAATATAAAGGCACAAATTGAAAAAAAAAATGCATGTTTTCATTACTTTAATGTTATTGAAACAAATACAAATGCATGTAATGGAAGTGTATGACAGTTCACGTAACAATCAGTTTACAAATGAACGCTAATACGTAACGTATACATGCGATGTCAACTTGACGTTCTCGTCTTTAAACAGCGTTCATTTTACTGGTCTTCATGCTTGCTTTTCTAAACGCATTTTGGTCCTTTCAAACTTTTAAATGTCTTATGCAGTACGGACACTTTTTAAAGCTGTTCACTCAAATGGCGATAAATAAGGAAGTCCCTTTAATCTTTCATCAATCCATGGGCGAAACTCTGCTGTTTGCATGCGCATAGCAACTTATGAGCAGTGACGGAAGTTATGAGGGATTTATTTGGGCGTCGTAAGGTTACCCTAGACTTGTTAGAATCTATTCTTCGGATGCCCTTGAATTATGAATCGGCGTTTGTCTTTCCTAAGAGATGAGTCCCGTAAGAGGTCGCTCGAATCAACTGTCCTTCTCACTGAACACTTGGATTTGCTCACTGTCTTCTTGGTCACTGTCTTCATCAACATTTACCTCAGGATCTATTAATGAAACAGTTTTGATGTTTAACACAGTGTACACTTTATGTGTCAAAGACACATGTTTCAGCGCATAAAATATTATACTAATAATGGTTAAGTTTTATCGCAAAAACAATTTTTATTGATATATACATGTACTAATGGGTATATTAAACCTATCGTATTACAGAAACACTTTCGTATGCTGTATATACACGTTTTACATATTTCTCGGAAATGAATTTGTAATTTTCACATTTTGCATTTTGAATTTGGACAAGCAATTTACCTATCTGCCTTATTTTAAAAGAAAATATGAATATTGTACAAATAACGCCATTTTTCTTGGGAAAGGACCTTACTATATCTGAATTTAGTACATACAGCTTTTTTATACTATACCATAACTTTCAGACCTTGATTTAATTTTTGTACGATATGATGTTATGACATTATTTTACTTACGGACAGAAACTTGTTTTCCATAGTGAGGGACCCGTACTTTTCCGGGAACATAGAAAGTGTCCATGGCAGATTTGTCAGCTGATACTGGAGGCAATGATTTAGCCATTTTGGATGTATTGGTCTGAATAATTATTTCTATTTGTGGTTAGTTTTCTGTTTAACAGTCACATTATTGTTCCTCTGTCTGTCGGCTTACAAATGACAACAAGTGCGATATCGTCTACATATATGTACCAGTGCAAATATTGACGACGTCTCTGTTTATAGGGGTTTCCTGGTTGTAGTTTAAATTTAGAGCAGATACTAGTATATCGACAGCACAGTTTATGATCTTATCCTAATGCCACAGCTGTTTCAAAAAAGTATTACGTAGAGGATCATTAGGACTTTCATATAGACACAAAAAAGAGAATCTGAAGGAAAATATATTGAAAAAATATTATAATTAATCTTTAGCAAACATGTTACATGTGTAATAAATTGGGTTGAAATAATTGAAATTAAGTGGAGCTGTTTTAAAGAAACATGATCAGAAAAAAAAACCCAATAAAAAACATGGTACTTTTTATAAAAACAATTAAGTACTACATATATGTAGTATTATTTTAGGATGCATTTGGTTCGTATTAACCTGAATTATACGGCATAATCTAAAACCTGGCTTAGCCTCAAAATTAGCTTAGCCTCACTTTTGGCCTCAAATTTGGCTTGGCCCAAAATTTTGACCTGGTGTTGCAACCACTATTGAAATAAATTATTTCAATAGTGGTTAAGGATACGTTTTCTTTCAACCACTATTGAAATAAAGTATTTCATTAGTGGCTTTGATGCATTTCAGTTTTATATCTATTATTCCGTCTTTGTGTTACACCCTCCTTTCTGGAAGGAGAATTTCTTAATATAAGAAGTATGTCTCATGAGATGATGAATTCCTTTTAAATAATGATATTCTTTGATTTACCTCTATATGGTCATGTTTTCCATACCACCCGAGTACCTGTCGTCTGGAACCGAAAGTGTAATAATAGGCTTTAAGATGACATGCATATCTACCACTATTGAAATATTTTATTTCAATAATGGTTGTAATGAACCGCATCCTTAACCACTACTGAAATAAATTATTTCAATATCAAAGTGATTCGCTTTAAAACTAAGAGCCGCCTCCCCCCCCCCACCCCCTTTAAAAGTAAAACATCATTTAAAGAGACTGACCTGGTGGAAGGATTTATAAATATCTCAAACAATTGTAAACTTGTACATAGCATCAAACTTCTATCACTGTGCAATGCACTTCAATTTGCTTACATTACCTGTCAACACCGATTAAGCCCCCCCCCCCCCCCCCCCCCTTCCAGCAGAAATTCGATATCACCCTTTTGTCGCTTATCTATTACATTAGGATCAGGTGTATTGCCTGCTTTGTCGTTTGTTATTTGACACAGTCATACTTAATTTGAGGCCAAAAGTAATGGCCAGACCGGATTTTAGAGTATGCCAAATTATAATGAGTCTTGTAAACCACACACGTTTGTTTCATATAGTGCGCTTATTTACTATAACCAATACTAGAAACAACAATATTATTGTCTACAGTAAATGAGCGAACTGCATGTATGAACAAGCACCTGTTGTGTAAATTGCCTGTCTTGGTCTGTGTGTACTTCTGTATGCCCGTGCTCGATTATCTATAATGACTTTTAAAGTCCTCGTCTCACCTATATATTGGACACGGTTTAAATTATTATGTACAGGACTAAGTAAATATTACAGGCATATAAAGTAAAAAAAAAACCCGCCGTTTAAAAACCCCCAAAACAAATCAAAGATGAACGTTGTCAACGAATTCCGATTTATTCTAATACTATAAAAAGAAATATGGGCTGATTTCATTATCTGTACGTCTGAAGGGTGCAAGGCTTTCATTTGGATTTTCCATAATACACGTACATACAAAACCCAGGGAGGTACAAATCAGCAGTACAATGTATATAATGCACCAAGTTAAAGTTGGTTACTTTTTTTTTAGACCTCTTTGGAAATTTGCCCGACGATACTAGCATACTATTACATCAGCTTTTCTAATTTTTAATAGTAGAATCTATATTTAACAAACATTGTTATAAAAAGAACATAATTCCTACCCCCTATCAGGTTACTTAGACACATGACTGCCCAAAATCGGCTGCAGACGTCATTCTAGTACTAAGGTCTTCTTCTGGCTTTAGTGCAGTTCATTCACCCTGAAAATTCATACAAGTTGTTCAGGACGAACCTAAAACATTCAATCGACGTTTGATTTCATCGTTAACTAAGTTAACACTTCATTTTCATTTGATAAAAACACTTTACGTAGTGTATTTCACTTAGAAACTTTATCTCCTGCGTGGATCATGGGGATGGGTCAAGTAACTTATAAATTCAAACATCTTAAATTCCCAGAAAAAAGATACCAAAAATAGTCCTTGAACCCCCATCCTTCACGCGCAAACAATTATGTCCCTCGGACATCCCCCCCTTCCTTGACAAATTTTCTGGATCCGCGCATGATCTGTTAAGTCAGTGCATATGACGACGTCCAGATTTTTTCGATTATTGTTACACAGAATAATACCTATTCCACAGATTAATCTAAAATATATTTTTACAGAAAGCACCCTTAAACCCCTTTTTTATATTAAATACAATTCCCGTCTTATTTTTTTTTTATTTCATTTGTTGTCATGCGGGGGTTTGTTTTAATATGACTGACTGATATGCAATGCCTAATGGTTGCATGGTAGTGATCCTCGACCTATCTAGCGTGTTGCATTCCTGATTTGCATCACAAAGATAGTTCATATGCTGTATAACAATAGGACATTTAATTTTAGATTACATGAACAAAATAAAACGGTTTTTTGTAAGGAATTGATGCAAAATTGACCTTCATAGCCCACATGAATCGCCAAAGAAAGCATTTTATGGTTTATACATGTACATGAATTTACATACACGATAGAGGGAATCGTACTTAGGGGATGCAAATGTAAATAATTTAATTCTGGTTGTAACGCGCTTTCTGATTGGCTAAAAAATTATTTTATATCGTATAAAGAATGTTGCCTCCGTCAAAGAAAGACTACCGTCAAAAACGTATCAATACGCCTGACGTTACTTTTGAATTTTGTACAATTTTACGTCATTTTAAAGGTCAAATGGCCGTTTTTATCTACAATGAAGAGTAAAAAATTAAATTATAAGCAATAAATTCAATATTTATTAGTTTTATATGAAATAAAATGGTTGAAACAGTTTACACTTTTTTATAAACCGCTTCGCGGTTCATAAAGCGTAAACTGCCCCAAACCATCTTATATCGTATAAAACAAATAAATATTGAATTCATTCCATAATTATACATATAGACTTCAATATGTATCGCTGACTTTATAATATAGCAAATAAGATTCAAATCAAAATAAAAATTTCAGTACATTTGCCAAGAGTAGGACAATCTAAAAAATCTGTTTTATTCTGACAAACATCTAGATTTGGTCTCTTTCTGGGTTTGCATGACGCGTCACTGGTTTTTTTTTTTTAAATAACGGTGACATCATGTCTTTGTTTTGTCAAGGTCTGACGTTGCTTAATTTACGTTAAATCCATCTTTTCGTTCTCGATGAAAAACAAACAAATTAAGTTCCTTTCTAAGAATTCGATTGTTTGATTTGTTTTTATTGATCAATGATCGAACTGTCCTTTGCTGAATAAGGACGTCTTCCGTTAAATGAGGAAGAACTTCTTTACTGTACAACTGATTAGGTTTCACTTTTAACTGTTTAACTTGACTCGCAAAATTATTTTACGGGAGATCCTTGAGTAATAAAACAAAACCATTACTTGGGTGGAATTATATTTAAATGGTCAAAAATACAAGCGTAACAAACGACTTCTTGTTACACAAATTTATTATTAGTGAAAATAGAATATAAATTTTCCATCATTTCATTAAATCGCTGTTTAACAACTTCCGTTAATTTTATTTATCAATTCTTTAACTCCAGACAGTTGGAGCCATAAAAAACAATGACATGATACATGTATGAAGAAATAATGATAACAAAAAACCTCGATAATTAACAAGCAGAACTTTGCAATATATAATGTTTCTGAACAAAGAAAGACAACTCAGATACTACATAATGAATCAAGATTAGAAAATGCATTAAAAACTCTTCATGGTAATCTTAACAATCTGCCTCACAACAAAGTAATTAATAAAAACAATTTTAAATTAGTCAAGACTTGAAATTGCAAAGAACGATTAAACATTCAAGTGGCAGATTCTGGTTTTTCCTTCTCTTTTTCCTCCTCTTCATCCTCCATTTCTTCATTCTCATCACTGACATCTTCAGTAGAGCCCTTTTCTAAATCTTTACTTGATATTTTGCTCAACTTGATATTTTTAACATACTTAATTTCCCCATTCCAAGCTCGGAAAAATGCCAAGTTTTTAGCATTGAATACATGTGGAACCTCAAATGACCCCTCATCGATCTGTCTCTTCTCCCTTTCAATGGTCAATTTCACAGCATTCTCTCTTGAACTATGAGGATTTCCCTGTCTTTTCCCTACACTCCGAACAATATCTATCTGCTCAAGTTCAGAATCAAAACGCTGTAAGTACTCCTGTACTAGAGATCCAAAATCAGATTTTGTAAACACTTTCTTTTCAGGATCTATTCTCTCTTTAAACCAGAGTAACTTTTCTGCCAGGACTTCTAACTTTAGAGATGACGCTTGCTTAGACATCTGCACTCTCTCATTGCGATTCACTTGGCCTGCCAAATATGCAGCTTTTCTGCTGTTTGGATGAATCACTTTCTCAGTTCTCACTTTTCCTAATTTAGTCTTTGGTGCTTTTGGCATCTCTGAATTGTGAAAGAAACTACGTTAAAAACCAATTTATGTACATATCAGAGATATAACATGGTACATGTTTAATTTATTAAATCATATTTTGGGGATCGGTACTAACGAAATACCGTCGACCTTTAATTATGTTGTTTTCAGACATTTATTCCTTGGATTCTATTCTTTTCAAAAAGTATTATTGGAATTAAAAACATATACTATAGTTCATGATTCATTGGATATATAAATACATGAGTGAAGATTACCCACTTCATGTACATGTAGTAGTGATGTACATATACAAAATAGGGCCATCATGAATTCCACTCAAATATTTTCATGGTGCAAATATGTATACTGTATAAGTCAGATACAAGACTTCTTGAATAAATATGTACTTACTTTCTGATTATATAGCTGAAGTTTTTCTTGTCACTCTTGTGTCAATCTCCTATTTAGCTTCACTACTCTGTACCTTTAATTTCTCTTCATATAACTGCTGCAACTTTTTATCCTGACTGTCACTTTCCGTTTCACCTTTGCTGGTGAAATATCTGTATCCTGAAACCCCAAAATGTGACACTGGAACTCCGATTATGAGGGTCAAGATCACTGGATGTTTCCAATTGATACGCATGTCAATCTGAAATAGAAAATAATACTTGACATGTGCGAATTAAAATATATTATCATCAATTGTTTATAGTTATATTATAAAAATTTGATGCAAGGTAAACTAAAAGAAGATATTGTTTACCTTCTTCTACAACATATAAGAACATCAGCTCCTGAGTCACACCAAAACTCATTGTATATACTGGTACCCGGGTAACCATTATATGTACATGTACATGTAGAGTTTGTAATCACTTGAAAGGTCCCTCTTTTAAAATACATACAGTATGCACCACACAAGGTATTTAATGTACATTTGCTTGCCAAGGATCTTATCTGTTTATTCTCATCTCCCCTTCCCACCCGCTGTCAAATCATTTTCTCAACTTCTATTTTCCGGGTTTAAATTATGAGATCACTCGCTATATTAAAAGGTATTTTTCTTATAATTTACAGAGGTATATAGAACAGTTTTACAACTTAAGACAAATTAACAAAATGCATACGATAAAATAAGTAACTTTTTCACATAACACAATGAAAACTCTTTATTTTAATCTTTGTTGGATGGTATAGTAATCAATGTTCGTTTTAATGTTTAAAAACAGCTGTATAGAGCAAAATTTGTCACCAAAAGAGATGGTTAAAAAGGGAAGAAATACCACTTTGTAATTTTGTGACTCAGTATTCGTTTGTACATTGTAAGATTAAGATTATGTTGATTCAGTTACGTTTTCGACATTATTGTCTTAAATAGATTTCTAATTTTATCCGAAACATAAACATTTAATCCGCGCTGATCTAGATAAACAATGTGATACACAAAATTTAAACCCCGGATGTAGAAGTTGGGAAAATGATTTGACAACGGGTTAGTATTGATTTTTTTTGTGATATATGGATGCCATAATGTTTAAAATGTAGAAATAGTAGGTCTGTTACGAAAATTCAGGGAAACTGGAGTCGAGATCTATATGAGTCGAAGCGTAAACCGTCTTTGGTTCCGACATTTTCACATTTTACAGAATCAAAATATGAGGGCTTGCAAAGAGAAGTGGATGTAGGCTATGCCTGTCCACTTCTCAAAAGAGAATAACAGCGTTCACCTATTAAACTTAATTAAATTGAACGTGTTAACCAAATGGGTGGATTTAGGATTCATGTAGAGGTCGAATTGGAGTTTTTTTAATATTTCATATTTTTTTAATATAATTTGACCACATTATAAATCATAATATTATAAAATTTACCACTATCTGTTTACTTTATCGAGCAACAACGGTTTGTCCTTTAGTCATACATTGAGTTGAAGGTCAATTGAAGTTTTTGGCAAAAAAAGTCATAATTTCAAAACCCTGCAGCTTTCCTAAATCAATCATCAATAGGAAAAATAAAATTTCTATAAATTATTTAGTCTTAAATCTAGTCAAACTGACGAAATACACTGTACCTACCAAATTCACGTGTGATGATCATGCAGGAAACACTTTATGGACTGTAAAAGAACAAACCAAATGAGATGTAATGAATTCCGAAATAAAGAATCAATATTTCCGTATGATTTTCTTTTATAGAGCTTTATTAAATAATCTTGAATATATAAATAAACCTCAAATCTAGATGGGACTTAAACAATTTTTTTCTACGGGGGTTTATTCATTTTATTTTGTTTTTATTAATAACAGTCTTATGAGAGGAAATTAAAAAAAATCAAACTTACAAATTTACATGTCAGAATTACCGAAAATAGCCCCGGACACCCCACAAGCAAAAAATAATCCCTCGGATATATTTTGATTTTTTTTTTTTTTAGATCCGCGCATGATTGAAATAACAGTTACATTTATAACGGGCGCTTTCTACAGCCAAATTCAATGAACAGATAAAAAATTTCCTGATTTGTATTCCTATGAAAAAAATATATAGCATACATGTATATAATATATAAAATGTGATCCGTGGTTAATGTCCAAATTTTTCTAATAACTGTAACATTGCATCAGCAGAAGTATTTCATAATTTGTACTGACTAATGTCAGAATTTTGTATACCATCCTCTACCAATTATTTGGTAGATGATGTATGATTTTATCATGAGGAAAATATATAATGTCAGGTGCCTGTGATTGCGCTATTTGCTATTTTTATTCAGCCTTGTATCAAGAAATATATGCCATGGAATGATACGATATAAAAAGAAAGGATTTTATTTTTTCAATTTTACAGATAAACGATGTTCAGTTTATTTCTTTAATTTGACTGCACAGGGATTTATTTCTGTAACAACAGTTCACTATGCATGTATGTTACATTATCACGATATAGGATGAACTTTTATTACAGAAATTAGTGTTTGTTAGTGTATGAAAAAAAAGCACCCAGTAAAAGAGTGACCTGGAAGAAATGTTGCTAATGTGTAAACATGGACAGACGCATTTATGTTAGATGCGACAAGTTTTGGCATATTTGAAATACAGACTAATTCATAGTATACACTCTCGATCGAAGAAAGACATTTAAACAGTGCTTCCTGCCCATTGAAATTGAATACACAGATTTCACACAGCGAGCGATCTTGTGATCGATATTTAAATTCCAAGGGCTAGATAAAGTCGCTTACACCCGAGACAAATTCCCCCTTATCGAGGTAAGTCAATAAAACTCAATTGACTGGGATTTTTCGACATGAAATAAACAGATCTGACTTTTTTTTTTTACCATATTAAGGTTTATTGATAAAGAATTACATTGCCCTTGTCTACTCACAATAGTTTCTTGATTGAATATTTCTTTTATAATATGTTTTACCTGGATTCTCCATTTCAGTTCAAATGAAAATATTTTGTATCTTTCAAGATGGCGGACGCTTTTAATGTTTACAAATCATCCGTTGGCGACTCTAAACATGAGAGAGAGAGAGAGAGAGAGAGAGAGAGAGAGAGAGAGAGAGAGAGAGAGAGAGAGAGAGAGAGAGAGAATTTTACAATGTTTTCAAACAAGAAGAGATTGTTTGACTTCACCTGTCACCTGTCATCGTCTTATTCCTAACACTAAATTTCTTTCTTATTTCAGGGATCATCTGCGACCATGAATTCATTGTGGCTTGTCATTTGCTATCTGTTAGGGGCTGCGATAAAGGGTTCTCTAGGTTACACCGGCTGTACAGATACCTCCCTCAACTACCAGGGCTACACCTATACCATTGACCCGACCACCCAGCAGAAAGTCTGGTCACACTGCGGCTTCCCCAACCCCAGCTTTGACTACGCCCTCTGTGGCCTGACCTACACAAGTGGGGAACATTTCCTTTGTGATCCGGATGGACTCTTATCGTCACAGCTCGAAAGTAAGAAGATGTCACATATTAAACATGTGTTATTCGGTCAACTGATTTTTAACTGAAATGTTTGGAAGGTAAACGAATTGGTAAACCTATATGGTGTATGCCATTCAGTTACTCTATCTTTCAGCCACTTTCGGCGGAGGTTCATCGATCCTCTGTATATACAATTATTGAAACGTTTCTAAAAGTCATAGGGTACAAGTTAATGTATATATTTTTAAAGATAAAAACACCGCGATTCTATCGTTGATAAAATACAAACAATTGTTATAAATTCGTTGTAGTTGATGGGATTGATCTGGCCCTTCGGAATATCCAGGCGAACACCTCCACACTCTGTAGCAGCGCTGACGGAGACTCCGAAAGTTTTACCGTGTCCATTGCTCTCGTCAATCGAACACGCATCGCGGACCTAACGTCCGCCAGTCTGTAAGTTATAGTAAATTTTATGGAACAAAATTTCTAGATAACAGTACTGAAGTTAAACATGTTATAATTATGACAAATTCGCTACTAGAGTATTTTCCTGTTGTAAAACTGTCTGTTCAAAACTATCTGGGTGACAGTAATGTATGCTATATTTGGGTCGATTCATTCATTATCAAGTGGAAAATCATATCAATGACATAGCATGATTATCGTCACGAAAATTCTTTTTGTTACTAAACAATACTGTCTTGATAAATCTTAATGTTTGAAATCAACAACTAAATCTAATCATGTCTCTCCGGTTAGATACATGTACCACGTCCCTAGCTAATTAGCCAATAACGCAAAATTTTAATTATGAAAAAGTACAAATTTTTTTAAAAAGTGTGGATACACTACGAAAGATAACTCGACTATCTTTAAACTTATCACATACAAAATCGACTTGAGGCATTTTTTTGTATCATATTACAACGTTAATCAATGGTGAAAAGGAACATAGGTAAAAATTTAAAATTTTAAAATAAAATTTAAGGTCAATATTTTGATACGATTTTGTGATCAATTCATCAATGGCGGTGAATTTTTTGCGTTGAAATAAGTACAGGAAAGAATGTGACGCCACTGGATTTATTTATTTAGTTGCATCAACAATTGTGGAGAGCTTCAACCGGTTACAAACATTACCGCCAGTGCACTCTCAGACAGCCAGAAGACGGCCATCGCTGAAAATTTCGGCGACTACCTCAGAACTGGATGGGCCTTCGGTTCATGCGGAAATGACGTCGTCATTTTTTATGCCGAGGATTTGAACAAGGTATATTGCACTATAGTGGTATTGGTGTTGTACTTTTTGAATATGTTTTATTTAAGTCTAAGAGTTTGATTTATTTATGATTTCAAGGTCCATGTTGCAGTGGGATACAAAGCAAATAGTCTCGTAACATCTGACGTCATAGATTACATCAAAACGACATTTGTGTCCTATAAAAACAACGGGAGATTGGCGGAAGGCCTTCTTGTGATCGCTGAGAAGCTGCGCACAACTCTGCGCGGAGTGACGCCTGCGCACATCCTTCTGATCCTGAACATGATTGTGGTAGTTTTGACAGCCGCTTTTCTAATTTTTTTCCTCCATCTCCGATCCGTTGAATTCAACGTCTGGGGTCGTGAAGGATTTTGGAAGATTCCGGAATATTTCTTCTACCTGATTTCCGGAGTATGGATGATCAACGGTCTTTTGTTTGGCGTAATTTACATGTCTAACAAAGCGCCATATTGGGCCACCTTCTTCTCTGGGATTATTGGATTGGCGTGTATTATTATGTACATATTCGAAGAGAAAATATTTGACACTTATTCCAACAGTGGATCCTACACTCTCAACATCACATCGTAAAGGACACGAAATTGCAGGCAAAAACAGTGTTACGTTTTTTTTTATTTGATTCTAGTGCACACGTTACACTGTGCTCTGACAAACATGTATAATTGACATTATAAAAACTAACCAAGTAACATAAACTACGATAGATGGTGGATTCATGTCTCCTAACTATTATACTCCTGCAACTTAATATGGCCATTACTTATTAAAAAATTGATTTATTATTCCTTAATTAAAGTTCTTGGATAGTAAGCTTATGACGTTATTTGCAATTATTACTTTAATCCGTCCAATATTCGTCTTTTATGTACGGGTCATAAAACCATGCCTGTTTCTGTTTGACAATGTAGATGTTCACATGAAGCCTTAATTATTGTCATATTTTCCTTATTTTCTCTGTATTTTATCTACAGTAACTCATCATTACTTCGTGTTATTTTACTACATCTACATATTATTTTTTTGAAATCCCGTCCGATTTTTTACTTATCCGTATACAACGTAGATATGAAAACTTCTAAAATAACTTTTATGAGTCGTATTCATCAAACAGAATTATATTTTCCAACTATACTAGTACTGTGGACTGATTTCGTGGTTTGTTAAAAACGAAAAATACTTGTTCGCGGGGATGTATTTTGGAGGATGATTGCCCCGAAAAGAAATATGTCCCTCTTGTTTATAAATGTTTAATATACCAAGTTCTTTTGGGTTTGAATTCGCGGATAAGTGATATAGCCACGAAAAATCTACTAACAATGACTACCACGAACATTTCACAGTGTTAAATACATATTTTTTTCATTTGATTTACATAGGATGCTGGTCATCCGACTATTTGTTAGACTATTATTAATAAATTATTCAACATCTTTATATTTATAGAGTATTCATTGTATAGTCTGTATTAACCGATACCATTATTCATTGTTGATCTTGGAGAATTTGATTTGAGTTTGTTTTTTGGCGTCGTCGCGCCGAAAGCTTTGAGCAGATGGGACAACACGTGTTAGTGCGTTAATATGCTGATTTGTCTTTGGTAACTTATTAATAAACGCGAAGACATCAAAATTAAATCACTTAACGTTTAATATTAAAAAAGACCGTTGATGAATTTTGATGTTAGAAAATCTTTGTTTTAAAAGCTATTTTTGTGGAATAAACTTTATTGATACATTAAATGAGATGAATATCCTATAAAAGTAATACAATTTGTAGCTATTGAAATTGTAAGAATTCATATGTCACAAGTAGTTTGTGGCGTTTACATGTATATTAAACGTTTCACAAATTAACTATAGTCTGTCCCACGGTATTTTTGCCACACATTTTCTTAAATTATTCTATATTCATAAATACCTCTTGGTTCAAACGCCCCCCCCCCCCCCTCTAGCTTGTCAGGTTTCTATACACGGTTAAAATTAAAATTCTACGGGGGATTTGTGATGAATGTACCCGGGCAATAACGTTGAAAAATTGTGCTTGGTATTCCAAATAACTTCCGAGTGGAGGAAAGATGTAAACATTTCCCATTATAAATCTCCGTAAGAAATCGGTTTTCGTTCTTGTGAATTTTACCGAGTGAAAATGATAATGTTTTGATGAAGATTCCTTTTATCGATTTTAATTGCACTTCTTTAACAGGCAATGTGTATTTTTATTTAAAAAAAGATGCTGGAATATTATCTTGAGACAAACTATAGGGACTTCACCTGAACCTAACAGGAATAAACGGAAAATGTAAATATGTAATAAGCAACTCAAGAGAGAAGTGTTGACACAGGAGGCCTGCAGTGTCAAATTGTAATCGCATTTCTTCTATTTTCAATGTCAATCCAAAGTCACTATCATATCTTTCTATCAACGTCGGATGCCCATGTGTGTTCATGCTTTGTTCCTCTTTCTATCCCAGATTGAGGGGAACAAAGATTTATCAACTGTGTTTTCGACGATGTTCTTCTAGGGAAATTTCCATATAATTTTATTTTCGTTTTCATTTTTTATACATTTGAATTCTTTTAGCGAAATTAATACAGATGTTTACATTGAAGATATTGAAGAATGATATCGTTTGCGTATTTGTATTTGCATAATTTATCTGGTTTTGTTTTATAATTCTTTTTATTCTTGAATAATCAAAATTTTAAAATGACATGTTTATTACAGCTAACTGCTATTTTTCTCAATTTGGTGGAACTTATTTGATGCAAATTTGCATAAAAAATGAAAAAAAAATAATGTTTTAAAATAGAAGTAGCTACCCTATGATCGATCGGTTACAACTAAAATGACCTTGACTTGACCTTGTTACAAAATCAAGGTCATATGTGATCACTTAGTGTTACTGGTTTTTTTTAATGGTTTTCATGATTTTTTAATAATGCAATGATCATGAAAAGATTCTTTCCTTGCGTGTTTTCTGATTCTGCAGACAGTTGCATGCATCGACAGAATTTATATCAGTTGAACGGGAACGTGTATGTTTTTACCGAAGATCAATACGTAATTGAAAGTCTTGACACCCAAGTTCCTCGCCCCACAAATCTCCCCGGTGTATAGAAAACAATCAAAGCATATTGATAAATGTTTTCTGTCGCAAAAATGCGTTTACTGTCCTATCGAATTGATATGAATAAGATGTTAGAATTTTATCTTTCTATGTTTAATGGGAATTGAACAGTCATCTATAACCCTTTTCTGCGTTATCAAAAAAAAAAAAAGGAAGTGTGTAAAACATGGTGTTGTTAATTATAAGGGTAACTATTTTTGCCATTATGCGTTTCTTGCAAACTATGGTATTGATACAGTGTATGCTACTAACTTCTGTTGCCTATAAATGTAAGATCGAACAGCATGATAAATGTTCTCTACACGAAATAGAAAATCTCATAACATCACTGAAAGGAATTTTTGAGAAAAAAAACCCAGACAAAAAACAAATAAAAAAAAAACCAAACAAAAAAACAAACAATACAAAACAAAACAACAAAAAAAAACAACAAAAAAAAGAAAGAAAAAGATACTGAAATTGGAGAGTTTTTGACATTGGGTTTTGATTCAATAAAAAGTTGATTTTTAATATAAAAAGTAAATGTCTGCATTGTTTACAAAATGAACAATAAGATATATCTCATTACTTCAGAGCGCTTGACAATGAAGCCATATTTAGGATCAAGAATAATAATAGAAAGGGCTCAGATTCGGAAAAAAAATGGTTTCAATTTATCATTTTTCAAAGATATTCAGAAGCCATAAGATTTAGACCGGTTCGATAACAAATCTTTCCCGTATACAATAAAAACTAAGGAATGGGGGGGGGGGGGGTTATGTCGGAAGTAGTTTTGAACGATCCTTTTCAAATATTACTTATATTTCATTATGATCTTACATAGCCAGTTTTGAAAACATACATGTGCGTTTATTCTTATCATAAATAAATGATGCTAGACAATATAACCATTTCAGGCAATTATAAATGACGCTGTTTTAGATTTTTATAAACATTACATAATGCAATATTTTTACAAAATTATCTCTCCCCATGGCTCAAGTCAAATTTGTCTAGTACTGTTATACAAATATGCATTCTTGAAGTGTATGCTCTTAAACACTGTTTGACACCGAGCGATGCATTTTTTTCCTGTCTTATGTAATGTGCATTGCGCAATAAGGTTGGAGAACGTATTGGTCCATTAACGTAATATCTTACGACAAATATATCAACTGCCCTAAGTGGCCCATACAGCCAAAGACAAAACTAAATCTTTTTTCGGTCGATCCTAAATGGTATTCACAGATTCTAACCCCCTTCAAGTACAAAAATGTACGATGTCCCATATTTCTTCTGAGGAGAAGAGAAATGGATTGGTTCTACTTTTTCGTACATGGTCTAATGGTAGACACGAGAGAAAAAAAAAACCCTGCACGACAGAATGGACCTTCCACATGCAAATGTCTGCAATAATAAGGAATAGACATATATATAAAAAGAGGACAGAGATGTTATCTTTGCTCTTTATGGCCCTATTTATTTTTATTTCTTTCCCAAAAGGACTATACAACATTAAGGTATTCAATGTATAACGAAGGGATATTGAACAATTTTGAATTATTTTAAACCAGTTAAATATGTATTGCTAAATAACAATGAAAGTGAAATGAACCAAATTCACATGACTGACAACATGTAAGAAGCCGGTCATTTTGCACCTTAGAATTTTTTAAAGAGTCATCTCCCCTTATTGAAAAAAAGAAAATTTTAATTTCGTCAAAATATCTGCGGTAAATGATTCATTTTATTTCATATTTTAATAAAGAGAAAATTTATGCATGTATTAACCAAGAGAGTTTTACAAATTTCAAGTTACTGTTTACAATATTTTATTAAAGCATACATATCCCATAGACTTCAATGCAAAATTCAATGTGTAATTAGTTGGACCATAATCAATATTTTGAAAATTCCTTTGGTGGAGTATTTTTATTTGATAAGATCTTCAAAATGATATCATGATTAAGAATATTGGACCATTCATTTATGAGGTACAAAATGTGGTCGTTATACATCGAATACCTTAATAGTATAAGGCCATGAAATCTAAAAAATCGAAAGAAACGTCATTTTCTAAGACGTTCATTGCATTTGGCAGACCGTTTTAGTAGGGTTGTTTTCAGTAATGAATTATAAAACTGTTTCGGCTTATTATGCACAGACGGCTAAGAGCTTTAAGCAATATTTTGTCTCTGATATTATGTATACTAAGATACAAAATGTATAAACAGAAATGTATTTGACAAGACGCATTATAATAACTTCTTTTTTTTTGTCCTTAGACATTGAAGACAAAACTCACTTCTTTTCATTCCGGAATCGCTGTCTTTTTCAGCGCAACCGCTTTTCCATGACAAATAATATTATACTATAATAAATTATGGTGTGATTTTTTTCTTAGGTCCAATTATTTCACCAACAAAAAAAGCATCTAAACACCAGCAATGATAATGACGATTTACTTAAGTATTATTTACGTGTAGAAACAATCTTCGTATCACCATGGATAAATTAGGTTTCATTTTAAACCAGACAAAAGAATGACAATAAGACAGCTAAGGATTTACAAAATTTTAAATTCATTTTGTGCAATGAAATATGCCCATAGCTTTATTTGCACACTTTAAAAGTTGCGTTGTACATGCATGTTTGTTTGGAGAATATTTCCTCTTGCTCTGGGTGATAATTCACTTAGCAACATATGAGACTCGTAAATGAACACTTGTTTGTACTTTTTTCTTATTACATCTGTACTTTTAAACTCCTAACCATCTGTTAGGCACGTAGACAATTTCTTGTCCATTTCTTTAAAAGGGGGGGGGGGGGATAATAGTCTTAGAATTCATGTCCACCCCGATCGGTACTAAAAAAAATACGTTTTCAAATAAAACCAACCAATTTCTTGTCTTTCTGTCTTTCCGAAAGAAATCCTTACTGAACGAGTCAAATATTAATGAACAAGTTATTCATTGAAAAAGATACTCTTTGATTCGTCCAGAAGATGGCACTGAGACGGAAATTTATGTTTTGTTTTGTGATTTTATTAAAAAAACAATCACTACATTGATTGTTGAATCAACTTACATAGTTTTACTGTTTCATTGACCGAAACTTTCTTTTTCTGTACTATGATACATTTATTTCCTTCATCAGGATTATTTTTGATCCGTACTAAAGAATGAAAGGAAAAGGCTTAATTTAACAGCATTTGCCACAATGATAATTCATTGTTAAAATGTAACGACAATTATTAACAATCTAAAAATGAAAGTTGGTTGGGAAAATCATAAATATTGTGATGAAAATTGCATCAAATCAAGTGGTACATTTAAACTTGAACCGTTTAACATTGATGCATTAATACAGTCATTTTGCACCATCTGCTCGAGGTATTTCCCTGTTGTTATTCAAAGTGAAATCTAACACTGTTAACAAATACTCCAACGAGAGGTCGACCGACCAAGATCGAGGTACCAGGCCCTCCCAGAAACCACAATGGCCGCCGTGTTTGGTAGAAACTAGAAGCATGTTTGGATAGTAATTAAAGATATCTAGAGGAACGTGGTCCTGAGGGCACACGGGGTCGTCTTGACTGTTTATACATAGGACAGGGATAGCAATGTCATCCACATCCCTCAGTGGGTTGTTTTTCTCAATAAAATCTTCCATGGAGGAATATCCTAAAGGGTCGCAGTAAACTTTTTCGACATATTCTAGTAAATTCCAAGAAGAAAATGCCGACTGAAGATCGATCGATTTTGTCAATGCTTTCGAATGACGTAATAATGTCAGTTTGAGTCCACACAGTAGAATAAATTGATAAAATTTCGAGACACTTTTTAAATACTCTTCGTCTATTTCATACAAGGGCGATATAAAAACAGCAGCCTTTAAACGCGTGGAAGATCCGAATTCTCCCAGATATGAGAAAAGTACAGCGGAACCGGAACCGACTCCAACGGCGGTGATATTTGCTTTGGGAAACTTCCGGTTGATATACATGACGCACTGTCTCAAATCTATCGGATCTCCGAAACTTTGAAATCTGCTAGTTGAAAGGTAACTATTTCCATGGCCCCTGGGGTTAATTACAACCACCCGGAAGCCCTTTTTACAAGCCTCTGAACACAATGTCCGAACACCCTTTTTATCGTCTGCTTGTCCCGCTAGAACAATAAGTATTGCACTTGTTCGTTTTTGCGGGAAGTCTTGACACCTGCACCAGTCCAGCGTAACAATCCCCTTGTCCAATAATTGGAGGTATTCTCTTTCGTATAATACATCGTTCTTCTGTGTAAAGAAACCTAGAAAACTCTGTAGGTGAGCATTCTGAGCCCAAACCGTTGGTCGGAAGGGATATTTCAGGTGTTTACACTGGCTCAATAAGTAGTCATTTAGCTGAGAATCTTTGTACAAGAGTTTCGGGCCGCTTTCCGAGTCCAAGAAACTTTTTGCGATGCAGTAACACAGGTAGAGAGTCAGACAAACAAGCGAAATCTCCAAAACGGTCCCAAGCGTAAAAACGCCTGCTGTCACTAGCATCCTGCCAGCTCGGGCTAGTCAAAGCTGAAAGTAGATTTTTTTAAAAAGTCAAATCTAAAATTTATAGGCACATCTAGCCAAGGAGTTTGTTTTCTCAATAAACACTTTTAAAATTTTAGAATTACGAATGAAAGCAAACATGAATACTTTATGAGGAGTATTATGTTCTTACTGTATTCGCGAAAAAAAATGACATGAATTAATGAGGATTTAAACATCACCTCTTTAAGAGCAATAAATCCCTGTCTTCTGTGCAAACTTAACTGTGTTGCGAAGATTTTATCTTCTTTCATTGACGAGATTGCTTGATTTACCTGTAAAAAGGGGGAAGGTCGATTCTGACGTCAACATAAGACATTTTCCTTTGGGTACATTAGTTAGTCCACCGCAGCTCAAACCATATATTGAAGTAGAGAGAATTTACAGTTAGCAAATTACTATTTAAATATTTTATCGGCTTTATTCAACGAAAACCTTAATTGATTGCAAAATGGTATATGAAAACATTTAATGGAGATTTAAGCATCGCTCTTAAAGTGGATATCCCTCTCTCTTCTGGTCAGAATTGATTCAAAGAAAACACTGAAACAAAGTGGTCTTACCCCAGCAAAACAGACGAAGGTTTTTCCTTACTATGTGTTATCCCAAGAAATAACAAACTTATTTTCCTATTTCATTATTAGAATGGATGGCGGTCTCCGTTTTTTGTAACGATTCAATGGACCGATACGACCACAGCAAAGTAAAATATCAATTTCCCCCCTCATTGTGTTGAGGCATTCTGCTATAAACACTAAAACAAATTTGCTTTTGTGCAAGCCATTCATTCTATGGATTTAATTCCGGAAATTGCGTCAGTGATTCTATTGTATGGGTGGTAAAGAAGAATTCAAATTAAAACTTGTTGGGTAACGAAGGCTAATTAATTGATTGCGCAAGGAAGGCAATGAAACATGTCTGATTTGAATCTAGCCCATCTTGATATCATAAATGATTAAACTACTGTGATCGAGTGCACGCACTGAGAAGAACTCTCCGATTCAAGGAGGTAAAAATGCCTCGTAATCATTATATCAATGCGACATTTCTGAATAGAACCCATTAAAAAAATTGCATGGAAAATGTGTAAATCATATAACCGACACGTGCTATTTTTATAATTGTGAAATCCTAGTTACTAGTGGTGTGGTTTTTGTTAATTATCAATTGTTCAGGAAATTAAGTTTGACAATGCTGCATCATTGTGTCATGTAATCAAGAATAAAAAATTGTAATACCGGTGAAATCACCTCTAGTATGGATAAAACTAGCATTTTTATAGTTGAAATCTTTTTAGAAAATGTAACACATACTCCATCTTCTCTAACTGTTTTATTGGGTTTTTTTTTACTCTTTACTGTCCCATAACGGATAAAAGCTAGAAAACATCATTTATTCGTGATCATTGAGATCAGTTTTATGCATGTAAAATTGCAATGATGGAAGGACCGTTTTCATAAATTGTTTTTCAACTGCACTTGAACATAGTTTAAAAGCATGTCTAATGAAATGAAAAATATCTAAATGTCATAAGAAATATGATGTTCAATTTATATTTGAAACCCGAAATTTGGCGTCATAAACTTGAGAGGCAAATTAACACATTTGGAAAATAAATTACTCAGTTATCATCTCTTTAGAAAACCATGTAATTCATGTTACTGGTCATATTCTTGAGACCCACACGACATCGGATTGATTGCCTCTCGGAATTCATCGTGATTTATGGTACATGTAATGTATCATGCAATAGAAGAAAAGTCTAGAAGAGTCTATTATTGTATTATTTTAATCAAAGGAAGTTCACGGAATATGTGTTCCATTCTTCGTTTACTATAAAACCAGACAATAGACAGAGGCCATAATTTGTCTGTGACTAGATATTGCATGAATTGAGGTTGGGAAACTTAATTTTGTTATAGTCACATAATTTTTTTAGTCATTGATATTGGATTCCCATGTCTATACAAAAGCAGTTGTGTTACTTGAAATTCGGGGGAAGCTATAATAATGTTTGGTAGCTTACGAGATTAAAAAAAAATACGGCTTGCATTTAAATGAAATAAAGTTATCTAAGAGCTGTCAACTTATTCTTTCTTCAAGCTGATCTATGAACGGGACATGGGAACGATTCGGCTAAAAATTTTCAAATTTTATAATGTTTAAAATTGATAAGATATGTAATTCTAAATGCACGGCCAGCCAAAATTTCCTTAAATGTCAGACATCGAGTTACAAGCGATATACAGAACTCATACAAAGCTTGTGCCTTGCTTTTAATTACGGACTGTATCAAGGAAGATGCAGAACTAATTTAAAAAAGTCAAGTGACAAAACGTTAGAAAGAATATCTCAAATATTGTTAATTGTGGTCACAAATTACTTCCATATCTAATCAAATTTTAACTGTCACACTTTATGTATCAGTACCCTTGTAAACATGGCACAAGTCTCGTTAACGCATTAAAGACTGAAGTTTTTGCATTCAAATTTAGTCAAACATAAGATATAATTTAATAAAGCAATTGACATGTTGAAATTAAAAAGAAAAAAATGCGTAATTCAAAGTGTTGCTATGACAAAAAAAAACACCTCAGAATAAACGAAAGCCAACGATATTTTTCATGCTAAGGAGATCTAGATTTCAGACACAGTACACAATTGGGTAATCGTTAGTTTGCCTATGTTCCAAAATGTTTGTTCTTCGTGCACGTGGAATGTGCTATTTGATCGATATTTTTTATAGTTTGTGCCTTATTATATAACAGACAATCATGTTTATTAAATAGAGTGAAAAATATGCGGAGTTCAACATGCAATTTTAATTTTAAAAAATAACAAAACGCATTATGAACAATTTATCATATGCTTTTCAATTACTGGTTGAAAACTTTTGAATAATATTCATTGGTTTATCAGTGAAATCGAACCATTTTAACCAGGCCTTGGATTTTTAGTAGGACGTAACTATCTATTTCTTGCGTCAAAACAAGTTAAAAATGACGCTAGTTTCAAGCGAAATATGCATAGATTGCGTAGTCTTAGCTCAAAAGCTAGGCAAATCTTGTTGCTTTCAAAGAGCCATGGCTAAGTGGCCAACAATAAAATAGACAGGCCTACATCACATTGCCGTTTGACACATTGTATTGTGAAAGCATGATTAAATGTACATCCATCTGTGCTCAATTCAACGTTTGAAAAGACGAAATCTTGAAGGGACTTTAAACAACGTAGAAATGTTAATAAACAACATTAAAGACACAAACCTCAACAAGGTACAAAGGCAATCTATCCTTCAGTATGATGATAATTTACAGATATATTCTATTGGTCTTTAACGGACATCTTAAAGTACATACCAACTGAAAACAACCGGAAACCCACATAAAGAAAAAGCGTGTCACAAGATAGGTGTTTTTATACAGATAAAATCACATCCAATTTCTCACGAACCTTTGCAGGTAGATAATCTGTTATTTCGGTGGCTCGTGCACTTTTAACAGCTGCGTGAACACACCATTTTACTTCGCGACACTAAAATGAAATCACAAACGTTTAACGTTTGATCTTTTACCTCCTGTACATTAGAGAGTTTTACCTGTCACGGTTTCTAGGAGTTGAACCTACAGCTATAATAGTTGTGTGGTGTTTTTTAATTGTTTTTCGAATGTTTCGTTGGTTGCATTCGCACATCTCAAAAGCCTAGAGTTTTGATACTTAATTTAGCTAAATGATTATGGGTTTTTTTGTGAAAAATCATTGTTTTTTCCCATGCATTCTATACATCTGGCATGGCCCCTCATTAAAGCAAATTCGAAGGCCCTATACCCAAGGATGAATTTATGTAACTATTTTGTTTGATTAAAATTGGCTCTCTGGTTGACATACGAGACTTTAGGGAAGAAACAAAGAGGTTAACAAAAGATTCTCTTACTTTCTGTTCACAGACAATTTTATGTGAGCTAAAGATGTTATATATCCTATATTCATAGTAGTTCAGTATCTTAATCAGGCCAAGGTCTTTGGCTTTGACTACAAAATTATATGCAATGAGATTCAAAATATTTAGCTTTGTCAAACAACTCTTGTGTATCAAGTCGTTATTTTGATAAATGAACTGTAAATCATTGTAAATCGTGCATCAACTCAAGTAGAAAAATGCTTTAAACCACGTTAAGCTTGATTTTAATAGTATGTGATATAGTTACAGTAACAAGAGTGTTTTTATGTCTTTAAGTAGTTAATAACATGTATATATGTAAACCCATTTTTCAAACTGTTCTTAATCTAATGGAGCACATTACGACAATTCTATGTCACAAAAATCACACCCCTCCTTTTATAAGTTGTATAAATCGATGCTTTACACCATTGGGACTGCCAAAAAGTCAATCAAATTAGCGTTCACATATTGCTTTAATTTTAGGTACAGTGTATCACACCATCAGTTCAAAGTTTATTCTAAATTAGCATAGATTCAAAATGACCATATGTCTACTTAATTAATGTACTGCGTATAAACTGTTTCCATTCAACATTAAAATTAAAAAAAAAAAGCAATTTAAAAACGAAATATTTGACATGATTAACTGATACTCATAATTTACCTTAAACTTTTCAAACTGCGTTTTAAGTTCCGCTAGGGTTTTTTTTCCATGTTGAATATCCACGAATTAAGGCAGCAGCTTACATTATTTTGTT
Source organism: Magallana angulata (assembly GCF_025612915.1). Lineage (NCBI taxonomy): Eukaryota > Metazoa > Mollusca > Bivalvia > Ostreida > Ostreidae > Magallana > Magallana angulata. The sequence continues at coordinate 30,952,829 of NC_069116.1, forward strand.
CCAAGTCGTAAAATATAGATATAATAATCTATTATATTGTTCTGAAACTGTAGCAACTGTTATAAAACGCTAACTCCCACTTCGCCTGTTCTCCTGCAGTCTGTCCATTGGATCGATAGAACACAGACGGACAGTGCTGAGAGACAGTATCACAACCCAACTAACGTTAAACCTTATTTTTTGTTGTTGTTGTTGCTGGTCTAATCCATTAATAATCTACTTCAATTGATGGGTCCTTGTGCCTCCTGTCATAATATATCGACACCTTTAACAAAGCCTGTTTGATTAATAAGCGGCGCTGTAATATTACATTTTTTTTTGAGTGGATAAGGTAATAAGCTAGCTGTGCATTGCCGAATATATAGTGAAGTTCTTTTCATCCATTTACTCCCTTTTATAAGAAAGAGGGCAATGTTCTATTAATTTACTACATATTCGATGTCGTGAACTATTACCAATATCTAACATACGCAGTTTCTGAAAAATACTTTTAAATATTTCTTGACAATTCATATTAGTTGCAAGTCTACATTCGACAAATGAAGTCAAAATTTTTTTATTTTAAGCTATTAAAAGCAATTAGAATTTTAGTACAGTATAGGTAAAATGTGTGAGTTATGTTTTATGGCTATGCTCTCTTTTTATTTGGTTGGAGGATGATGGATTTTTTAAAAAAGAATTCTTGCCTAATCACGGTGAAAAGTGTCCACAGTGAAGAATAAGGTGATCTTTGCGAATTTAAGAAAGTGAATAATTTTCTCAATCCCAATAGTGTTAAACTTTGCTCATCTGCGTGCATGTAGACGAATGAACGTACATGTATTTTACATGTACAAACGCAAAAGAAAAAAATAGATACGTTGTATTTTTCACCCTTCCTAGAAGTTTGTTGCAGTTAAAAGGTAAACAGTTTAAAAATCAACCGCCATCTGCTGTTAAATCGTCCGAATAAATTTGACCATTCGGTGTTTGAACTTAAATTCCCTTTCGGTGTAAGGCGGTAATGGACGTTGACCATTTCTATATAATTACCAAAATGTCAGCGTTAATCGACCGAGGTGTTTGCTGCAGTTAATGAGGAGGAAGAAACAACGTCAAGTGATTTCACTTACCTTCAGAAGTTCATTCATACGAAAGAGATTTCACTGTACGACTGTCTCTTGTCTCTCCAGGATACGAAGTAACGATTAAGACTGTGGGAAATCTGGAGTATTGGGTTATTAGTGTCATTGAAGTAATCCGCAGTTAGATATACCGGAAGTCACAATTGTAACAGATGTCGTTGCAACTGTATGGATGACGACTCATCCTTCGATGTGCGTAAACGGCGTAACCTCATACCTAGAAACTGTATAATAGATCAACCGCGATCATTGTCCAACCTTTAAACAGCTAAAATGATGATAATATTGTCGCAAATATGAAGACAAAACCGCTCTCTTTGGTGAGATGTTATAGTTGAGGCCAAAGTAACGAATATTTTGTTTCCGGTCGCTCAAACAATCTAAAACTTATTTGATGGTTCTATCTTTTCTTGACCGGAGTTCGTTATATGCAGTTCGATATTTCTGTTACAAATGAGAAAAAAATTGTTCATTTTTGTTACTTACCATAATCTGTCACCCATAAATGTTTTCACTAAAGTTTTCTTGTTTGAGTTTGTTTTTAACAAAACCAACACACAATATTTATAGTGTAAAACACAAAAGTTTACCTACATGTACATATTCTAATGTTTTACTTCATTCGACTCAAATGCGAAATTGAGCATTGACGTTAAAGCGGTTGTCATCGAAGTCAGTTTTTTCTACCTTTTCAGTCCATTTTCTAACTTCAACCAAATCTAGTACAGAGCTTTCATTATCTTTAAGCAATGTGTCCGAACAAAGGACAAGATGATCCTCCAATTCAGTTGTTTAACCCGACCCCACTAATATCTAGTGGACTTTGGAATAATTAAATAAGTTTCCTTATATAAGAGAAATGATGTATTTACTATTATGTCTGTAGCTCCCGGTCTGAAAAAAAATCGGATAGACGACTGGGGGCTACAGTGCCACCTATTAAAACATTATGTATTTATTGCGCAGAAAAAAACTTGTGCTACTTTTTGACTGATTAACCTTATTTATACGTTGTGTGTTGGTCTTTTTTTTGGAGGGGGTGGGGGTGAACATTGACATTTTCTGAGAAAAAGGAGACTTTTATATATATATAATATGATAATCACAGGGGACTTAGAGGAGCCAGATATCAGGAAACTCGGAGTTTGTCAAGTTTACAACTTTACAAAAAACTGTACGATGTAATACGTGATGATTTGCGAAATCAAAATCAATGCAAGATTGTAGAGATTGATAGAGATAAAGAGATGAAGAGATGAACTTTTTAAGTTTAAATCATCCTAGGGTCAGAAAATAGCTACTGATATGTTGAGATGGCGGGGTGGCTCTCGAGGACTTGTTATTGGGATTTTATTAAATAAGGTAAAAGAAGTACATGTATTTATACATCTACTGTGAACTACTTCTGGCGAATTTTCTGAGAAATTTATTACTTAGGGGAGAGATGTACATGTAGCTCTTGTATGAAATCCTCAGCAACCTGAAACAAATAAAAAAAATTATTTTTAGTCTTTGGCCTAGCTTGGAGTGATATACGTCGTGCCATAATGCAGAGATATTAGAGCATTTCATTACAAACATTAGCTGCGAATTTTATCAAATTTCTCGGTTATCTCATAGAAACAATCTTATTTCGTAATCTAGACCAGCATAATTGTTGTTCTAAATAGCTTTCTCTTTTTTATGTTTTGTGATATTTTGCGATGTTAATGAGGATTTTGATGCCAAAGCGCCTTTATTATCACGTCCGTCCGTCCGCATCATTTAATTCCGATCATTATTTAAGTTTCGATTTTTCATATCCATGGATGAATATATCATCGCAGATAGATAAAGTAGTAAACTTAACAATGATATATTTGCCCACAGCCTTGTGCAATTATGATAATTTGGTGATCAGAAAATATAGGGACCCCCCCCCCCCCCCCCCCATCATCCTTACCTATCCCGATTCAAACGATATAAACTCATTTTCATCATTACATATTTTATTTGAAATAATTCATATACTAGTGACTGAAAAACCACTTCCTTAAAGGGGCATGGTCATGATCTTGGTCAAAAATTTTTTTTTCCAATTTTAATGTTTACAATGCTTCAGTAAGGCATTTTTAATATGCAATCAAAATGTGAGTGTCAATCTTTGGGTTATAAGCGAGTTACAGAGCTTACAATTCTTTGCAATCCTTTTCTTGTCTTCAAAAAAGTATTGACCATATTTATGTTTTATGTATTGTATGTACCAGAAGTGAAATAGCTAAATCATATCTGTAGTGTTTTGTGAAAGTCGAATATAAAAATCTCTCAGTTATTTGTCTTTTCTATTTTTAAGCAACTGGAGAAGCATTAATTTTTCTATTGATATGGCTTCAAGAGAAGTTGGTTTGATTTACATGTACGGGTGGTCGAAGATAACGGTTTTTATGAGTGTGACCGGCATGGGGGATGGGGGGGGGGGGGGGGCATCAAGTGGGTATCTAGAAAAGTTCCATGAGGAACATGTAGGTTGTAATTTAAAATATATATTTACATGTATATACATGAAAGCAAGTTTCGTGTAGTTTGAAGGACTTGCACAGTTTAAAAATATTCACTAATGTATAAACATGTAGGTACATGTACTTTCAAGGAAAAATACATGTTTGTACGTATTAACCAACTGTTGTTTTTGGTTTCATGTAAATCGAAATGTAAATCCTTTTAACAACTATCAAATGGTATATCACGTATCACTACATCGGGATTCTTATGTGTTATTAAGAGGACATAAATTAAAAAAAACACCAAAACAACATCTGCTACAAAAATCATACATGATGACACACGGTGAGCGTAAATTATCTAACATCTATTGACATTTTAATGTGTCAATCCATTTGATCGTCAGGGGTTCTACGTGATATGTAATTCTATAACTTATTTAACAATTAATGTCAATGTTCAAAAATTCTATTTTATTACATTGTATGATAATCTTAAGCTTCAGCCTCCTCAAAGAAAAAAAAAAGATTTTGCAGCTTTAACAGAACAGTCGTTTTAATTGCGCATGGCTAAACAATTCTATCAAAATATTGCACTGTGCATATGTATGAAGTAGCAGATTGGTTGAGTCGAACATTTTTACCTGCAAATCACTTTTCATGGAGACAGTACCGGGATGTATTTTATCAGGAGTGAAATTTAGGATCATTGAATATTTATTGCAATGTTTCAATGATAATATTTAATCCAGAATCACGGGAGTTTTTTTTGTGAACATGGGCGAAAATAAATTGACCAATCAAAATCCAATATACTTTCTAGAGATACATGTTGTATGTAAATAATATTATCTCATTCCCATTGGCAAAAGTGGATGTTAATACATTTTCTAAATGTTAGTTTATTAGCTGGTTACGGGCAAACATAGCAAAATCATGCAGAATTCGTAGAACTTTTGTATAGTAACATTTTTGCGATTTTTTTTTTTTGGGGGGGGGGGCATTTTTGAAAGGATTTTGTTAATAATTGATTAGGATAATTTACAAATATAATATGCGTTCGAAAGAATTCGTTAAGCTATGAAAACATGTAAAAAGTTTTCCTGAAATATTGTCAAATGTTACACAGAAGTTACTCAATCAAAGAGAGATAACTGGTTCCGCTGCTCAAAATGTCTTTCTCAAGTAATAGTGTCATTAAAAATGTTATGAGGTAAGCATGATAGGGCATTTCTAATAAGTCTTACAGGTTGTACCATTAGCATAATTATGAACTATAAAATTGTTACGAAATATGTAGTTCGTAATTACGTTGATCATTAAAAAGGCTAGATGGTCGGGTAATTAACCATCATGTCCCACAGTCACCAACTTTCCTCAAGTCAATACTCAGCATCAATTAGGAGTTTTGGCCTCAAATTCATGCACTGTTTCTTTTAAGGATTTGAGTTGAGGACCGAGTCGAGTGATTTGAAAATTTTGGTGACGGCGGGGCCAGATCTGCCTAACATTTGTGAGATATGGTTTGTTAAGCTATAAACTATACTTATTTAGTATAGAAAAAAATCCATATAATTTATCTTCAAATTTCTATATTTTCTTCAGAGAGAGAGAGAGAGAGAGAGAGAGAGAGAGAGAGAGAGAGTGTGAGTGTGTGTGTGTGTTCCTCTTTTAAAAGGTCATTACTAACAGTTTTAAAAAATAAAATCACGACAATCGAGCCATGTAAAGCCATTGAAAAACATTGATTTTGAAATTCATTATACATGTTTATACAATGTACTATTAGCTGAATAAGTCAAACTTTGAATACGTATTATATATAATAACACAAACCGTTTTTCGCTTTCTATATTAATGCCAATTTAAAACAACAACAAAAAATATTTCAAACTATATTTAGATGAATGACATGCAGACGATAAAATGCAGAGGGATTGGGGGGTCCATTTACTTTATGTTCGGTACCTTGGAAACTAAAATAATACACATTTCATACAATTTTTGATGCTATTGAAGTTTTTATGTTAATGAAAAATATTCCAAATTAATTTGACAGTAATCTTATTGTCAGTCGAATAGGGCATTTTTCTTTAACTATTCATCAAGTTCTACCATCAATTCCTACGTGTTTGCTACATATGAAAGCATTTCTATAACTTTGTGACCTTTTTCAAGACAAAGGCGACAAATTTTTAAATAATTCTTTTTATATTAATTATACAAGTAAAAATTTATATAACAAATTCAGTGATACGAGAATTGGTAAATTCAAAACCAGAACAACATACATTCATACATGTATCTATGAGTTTCTACATTTCTATATATACAGGTTTCATGTACACATGTAAAGATTTCTGTTTAAAGTAAAGCAAATACATTGTATATAATCACGCGGAGAGGTAATCTTAGGTCATAAAACACGAAGTACATGACTGTATGAAATAAATCAACAAAAAATAGCTTAACTTGATACGTTTATGTTACATTTTTATAACATCGCTTGTAAGTAAATTTTGATTTCTTAAATTAAAAAACCAGGTTGACTGTTTGAAATCTCTAATTACAATATCCTCATATCAAGTTTCAAATTTTTGCGAGAGCCAAAGAAGATAATATAATTATACATGTATAATCCTATAGAAAAAAAAAACGTAATATGTGGGTTACATGTATAATTAGAATGACTTTGATCAGAATTACGGATAATATCCAAGTGATTGTTCAAAATTGGTTTCTGGCACTTCCGCTCGACTGCTAGGATTATGAATATTCATTTTGTTAAACATTTCAGCCATTTCGCCGTGCCTGTGATCAGGTGGCCCGTCCAGCGGGTCACGTGATGTGTCATAAGATGGATCAAATCTATCCTTTTCTTGCGAATATTTTTGGAATTGTTCATCGTAAGACCAAGGCTTGTGAGGTTTTCCGAGGTCCTCCGAAGGAGCACTATGTCTGAAATTAGCAGGCCCTTTCGGGTAGTAACCTTCGGGGTCTCTCCGGATCACTCGGTCGTAGTCATTATAATCCTCCTCCCTCCCATGATCGACCCTCGGAACAATATCCGGTGGGGCATGCGCATTAGAATTATGGTCAAACTTCTTTGATTCGTGCTCATAAAATTCTTTTCTAGTCATTGCATTGTCATAAGGGTCCTCTTCGGCGTATCGCTCTTGCTTCGGACTGCGAGGAGATTTCTTCTCTTCTTGTTTCTTTTGAATAGCTGCCGCAAAACCCGTCGGAAGAACTTTGACTCCGGCCACAAGGTGTGGCGGAACTCGAGCGACAGGCTTAGACCTCTGTTGCTCAATTTCCTGTCTACTCTCCAGACTTGATGCGGAGTATTCTGGGCCTTTAAAAGATGGCGGTCGGTCACGTGTTGGGGAATGAATTGGTGGTTCGTCGATTGAAGGAGTTCGGGGTAGACCACGTTTCACGCCAGGTGGTTCGTTTCCTAGATAACGGTCTTCCATTGGCGATCTTGGTCCTGGAGACAGAGCACGTGACGGTTTGGGGGCAGTGGCCGGGGGAACACGACCGGGTGACATTACGCGGGGAATCCTGAAGTCTTCCTGTCTGTTTTCGGGACGGCCTCTTCTTCCACCAGAGTCATAGCCCTCTCTTGGGTAGCGACCATCGCCCCTTGGGTAATCTCCCGAGCCCTGTCGTTCGTGGTGGTATTCGACCGAAGGTTGGCGTTCGTGCCTGAATTCGCCCGATTGTTTCCGTTCATGAGCGAGTTCGTTTGACCGTTGACGTTCATGTCTGTATTCCATTGATGGTTGTCGTTCGTAACGATAGTCGGATGGAGGTCGATCACGACGCATTTCGTTGGAGTGGTGTCTTTCGTGATGAAATTCGTTGGATGGCGGTCTTTGATAATCACCCGAATGTTCTCGTTCGTGTCTGTGACGAATGTTTTCATCATATCCCGGTGCGGGAAATCTATTATCAAACCTTCCTGACGAAGACATGTATCCCTGAGGGTCCCTTGGTCCTCCTGGGGGACCGTATGGATCTCTCATGTATCTGTCATGTCCTTGACCTTCAAATTCTGGTCGGTAATCCTCCCACTCTCCGGTCCGAGAACCACGCAGATATTCATCGGTCAGTTGCATCGGCCTTTGACCCTCAGTTGTTTGCAAAATATCAGGTCGGCGTACGTGGGGTGGCTCTCTTTCGTAATTGGGATCAGAGGGTTGCCTCATGTACTCGGGCCTTCCTGGCTCCATCATGCGAGTTTGTAACATGTATATCAGCTGTGTTATACGTAATGCCTGGTCTTCGTTATCACACACGAATCCGTGACATTCTAACGCCCGCACACCAGAATTCCTTCTCATAACAAGCGCTAACAGTGGAGGGTGGTCCACCTTCGCAAGATTGCTGTGTTTTTTGTCTAATGGCGTAAACAGTTTTTCCGACCCTGTATTAGGCGCCCGGTTGATATCTATTGGAACAAACCCGCCCTGAATTTTCTTATCGTGGCCTTTCACTGTCGTAAATCGTACGGCCTCAAAAAAGGAAATGGACTGCATGTCGTAAAAAAGTTCACTTCCGGGACTTACCCCAGCAACAATAACGGCTATGCCATTGGGAGTTATCTGAAGCGCCACTTCCGTTAGGTCTTTGGATTTGTGTTTCTTTCCGGAATGTTTTCTGTATTCAAAATAACTGTCACGTAAAGGTTTCTGAATGGTACCGAGTCCGGAAGAGGTCGCTTTGGCGAGAGTGGTACTCCCCAAATATTGCAGCACGAATTCTCCATGGGGATCCATAATGAAATGTGACGTGTAATCCCAGAAACGAGGCAAAGATTCAAGCGTCACATCAGATTCTGAAAAAAGAAAATACAAAAAGTTTTTTAATTACCCAATGAGATATTTAAAACTTCCAGTATCCCGAGATATAACATTACTTACAAGGAATAATTTACCATACAATAGAAACAATGAATGTTAACCTCTACAAGGATGTATTCAAATTTATCGTAATACGAGTTTTTGTGTAAATGATATCGTTATTAAAATCCCTTTATAGGTGTAGGCAGTATTGTCATGTTTATGAACGAGCTCCCATTTTTCTTGTCATTCAACTCATTAGCCCAAGCCTATAATTCATGACATAATTAGTCCTACAACAACGTATTAAAATCTGCCTGCATTATTGCGAATATCATCATTTCTTGGAACATTCTTCATTTTCTTTGATATCAAGCAAACGTCATCAAAAGAAGAAGAAAACGCTAGACCGCCTTGGCGATAGATGATTCATGATATATTTATAAAAGTATACAACAGTGAACTGGTTTTCCACAAATCATCATTTTCGTTAATATTTTAATTACATTAAACTTTGATACTGGAGCATATAGTATTTTTACCACTACACGTACATAAATACCTTAATTGAATTAGATTTTGACTTCGTGAAGGGGGTTGGTGAGGGAAATATCAGAGATTACCACAAAATGCAATGAGAGGTTGTACATGTGCCATTACTGAATACCATATTCCACAAAATAAAATTTTTGAAAGTTCCTTTGAAAAATTAAGTCTGCCCAAACGTGATACAAACACGAAGATAAACCACACTAAAACACGGATTTTCAAAATCACGTTTTTGGCGTAATAAACAACAAAGGTCGGGCCATTCACAATGTTTATCGACAATTTACATACCGTATCTCTTATAGTCTAAATCCGGAGCCATTTTGAATATTGAAAACTGGTCAAACACATTTATATTCCACGGATTTCTACTAAGCACGTCCATCTCAAAGCCCCGATATGACCTTATCTACTGGTCAGCAGTGACTCTTACCCCACCCGGCAGTTAGCGCGCGGGATCCTAGGGATGGGACACCGGTCAACTTCACGTAAACAGGCAGGTCATTAACTCATTGACCATCATCATTTAGAAGCATGTTACGACAATACCCCCGGGCTAGTTGTACAACTCCGCTAACCGTCACACGTGTTAATTTACAACAGTAACTGTAGAACACAGATTAAAGAATCATAACACTGCTATAAAAAGAAGGACGTGAACAAAATTCTAATATATGTATTTTCTTGTATGAAAGAAAGAAATCTTTCGACCATTAAAATGTTTTCATTTGCAATTTTAACGGTAGCGCTATACTTCATTATGCCAGATGTCTTGCATTCTTGTGCCATTATTTTTGAATTGCAACAATATCTCAGCGTAGGTAACAACATTTAATTTTTTTTAAGCTTCGGCTTTAATCCTGCACGTGTTTTGTACAAGAAATTTGATACCACAAGGACAAATAATTCTGGACACACCCAATTCGTTACAGCAACCGTCCATAATGCATGCAAATTGAAAGCATATTCCTTCATTAAAAACCCAAATGTTGTATACCATTGTAATATCTTTTTAGAACGCCTAAAAATAAAAGCATCGAATTAAAATAATGTAGGATCATGCATTGAATTCCTGAGATAAGGATATTGAATTCACACGAATAAAAATGACAATTTCGCTGCGCACATAAAAACCTTCGAAGCACACCTTAGGAGTCGCCTTAAAATTAAACAGGACATTCCAACGATTTTGTGCCACATAAAATACAGCTTTGTCTGAGTGAAATATCAGTTTAATGTTTGTTCATTGGTGACTTTTCTTCAGGTAGAAGGTTTTATTAAACAGAGAGGAAAGTACTTTAGGTGTAATAAAACCATGGCTATAAACTTTGTACCTATTCGACAAAATAAAAAAAATTTGAAGAGATAAGATATGTGTTTAGAGGATGACATTCAAGTTACCTTTATACTAATTAATCTTTGGAATCTAAGAATCATTAACTCTAATTTTACCTGTCTGGTCTTTTTTTCAGTACATAGTACATACGAGCTACCCGGGAGAGTTAATTATCACCATTAGTCGAAAAAAAAAATGACAATCATATCCTTTTTATTTAACCATGACACGCAGTTCCTTATACATTCCGACTGCAGTTTGCGATTTTGGTGGAATTTCATTCAAATTCACCCAGGCGTCAAACGTTTTTCTTTAAAGCTTAGGGTTAGAACGTTCCTTTGACTTCATTATCCTTTTTAAACCCCATACCCGGAAGAAAAAAATTATGCAGCAGAAATTTTTTTTACTCTCAGACATGGGTGTAACTTTTGAATAGACACGAGATAGAATATCACTGTAACTGAACTATACAAAATAGGGGATTTTTTGGTATGGATGCAATCATTCATTATTAAATCCTAAAAAACACACCACGTGACAGTGAGCCATGCATGTGAAAAATTATGCAATCTTGCGAAGATTGATTCAAAGCATAATCCTTTGACTCTAAAATTGGTTACCAACGTTTGCATGTTGGGGCGAGAACCTTACATAGAAAATACAAGGTATCTGCAGGAAACATGGATCGGAAAACCAAAATCATAAACACTAATTATACATTATATAATGATTTACGAAATTTACTTATTAGAAATACCACTGGCTCAACAAATTATGAAGAATTTGAATTATTCAGAACTTTAGTATGTACTTATCCCCGGCAATGCTCTCAATTTATTATTAATGCTCTAAAACTAAGACAATCAAAATTTTCACGTTGACTTTTAAATATGTAATTTATATAACCAGTGACATATAGGTCCGATGGGCCGGGTGCTATTATCTTGTATTATTGTTTCACTGTATTATTGTAACATGCAAAATGCACATGTCACTATAATAAATGATTTACTTACTTACTATACAAAACGTACATGAAAGACAATCTCTAATATATAGCTAGCCAATCATCTTGAGCATTATTTACCTGATGGTGGTATCATTATACAGGTGAAAAAATAAAAAAATGACAATTTTGTCCCCCCAAAAGAATAAATGAAATTTAAGTAGTTCAAGATTCAGAATCTTTGTATCTAACCTTAGAATTATGCAAATTAAGGTAATGAAGAAATGTCAAGTTGCCTATGTTAATCAGATGAAAACCATAAAACAATTTGAGGGTTACAAAACAGAGTAAAAACCGAGAAAGGGAAAATTAATAACCATGAAAGACATACCTGTGGAGAATTTTTAAGTTTGTACATGTCCTTCCGTCGAATACAAGACTTTTACAAGGTAAGAACAAGGTGTCAAATTCACCAAGCGCCACTTCAATCGGGACCAGATTTATATTTTGTTATCATGCACTGACACATCAAGAGGATGTCTTCTTGATGGGCCAACAAACTTTCTTGTTAAAGGTTAAATATGGCCGAATTTTAAAGCAATATATATCTGTAGAGATTTTTCATCAATAAAGGAACACTGATAAAAGACAGAATTTTCAAAAGGTCCACCCCTTTGCCTAACGATGAGGTTATAACGTCGTCAGAATTTGGTCTTGCTATTATAGTCCTTTTTGTAACGAATGACCTCTCTTGAACAGCATTGCAAAGAATGCCTCCTTACTGGTACATGTAGCTATGATTTTGCATCGATGGTGGACATTATTTCTGTATTGATTATCCAGACCACTAATGCTGTATAAGGTAGAAATTCCTTCGTAGACAAAACAACGTCTACACAGGTAATTACCTGAACAAAAAGAATTAAACAGCCTTACCTGTTTGTTTATAATTGTTAAATACCACGCTTTATCCAAAGCGTGAAAACACACACACACACGCAATAAAATTCCAAATTTCAGTCTCGTCTGAAAACGGAAGGGAAAGTATGGAATGCTAGAGAACGCACACAAATGAATATGGTGGTCTTTTCGTTCCTCTTACAATCTGTATATGGCGCGTGTCAAAAAATGGGGATAGCCTAGATCCTTACAAGACCTTCTTAGATATTCCCCAGCAGACGTTTAAATTTTGTAATGAATATTTATAGGTTGTTGACGATTTTATATACCGCTTCACTTGTTATGGTAAACTGTTTTGATAAACCGCTCTTCGCCAGAAAACTTACCTTGCTCTTCACCTGATAGGTTAGGGTGTGTGCAAATCCCTTTATTCCGATGTATTGATTCAACATTTCATCAAAATGAGTGTGCAGTATTTTTCTTTCTTTTTTTCATTCAATATCAGCGACAATGACAAAAAATGGCGTCCAGGTGATGCAGGCAGACAAGACTACTACTACTACCTGGGTTTTAAATGCCACATTTTACCTGCGGAAAGGTAGTCCATTTGATTAACATATTAAAGAATGGGAAACACACATTGACAGATTATCTTTCTGAAATCCCCCCTCAGACTGAGCTATCACTATTCTTTTCCATAAAAATGTGCTAAATTTTCAGCCCCAAAACAATCATCATTACATGCAAAGCGATGAGGCCTTCAAGGGAAAATTAAAATCTTATTTGCAAAATAATATGCCCAAGAAATTGATTTTTGTGTGAAAAGTGAATATCTTAGGTTTTATAGCCATAAACAAAGAGACAATTCATATAATAGAGGCCTAGCTTATCGACCTATACAGAAGGACAGCTTCGCTACAAAGCAATGTTTACCATCAATATTTCTCATTTTTCTCTCTGTTTTGAAAGTGTTAAATCTCTATTGACACGATATTAATGAATCACAAATATTTATCTAACGCCTATATATACTCATTGTCACGAGAGAAAAATTATAAAAAGAAATTCATTGAATGATACATAATCCTTTTTGCGTCATAATGACTTTTCCAGGTTTTTTTTTATCAATAGTGTTTTGATTCCACGTGCACAATTCCACATTAATTGTGTTATGTAACACCTCCTTCAACAACGTCAATGCCTTGGTCTCTATTAGATCGGTGTAATTATAAAGACATAACCTGATTCCAGCGTTATTATTGGACCATTTATCTGTCCACGCCAAGTGATACTGTCCAAATTACAGGATATAAAACTAGAGTGTCGCCCAAATTCCTGAATTTCTAGAATTAAATTAGTTTGTTATATGCGGTTTTTACTATCCCTGGTTTGTACTGTTGAAAAAATTTATTCAATCTTCACACCTTTACTATTCATGTTAACTGTAAGGAGTGGTAACATTGGCGTGCGTTTGTGTGAGTGTTAGAGAGAGAGAGAGAGAGAGAGAGAGAGAGAGAGAGAGAGAGAGAGAGAGAGAGAGAGAGAGAGAGAGAGATTTATCCTTTTGACTTTGAGATTATTTTTTAAACACCATTTCTATCCATCCTGAAAATATCGGGATTTCTAATGCCGAAGCAAACCTGTTTTTACAGGGACGTGCATTGTTTTTATGAAAGGCGGGGGGAGGGGGGGGGGGCGCACATCCCTACCATAAAACATGTAAAAGAGGAGGGAGGGGACTCAAGGTTCGCCAAAGTAGTTTCAAATTTGTGGAGAGAGGTCTGTTGGCGGTCGGGAGCAGGGTATGGACTATTTAAGTATATTTAATATTTATATATCATCACATTTGCTTATTCTCACCGTGCGGCTGTCTTTACAAAATATTGTGAGCGGAGCTGGGGGGATGTTGTCTGAATTTTTTAAATACATATTTAGAAATATTTTAAACATGAGAAAAAACGTCAACTGACATTGGAGGGGACAATTGCGTGTCTGGTTTATGGGTCTGATAACCTCTCTGTTTACCCTCAAAGTTTCATTTCTCAAGGTTGTCTAAATAAGCGAACCAGGAAGGACAAACAGTCAAAAATTTGTTAAAATCAGCAGAACATTTGTTCATGATATCGAGTGAATCTTCAATGTGTTTTTTTCCCTTCTTTTTGATGCTGCAAAATCGAGATCAGAGAAGAATAATCATGGTTTGTAGATATACAACTATTAAACTAAAATCAACTTAAACTTGCTAATTTTGCACCGGCTATCATCCATACTTAATGCATTTTGTTATGGCTAATCAATTCAAATGGCAGAACAATTTAATTAAGGTATAAACTCAAATGGTAATGTTATCATCTGTGCAAATACACTTGTTGTATGACTGTATACATAGATGTTGCATATGTATGTATATATGTATATATGTATTTCGTGTATGCTTTTTCTCTATTCATATTCGCCAATTTTTTCCTCTCCATGTTTCTTTTGTTGTTGTTCCAAAAAAACGTTAACAAGATTACAAACATAAACAGTATTAAGTTGGATTTTTTTGTAAGTCCTGTCATGCAAATTTTGGTTGTTTTTTTTGTGTCAACGGAGATCATGATGTTTTTGCGAAATATGGTCTGAAAAAAAACCCAATTTTTCTACAACTGTTTTTACATCGTATTTGTATAATCATGGAAACTTGCCGTAACCTTGGGAAAAAACAAGAAATGGCATCTACATTTACGAGTAAAAAACAATCGACAATCTATCATCAGTCTTACGTAGAAGCAAATACGTAAATATGCGTCGTTTTGAAAATTCAATCACGTTCAGTCAGCTAAATATGTAACAACGATCAGCTGATTTAAGTCATCTCTTTCATCATCTCTCAAATTGCAAATTGTCAATGTGTTGCACCATTATACTTGTATGGGAGCGGATCAAAACTGAATGTCAACCTATTGAAAAACAAAACGAACAAATGCTCAACACACACGGTAATATATATGAACAATTACCTCTGATGCGCTGAGCTTCACGTCCCATAGCTGGGTCAAGAAATGGAATTCTGTTATAATTCCTTCCGGTTTCATCATGATGACTTACTCCAAAAACTACCCGGTATTTTCCTTTGGGTCGTCGCTTCTTTCTTTCCTGTTTTTTGCCTTTAAGCCACAAAAAACTCATTGAGAATTAATAATACAAAATGTCCACACAAAAAGCAAAATCCCGTTGATCATGTGGATAATATCATATTACGGTGATTTGTGCCAAAACCACATATGTTACGTTGGAACATGTATAAGGTATCCTAAACTAATTGAGGCTGGGTTTTTTTTAACCATTGATTTTGTTGGCGAAAGGTTTTGTGTATTTGGGCAGTAAAGGATGTATAATTGATGAATTATTTCCCCGGCGTTTCAGCTTTGTACGTCCCTTTTATGGCATCTGCGCTGCATTCTTTCGACCCTTTATATACTTACTGCACAAATTGAGACCCTCGGATACTAGAATCTATAAGATCTCGTGGATACAATTAGTGCAATGATAGAGGCCTTTTATGATTGAACATTTTAACGGTTTTTTTTTTTTACCATGTAAGCATACATGTATATACATTGTATATACAATGAAAATGTGTACATTAAGAACAAGAGATCATTACGATATCCGAATCACTCAGTCAGTTTTATTATTGGAAAGGCTTTACATAAGCATACATAAACATTTGTATTTTGATATGCAACTCAATATATGTTTGTTTACCAAGAAGGTATAAATAAAGTAAAGAAATAATGATTACATTAGAACATGAACTATAATACTTTTATCTAATCCCAATTGTCTACTTTATACTTTTAAAGAAATGAAAGGAATACTAGTAGTTAAGCCTTTTTTAGTTACGGTACTAAGTATTATATCGTTTTCAAAGGAAGCAACAATTGTGTAAGTACATGTAGGAAAGCAAACTGGTTTTTTTTCTTATACATCTAGTTCATTTTTATCTCATTGTTAAATGTAGCACACATACCTAATGAAAAGAGTAGGTAGAACCCTGAAGATGTTTTAAATAAATATTTATCAACATACAGAAGTTTGTCTTAATTTTGCCTAAGGCAGGTCATTGTCGTTGCATTATTTCAAACAGTTTGTTTATACTGTTTGAATCTTCTGCATGTTTTTATTCTTTCAAACTTGTCATTCATTTTTCATTACTCGTGTGAACTGAGCTGCAATATTGGTAAAAATGCCGCAACATCCGGGCAACCCGAGAATTCCGGCTGTCGTGAAGATCTTTGGTCTTGCAGACGATTAATTGTGCAGACGATAAACACACTCGGCATGTCCAAGACAAATATTTCTCGAATCTTTTCGAAGGGGGATTGCCACAAATATTTTTTTTTAACCTGAAAAAAGGTGGAGGTCAATATATCTATTCCAAGGTGTTTATCCTCTCAACTTACCGTTTTCTATAAACTTAAAATCCGTGTTCATGTATTTAGAGCATCCAGGTAGATAAATGTTTTGAAACGTGTGTGTTTAAATTGATTGCATGAAGCCTGAGCATTTCACATGTAATATCAATTGATGAAATGTGCCCAAAGCATTGAAATGTTTAAGAGGACTCGATGGTCATCGCCATTTCTAGACTGTATGGACCTCCTTTAGAAGAAGAGCCGTATATAAAAAAAAGATATAGAAAAATGCCCCAAAATTTATGATTTTTTTTTAGTTAATAGCAGTATAAAGGTACACAAATCATAACTTAAAATTTTAGGTAGATCTGATGGTTAATTGGTTGACCATCCAGCCTCCTTTGAAAGTTTCGTAAGTGTGAATGTGGTACATGTACATGTTGAAACCATCAATTTGTTTGAAATACTTTACATATCAGAAATGTCCGCTGATGTTCTACTTTTAATTCTGTACGTACAGCCCAAGAATATCGAAATAAACTGCCTAACAATATTTCATTAAAGTAATATAAAAGATGTTACTGCTTAAACGACAGAGATTGATTGTCACTATTATAAAACAATATCATTTGAAATTCCAAGAAATGAAAACTCATTACAGTTTGACATTTAAGATGGAATATTTAAAATATGTTCAGTGTGTACATTTTAGGCCATATTAAAGATAACAGGCGTTATTCATATGTTCTTCCACTGTTTACATGTAGTTACCGATGTATGCTTTTCGTTAAACACTCCATGCGTAGTACGAAATATTTAACGTTTCTTATGTTTATCTGTTGTTGTTGTTTTTTTTTTTTTGTTTTTTTTTTGTTTTGTATTTAACTTGCCAGTTTACCTTTCAAGTTAAAAATCGAAATCGTTAAAATGGTCAGAAATACGTAAGATATTTTGAACCATCCCATGTGCGGATCTAGAGGGTGGTTGCAAGGGTCGAAAGGACCCCCCCCCCCCTCCTCCTGGAAAATTCAAACTTATTAATTTCACAAATTAATTTTCAGTAGTATAATTAATAGCACTTGTAATTAAATAAAGCTTCAACTCTGAAGTTGTAAACAATATCATTTTAGCGCACGTGCAGAACAATATTTTATCAGACATCTACATATTATCGGGATATTATAACAAATAATACTCTTGTAGATTTTACCTGAATCTAAAGAATTTTCATCACATTTATGCCATTTTGAGAATGGGATATTGCTTCAAAAAGTATTTGTCAGAGAGAGTAATTCTTGTTTTTTTCCCGAACGACCTAGAGTTATCTTTCTTGCTTCAATTACCGACGAAACGCTCTACAACCCCTTCGACTACTTTTTTTTTGGGGGGGGGGATGGGGGGGGGCTATTGTGTGGAGTGTCCAACAACAATCTTTAAAGTTAAACGATATTTGATAAATGCGTCATATAATGACAAAAATGCAGCAACCTCACCCAAACCAATGAACAACACTGTAAGGAGAGCATACGAGAACATTTTGCAGGTCAGAGGTCAATTTCAAAGTTTGCGAAATATGGGTGTTTCACCTTTGTGCATCACTTGACATACAGGGTGTGTCAAATTACTGGTTATTTCAACATTTTTTTAATAAAATGGAATATGTTTTTGTAATGACCAACGATGTTGAAATGCGGGGAGTGTCACTATCCACCCGAATATATCACGAAATTCCTATTAAAAAAATATACCTACAAAAAATGAAATAAAATGGGTCCCTTATGTGTTTTAAAATTCTTTGAGAGCAATTTGTTAAAAAAAAAAAAGAAATATGAGAAAGGCTGCGAAGAGGAGAAATAAATAATTCATAAACAGATACCTATCACTTCGCCAGTGTGAACAGTCAACCTTGACAAGTACTGCCAGTTAATTTTGATGTGTAAAAAACCCCCACAAAACTTGCTGAATTCACATTTATCTTACGTATATACGCGTATAAGAAAAATGACTGTAATTAAGTTTGAGTGTGCCTGTAATATGCATATGATGAAGTCCATTGTTTAATATGCAGAGAGTGTACATCAAAGTGTCTCGGTGACTTACGGCCGTGTACCAGATGACAGCAGGACTCTTAATTCACTGTGTGTAGCAGACGACTCAAAAAACTTCCATTGCACCGACTGAAAAGGTTACAATTTAGCCAAATTTAACTTATAGAATAAGAAATTATTGAACAATTTTTCATTCCGATGTGAATATTTTCATCTTTGTGATAGCTGTTACGCGTGTATAAAAATATAGAGATGTCATGCACGAGTCAATTTGTACAGAGAGAAAATTTGTGTTTGGTAACGAGAATGTCTTTCTTGATGAAATTAAACGGCATTATTTTTATTTAAAGTGCATATGTTTATTTATAGCCAAAGTATTTTTTCTGCAAGAAAGCTAATAAATTATCATGAAAAGTGTGGGCAAGAAAAAAGACCGAGCCTGAGCTGGATCACCATGGCTATTTTGAGACTATTTTTATCTTATTCAAAAGAAGAGTTCTGTATATAATTTAGGAAAACTTTAAAATTTAAAACATAAAACAAAACATATATATGTTGGATTTTTTCCCATCCCTCAATGGTAGTTATTATGATTTGATTTCTTTATTTATTAATGGGGTGATTTTTTATTATACAGAAACAAGTAACTGTGGTTTATAGCAAGATCAATCACATTGCAACTTCTCCAGTGGATCTGATAGGTGATTAGTTTACCGTTCAGCCTCCTTAATACACTAGCATGTTATTTAGAATTTGGCACGTGGAACAATGCTAGCTACCTGATAGGCGATGAATGCCATTATGTTTTAGAATGCTTTGTCAATCAGATTGTTTATGGAGCATTTACTGCATAAATCCAAAGGACTAAATGGCATGGTCTACTAATGTCGTCGAAAATGCTGTCACCTTTCGAAAACCCTGGACAGTTATAGCTTTAAAACAGTTGACGTGAATGACTCCATGAAGTACATGTTCTTAGTACATACATGTAATACTATTTGATGTCATGTGAATGATTGGACCAATCCACGTGTAGCTGCGGGTCAAACCAATCCTTTTCCCCCTTGATCATCTTCTTAATCTGTATGTGTAAATGTGTTTGTGATTTCTGGTAACATATTTTATGTTCTGGGAGAAATTCTAAGTAAATGAATTTTAACTTGAAACAGAGTAGGACTGTATTCTTATGAGTCCTTTGAAGTAGCTATAAATCTACATTATTAACGTCTAATTGTCTACACTAACTCTGATTCACCCAAAAATGAAAATAACAATGAAAAATTACTTTTAAAAGAATAGTGCTTTCTCAAATTAAACAAAATTTTATAACACCAATTTGTCATTCGGCTACCTATATAAAAAAAAGTCATTTCTTTTTGCGTCGAACCAACGGACATTGACTTGTTTCGTGTTGAAAGTTACAGGTTTTATTTCTTTCACGAGTATACTGTGCATTTTTGTGTATTGAAAAAACATTCTTTTCCCTCTGTTTACACACTGAATTCATGGCCCTGTATGCATGCACATTAAATAACTATTTGTTTAAATGTAATCTCAAAAATCTATACACTAACAACGGTATCTTGTGATATATCTACAATTTCAATATAAAGATTTTCAATATAGAGAAATTCTTTCAATTATTGTCAAATTCCATTAATTTGAATTCAATGTACATTTACTACATTTGTCAAACAGCAATTTAAAGATATTCTGCAATGATAGGGTTACACATTTTTGTACATATATGCACTTCTTTTGCAAATATCTGTGCAGGTTGTATGAGACATAATATATTTGATTAATGAGATTTGGGCGAGGCTTGAATAGCTACCTGCTTACTTCATTCCAATGAAGTAGCTTTCCAAGTCTCGCAAAACAGGTTTCTGAAAATAAAATACATACTCAACTTATTTGATCAAGATTTTATTTAAAAGGGTTCATGCCTATCATAGTCTTGGAGTTTGTTAAAACCCAAGTTTGGTACTCTGAGGAAACTGATACAGCATTATCACGCCGTTCTATAAAAGATCGCCCCCCTCCTCGCTTACCGACAAACAAAATTATTTCTAGGACCCCCCCCCCCCCCCCAAACCGGGAAGGGGGGGGGGGTAGATCAATGAATGAACTGAACCTCCAGTTACATGTATGCATTTAATCAGTTTTGTTTGCGGGTAACAAGATATGCCCGTTCTTTGAAAACTAAGCAAAATTCGGTTAACATGCATAAAGAAATTTTCCCTTGCGCCTCAAGTTACTGAAAATTACACCAACATTTAATAATTTCAATGTTATACACACTATATAAAAAAGCTTGTTTTTCTGTAAAGTTAGTTTTTCTGGCCCCTCTCGCCGACTAGTTTCTATCACATTTACTTGATAGGCCTTTCAATTATGTTACGTAATTAGAACGACATGAGTCAAATTATAAGACGGAATACAGATTTCGTTTTGGTTAGAATGGACTATTGTTAGATATACATCTATTTTATGCAAATCGCTTTTAAGAAATTTGAAAAATAAAGCAATTAAAATTGTGGATCAAGGATTCAGGAAGTTAAAAACTTTTTTACCCTTTCGCCACTAAGATACGAAATCCCAAATGTAAATAAAACAGAATGTTTTAAGAAATTCTCGTGTACCTTAAATTATAAAATTTGAATTTGCAGTCAACAGTATTTGAATTTTAACCTAGAATGAGAAACAGAGAACTATACATCGATCAGATAACCAAATTTCATTTATTTAAATTAAGTTTTTGCACTTTGTTCTGATGATGCACGAAAAATCTGGTCGCCTGCAAGCTCGAATTCTACAAACAGAAATAGGATATCTAATATTCTGGGGTTTTTTTTTTCGTAGAATCAGACATTTTACACCAAACTGCGCTTAGCTTAGTTAATAGCATAGCGACCTGTTGTCTCCGGACCCAATCCTCAAAACGTTGCCTTTATGAATATATATATATAGATTCTGCATCGATAATTTTATATCAAATAAGTATGTTGAAAAAATGGAAATATATATCAAACTAGATATACATCTCCAATTCCGGTTATTGATTTGGGGAAGAACGTTATTTAATATTTTATTAAAATTATTGACCAGCATATTCACAGCTGCTGTCATTACAATGATAACATACAGAACATGTAGTTAAGTTAAAACATCAGTGGGCGAACTCTCTCTTTCAAATATACACGGCAGATTTAATTACTCTCGAATTTAAACATGATCCTTGCAACGACATGTGCGTCAACGGTCATGAAAAAAAAAATGGCGGAGCTTGAGATAATACTGTGCATCTCATCATTTCGGGCATCAAGTTTGCAGTAAATGTACATTGTAGTGAATTAATCATTTCATTTTGTTTTCTCTTCAAAACGTCTCCTAAACGTTTGTCCTTAAAGTGTTTACTACAAGAGACACTGATTTTACCGAGAATCATTGAGTCGTTTTTATTACTGCATGGGGGTCACGATATTTTAAATTCATAATGAATTAACCACAATTTATCACTACCAATGGGAAAAACAACGCATTTACATCGAGATGGTGTAGTAGTACAGTTCAATAACGCACGTTAATGGCCGCTCTACCATCCTTGGGGGCATCGCTATCACGTCTACCCAACACTGGAAAAGTGTCATAAAGACGCAGTAATGTTCAAAACCACTCCATGTACTGATGGTCAGAAGCAATGAACCCGCTCAGACTTTTACTATTAATTGGTGGCCAATCTGATCGTGATGTACATTAATAGTACACAACTGAGGAGGGGAAAATGGACAAGGTCCAATGGCAGTAAAAGCTGGACAAGATTCAGTCTTTTTTTTTAAAATAACTATTACTGCAAATCCAAATCTCGTTTTCTTTTAACTAAAAAGAATTCAATGGCCATTATATGCACTATTCATCTTAGAGATTAATTCAGCTAGACTTAACCGCATTCGTTTTAAATGTGTTCAACACGGCTGATAATTACTAGATCTGGATGTATGTGTATGCTTTTGGTAGCTGATATTAATGATTTGAGTAAAGAGCGACAGCTGTTCCACTGTAGACCCCCCCCCCCGGACCAGACAGTGCGCGTGGTGACCAGACGATTTACGACCATTACACCAATATTTATACGAGTAATAAACTAGTCCCGTAGAAGACAGGCGTAAAAGACATGACTGAGCATTATTACCATCGAAAAAATCAACCAAGAAAAAGAAAACGCCATCGTTATAGAGTAAAATCAAAAAGCTCAGATTATAAAACATAATTATAGTGGTATACAATGTATTTGTATATCCATTGTGATGGCATTTTATCCAGGATCCCAAACGGCCATGATGCGAATGGTCATGGTCTAAACTTTCACAACACCAACATGAATCAGAAGAAACTTCAGCATTTTAAAATAGACAACAAAACTACTTCGTCGGCTTTTTTTTTTCATCAGAAACTTCAAAAGCAAGTAATCATTATATAGCAAAACTCAATCAAAAGGACTCGCCCTCATCATTGTAACTTCAGGGACCAAGCTGTTTATTTATAAAACAAATGGCAAATAAAGGTTCCTGGTTAATGAAGACACAGGGACGGGGAAGAAGTACACAAGTAGTCACAAACAAGATCAGGGATTTGATTGATATCGTTTAACTTTGCTCTCTACTAATCAAGCATGCACAGTATACGAGTGAAGGCCAATATAAACATATAAACAAACAAATACAGTACGTGTATTGGTGACAATGTGTGAATCTGGTATTTTAATTTTTAAACGTTATTGTCTGTAACTGATTCTACCTCAGTAGTTATCGGGTAATGGTGAGCAAGTTACATGTACTTTTAAAATATGTCCCTTTATACCAGCATTGTGCAACAAAACACCCATGCCAGGACAACGCATACATGTACGTACATGTATAATCATATCAATAAGATGAATGCACTTATTATTTCCTTAAAAGTGCTTATTTGTGAAGTAAGTACTTCATGCGAATCATTTCGTCCTTCTTTCATCGTCGAAGCAATGGGACGCTTGTCTCTTATTGCTGGAAAAATCAAAAGTAAACTTGAACAGTATTCTTTTACGTGTAGATAGGTTGTTTCTGAACAAACTCAAGGCACCACGACATCATGGGACGTAAATTACAGGTTTAAAACTCACAGCGATTTGTCAGCTGATAAAGATCTAAGACATGTAGGATACAAACTGAATGAAAGGCGTGATTCTAATGGATACAGATCTATAGATTTGAAGTCTCAACACAGCTAATACCTATACTTTTGTGTGGTTTTGAGCACCGTCGCTGTCCTAATAGTCCTATGGGGTGTTTTGGGGTGTTTTGTTTACGAAATTCAACTTTTACGAGATGATTTTGTTTTTCAAAAAATAAAAAAAAATTTTTTTTGAATGATGAAGATTTAAAAAAATTACACTCCTTAAAGCTGGAGTTCATTCTTTAATTTTGTGGGCTGTGGACATTCAAACTTGGTGGCAGCGTATTGATTAATATTTGAAAATTTGTACGTGTATGAACGAACAACATTTATTTAGTTGTTGGTGTTAAGCCTTACACTCAATACAATCCAACAGAAGATATTTCTATACAAATGTTTGCACGGTCGTTTCACGGATCCCGCGGGTTCCCTGTGATATATATAAATATACTTTCCTTTTATGTATACATAGTCCCTTAAACTTGATCAATAAACTACAGATGGTAAATTGCAATCTATCCCGGACAAGAAAATGAATCTTAAATGAACTATAAAAAGACACATGGAAATTGGTACCCATACCAATGTAAGCTGGTCACACTTAAAAATCAGACGGGATCTTATTTCACGTTTAGTTTAAATGAATAATACGCTGTTTTAGTATAAAACAGACAAGGAAGTTTATTTCTCTCTCTCTCTCTCTTCAGTGCAGTTTAAAATATCACTCAACAATTTTTTGTAGAATATATATCATTTAATGATACTTGGAATAACAATGATGATACACACTTTGGTATATACGTATGGCAATGACCCAAATATCTGCTCACATATAAAAATAAATTTATATATATATATATATATATATATATCTAAAAGAAGAAACCACAATTAAATGTCAATAATACATAACATGAACGTGAAGAATATTTTCCAATGCGATTATGTGCCTTATAATTGTATGTGGCATAATATCGCAAACATGCATACATGTAGGTATGGTATTGGGGCATTATCTATAATTGGCCCTTACAACCCTGATAGGCTATTTACAATGTAAATAAAAGAATGTACATAACTTCAAGTTGGTTTGTGTCTGAATACATTAAAATCAGAATAAAACGTGAATAATAAATGCATATACCTGTTAAGAATTTAACCTTATCTTTTTTATTGTAGAAAGCACGAGTATTTTTGATACATGTAGTAATGCTTCTCAAAAATTGATACGATTAAAAGTATTTTCATTAAGAAATGTTTTTAGAAACTTTTATGGTTGACCATGTGTGACAACTAGGGCAAGGCACTAAACTTGAACTGGTAAACAATGCAGCGACGTTAAATGGATGTAGACATTCAATCTCTCCCCCAGTCTTTTTAATGGCAGATAGAATTCCGCACTTTAAATGGCGACAGAAAATTACCAAAATGGTGTCTTGATACCAAGAATTTCCGAACTTTGACACCTAAAGTCGTGTCGTCAACAGGAATTTGCCGACATAGCTCAGAACTCGCAAGATTCGTAAAATATCAAGTCATTCTACATGTAGCACTATCACATTTATAAACGTCTCATTTTTGCACGACACATTGATTATTAGTAACCACTTGTTTTAGTAAATGAACTCTGATTCAATTTGCCGATCGTCGTCATTTCCGGCGTTATTGAGTTCGTATGCTGTTGGGTAATGGTCGCCATTAGGATTGCCTTTAGATACACGAGTCTGTTCTTTCATGCTTTGAGAAAACGATTTCTCGTTTAGAAATTGGTTTTCTTCCCGCCGGAAGTCACGTGGTCGTCGTAGTTGAGAATCGTAAGGACCTGGAGCCGGGAAGGCGCCGAACGGGATCTCGGAAGTGTATCCACCGAAACCAGTCTCGGGTGGTGGTGCATTATTGCGGTTTTTCTTCTTATTCTTCTTTTCTTTCTTTTTTGATGGTTTTGCGTCTGTAGGGTACCTCATAGGAGGCGGAACTGACCTTGACCTTCCGTATCCGTAAATTGTAGGATAGATAGGGCCATAAACCGGGTGCATAAATGGGGCGGGCGGATATCCAGGATACATCATCCTTTGTGGACCCCTTCCCTCGGGGGGAGACCGGCTTCGTCGTCGTCTGCGTTCATGTTTATCACGTCTGCTTAATCTCTCTCGTTTCCTGTCCTCTAGATTCATTTCATAATCGCGCGGCGGCGTCGGTGGTCTGTATCCGGAAATATCACTTCCGGAATCTGAGTTCCCGTTGGCCATTCTCTTTGCAAATGTGTCGTCCGGATCCCTTCCTCTCTCAGATCCCGAAGATGAAGAGTTGGATCGACTTCCTGACCGTGGACGTTGTTTTGGTCTTCGAACGTAAATCGGGGGCGGCGGCGGGCCGTACATCATTGCACCAGGGGGTGGCGGCGGGCCACCATACATTGGTCTCCGTATCATGGGCGGCGGTGGCGAAAAGAACCTTGCTCTAGGTCCAACCATTATAGGTCTTCCCGGTGGGGGTGGTACCATCATTGGGTGTCTACCCGGTGGCCCCATCATACGTGGTCCAGGTATTACCATTGGTGGTGGCATAGGCCCGCCTCGAGCCGATATTGTCGGATGCTGCGGCCGCTGTTGAATTGGGCGAGGTGTTCGTGAGGGTCCAATATCAGAGTATGCCTTTTCTCCTAATTTTTCGATGTTGTACTTTTTAACCTCCGTATTGGCTCCGCTGTAGAAGTATCCAGTGGTAGGGACAGTGTCATAAAACTCGGGCGCGGCATCCTTAACACTCTCCACCACTTCGCCGGTTTGCAAACGTACGTCATTAAAGCCTGATGGATGTAAATCTGCCTTCATATTACCGTTTGGCACATTTCCGTTCAGAATACCGGAACCTCCATTGACAATTTTCTCGACTCGACCACTCTGTGGTTGTGGAATTTGAGTCGGATGTGATGGGGCTACAAAGGAACTCCTGTTGCTGGTGGTTCCTCGCTGTTTATACTTAGCATCAATGAATTTGGTAGCCTTCACTAACTCCAGAGCATCGTGATCATTTGCACATAAAAATCCATGACATTCCAACACTTTCCTCCCCTTTGTCCTGCGAGTAATCGCGGTGAAAATGGCAGGATTTTTGGAATTCGCACCACCTGCTTGTTGTGACGTCAGAGACACGAATTTCGACGTCATCTCGCCAGTGGCGCCATTGACGGAACGAACCTGTCGGACTGCCGCACATAGTGTCAATGAAAATATAGGAAACTCTATAACAGTACTTGCGTCTCTCACATATTGCATGCGTATTCCAGACGGAAGTATGTTGACCCAAGCATCTATCCCCTGAATTTGGGCGTTGTCCCCAACAGGATATCTGTCACGGAGGGGTTGCTGTATGGCTTCCAGTCCCTCAGTGGTCTCCAGGGGGACCGAGCTCCCAATGTACAGGACCCGTCTCCGGACAAGGATCTGTTCCTCCCTTTGAATTACCATGTTGCGGTCTAAGGAAGAAGAAACAACACAATAAGTTATGCGGAAAAATGAAATATACACACTAAAAACTGGCTCTCTCTCATGACCACGTGACGATATTTGATATACGGCTACCCTACCTGAATTGTTCTGAATTGGAGAGAAAATTTAGTGTGTGTACGGTTCACATCACCCGTGAAGCGAACGGGAGACGGATGCCGCACATAATTTGTTCAGGTGAAGAAAAAAATGTCATGCCATACCTGTGTTTACGTGGGGCACCAATCTGGAACCATTCCGTCAATTCGCGACGTATCTGTCCCCTCCTCCGATCTTTGGACACTGGCTATAAGTAATCCCCACAGAAAATAAACAACCTGTTAGTCTCACACTCAAAAATAACAACAACCCGGCAGTTTATAGGGAATTATCCTGGCTATCCAGCCCTGGTATTGTTATGTAAAACTTTGGTCTGATCGTGAATATGACACTCTATGCAAATCTTTTCAGAACCGGTTTTTGAAGCGAGACCCTATTTTTAGTCTCCACAACGAATCAGCCAGGCATAACACCTTTTAAATCCAATCCCTCAGAATGTACATGTAATTTTAGTTCTTGATGAGGAAAATTAACACACAAAAACAAAGTTGGGCGAATCGGTAACACAACTGTCTCTCCCACTAATCGTTTACAAACTGTGTTTTTCTCGTCACGAAAGAGTGGGCAGCGAAATCAATATAGTTTCTATCGATTAATTGCGTCAACAATACACAAATAATCGGTGTCTGATTATCGCATACAGTCATATAGAATTAGAAGGACGTGTGTTGTCCCGAGGGTGAAATCCAGATATGACTGGCAGTCGATCATTTTTTTTTTATTTTGAAGCGTCGTTATTAATGATATTCTGAATCTTAATAACCCAACGCTGTCATAGTTTTGCAATTGATTTCTACCAAAATATAATTAAATTCCTGCTCATCACAGTAAAAAAAACTATTAATAAAGCTAATGAATGTCTTTGGGAATAAGAAAAGATAAAAATCTTATTATATTTTTTGGAGGATACAGAAGTGACCAGTGAAACGATGTGTGCAACAATCTCCATACATCATCGATTTCAATCGCAGCCATGCAGATCGAATAATGCAAAAGTCAACGTTGCATTGTGCATTCCCAATTAATTTGAATGCGAAAATTAATGGGAAAGGAAGCAATTTGACATGTTCTTCATGCATGTGTTTGACTAGTCGCGTTGTAAAAATTGATAAATGAAACTACTTTTTAGCCTGGACTTATTTTTATTCAAGACTGAAAAAAGTTGCGCACATTTTATATAGCATATAATCAAGATTGGGTATTTTTTTCCAAGCATAAAATATACATGTATTCGGAAAAAAATAAGCACAAATTAAAGTAACTTGAAGCTAAAACTGCATACTACATATATATTTTACATGGTTTTTTTTTTCATGCTGATGTGGCTCATACAGGAGGCATAACTCAAAACTTCGAGTAGAGAGAGCATAATGCCTCTTGGATGATGAGTTATCTTTCTTTTGTAATAGAAAGAAAAGATAAGGCGGAAAGGTGATCTTCGATCGGAAAAGTCCAACCAAATCAGTTTTAGGAATATTGTAGAGTGAACCGCTAAACATATCGACAAATGTAAATATAATTATAGCATCTCTGATAATTCATAATATTATGGACACTCCTCATGTAAAATTATATCATTTAAAGTTATAAACCAGCTTACACTTGATATGATACAAAGAAATAAAAAGATAGAACCATTTTAACAAGGCCTTGGACTTTCAGTAGGATGTAACTATCTGTTCCTTGCGTCAAAACAAGTTAAAATGACGCTCGTTTCAAGCGAAGTATATGTACACCGATTGCTTAGTTTTCGCTCAAAGACCAGACAAATCTTGTTGATGCATTACATTACCATTACTTCATGAATTTGGGCATTAAATTACCATTACTTGATTTTCTTGAAGTAATGCATTACATTACCATTACATGAGTAAAGTAATGCATTACAATTACCATTACTTTGTTTTAAAAAAGTAAAGCTAATAAAGAGTTTTTGCAAATTTTTCAAATATAAAACACTCTTTAACATACAATGTATCTACAGGTTCATGCTCAGTATCAGGTTCAAATTCAATGACTATACAAGAGTCATTCTTTATTTGCTCAATATACATGTATAATCATCTTGTGGCATTATGGACGACATATTACATAAGTAAAATGATATTTATAGACATTTGGCATGATACAATGTAGGATACGAAATAGAAACACAGAATTACATGCATAACAAAAAACAATTTATGGAATGATGGTTTTTCCCAGTTATATTTCTTAAGATACTGTATTTGAATGTATTTGTTTCTACTGAGGACACTTTAAGACAAAAGATTGCTGTTGCACTTTATGATCGAAGTTTCAAATGGTTCATCTTTTAATTGCATCCTGTTAGTTTGAAAATCTTCCCAGCTATACTAAATAAATGTTTTACAGGAGCAGTCGAAGCTTGGACTGATCTTTTGACGATCTTTATCTTAGGATAAATTAAGTGCAATAATAGAAAAAATACATGAATCTTGTATTTTCTATCAGTCCAAACTAATGTACAGTGTACTTAATATACAAGAGAGAGAGAGAGAGAGAGAGAGAGAGAGAGAGAGAGAGAGAGAGAGAGAGAGAGAATATAAGTAAGTAAAATTATTTTCAAATGGGTTATAATATTGGAAGTGATATTGATTTTCATCATGGATGGACAATGCATTCATTTTGCTTTTAAAGGTGCATATCTGTCTCCTATTCTATTGGGACATAGCGAAGGGAAGGGGGTTGGGGTGTTTAGCACTTCTTATAACAATAGATTGCTTTGATACTTAGATTATCCTGGGGGCATAGTGTGTTGTTGACACATTTCTTATTGAAGTGCAAACTAATTGGAGTAAATTGTTTAAATGATTAAAAACTCTTAATAACAACACTCTTAAAAATGTTATGAAATTGTGTTGTTATATTTAGTAATATTAACAATTCAAAAATGAATTTTTGAAAATCTTTTTTTAATAATACAATTAAAACATTTTTATCTCAAGAATTATTTCTTTCTTCTTAAAAAATTTATTTAGTCAAATTCAATTTCAACTATTCATTTACATGTATTCATCACATTTTTTAAAGTGAACATGCATACATAAGCATACATGTAGTAATGCAAAGTAATGCCATGTAATGCCAGCATTACACTAGATTTTGGAAAGTAATGAATTACATTACCATTACTTGTAATGCTAATTTTGTGGCATTACACATTACTATATGTAGCATTACTTTGAAAACATGTAATGCATTGCAATGCATTACCATTACATTTAGCATTACCCCAAGCCTGATTACTAGTATATGATTGGGTAATGCCATTTATAAACATGATATACAATGTGCAAAACATGTACAGCTTTAGCATAATCTCCAAAGACGTAACAATATTTGACGATCAATTTTTACTACCTGAACTTTTCTGGACATCCAAATACCTGCAAAAAAGTCTGTGTTTACAAGTATAAAATGTGTTCTTCTTACAAATAATAAACAAATTGATGTTCGTCAAAATATTAAAACAGAGATAAGAAAAGAAATTTAAATAACCAATTATCATTCGTTACAAAGTTCTTTCAAGTTGATCCAAAACATTTCATGAATTTTAAATAGTAATTGGTGTCGGACCCCTATTCAGAATCTTCTTTTGACCAAATTGTTTTCTGTTTACATATAAGATTAACGGAACCGTAAGATATCTTCCAGCATTTCTAGTGTCCATAAGACTTCAATTCTAGAATTAATTGTTTTGACGTCCGATTGGTATGAATACCGGTATATATTTTTACATTTCCCAATGTCTTTGCCTGTGATAACACTACGAATCAAATTTGTAACATGTAGTCCAATACATTACAAATGACGTCTTGTTGGTCGAAAGCGGAGTTTGCATATTTGAGGAAAATAAAGATAACGTAAGGTTGTCAACTATTTAGTATTTAATTGAACAATTGGTGAAAATTGTATTAATATAAGTAACAGGGAATCATTCTTTAAATACCATGAGAAGATTAGATACGGTCAGGCTGATCAAAATCATAAAGCCCTTCGGGCTTTATTTGATTTGATTTCCCCGATCGTATTTGATCACCCCATAAAACTAAAAAAAAAAAGATTCCTTATTCCTTAAATACAGACACGAAGCAAAATTTTGTGAGCGACTTTAAAAACACAAACACACCATTTTCGCCAGTCTTCAAAATTCTAATTCGTAATGGGGGAGGGGGGGGGGGGGGGGCTGTGTGTGTATTGGAGAACAACTGTGCATAGAAAATTATATTCATATACAATCTGGTACACACAGCGCACCGTTAGAAACGTACGACAATACGAGTTTCATACCTGGAGGGAAGGAAAACGTCATGTAACTTGGGGAAATATGCACATTCATAATAAAATGATTCAAAGTGTGAACATTATTCCAATGCAGTCATAAAGATATTTGAACTTTTACATCTCTACGAAAAAGGAAAATATCACGCGTCTGTCCTAGAGGAAAGATGTATGATAGACATGTATTATAGCTGAGCATTACCCTTCCTATTTCTGTTTTTTTTTTAATTTACAAAACCTGTGATTAAATATTGTTTTTTGAGAAGATTGAAAAAAAAATCAAAATCAACGATATATTAGGGATAATCCCATTTATTGCTAAAGTACACAATACATTAATTATTTATCACCTTGCAAATTCTGGCAATTGAATCCTGCTCTGAATCTGAAAGAACACAACTTTCTCGTAATAGTATGTTTATGTATCTTACAGTTTTCCTCCTCTTCCAAAATGGTAATTTTTTTCGTCTAAAGGTTACAAAAGCGACATGAAAACGGAATGCAAATGGCCACTTGTTGCCTGTTTCAAAACATTCTCTGAATTTTAAGTAGTATGGTGTCGGGCCGTTTTCCACCATCTGGTTTTTGACAAAAATGTTTTCTGTTTACATGTGAGATTAACGGAACTGTAAGATGTCTTCTAGTATTTTTAGTTCAAAGTGGAATTCAATTTAAAAAATAATTAAAGAATTGAAGTATTTTACATGGAAGGGTCCATGTACATCTAAGAAATTTAAATCGATTTTGCAAAAAAAGTTATTCAAAATGTGGTTTACCATCGTTAAAAATCAACAGACCATAACCTCTCCTACACGAAAAAAGAAAAAAAAGTTATGCAATATGGCGTCTATGTAATACATGTATGCGAAGTGAAATCGTCGTATTCTCTCTCTCTCTCTCTCTCTCTCTCTCTCTCTCTCTCTCTCTCTCTCTCTCTCTCTCTCTCTCTGCATTGCATTCTTTGAATTTTCTTGACCCGCCAAAAATAAAATAATAATAAATGGTCCACGCCTAAAATTAAAATATCAAATACAAGAGGTTGAAGCAGAGGAATGTTTATCAACCTTTCATCGTGGAAAAATTAAACATGACCTTAAATAGACTAGCAACCTTTCTGACTTAGTTTTTAAATCTTAATTACCATTTAAACGAACATTAAGTGATGACAGTTTTGTTTATTAATTAACAAACTATTATTCATGACGAAAACCACATAAACATTGTATATGGTATTCTTCAATTTAGGAGTGTAACGTGAAACTTCTAAGAAACGGGACAATAGGCAAAAGAAAACACTTTCCAATTCCCCGGGTGAATAATAACTTAACCATTAAACAGATAAAACTAGTTTTCTGGCGACAAGATAAGCCGTTTGAAGTTGTAGATCTGGTCCCCAGCTGTATCCAGAAATGTAATTACATACATGTACGATTACTTTCTTTTTGATTGCCTCGATCGTCATCAACGAAGGATCGCTTTGCAGTTTATAAATGGACACAGGGACAACGAAAACATCTTACTGGAACAATACATAAAATCAGACGTTTAAAATTCAATTTTTCGGTTACTATACATTGCGACGTTCGTCGAATGCCTAGTAATTCTAAATCTGCACGTCTGTCTCTCGCAATATCGACTCCTTTGTTTTCTTTTTGCACAGTGTTTTGGAATCAATTTACAGCTTAAGTACCATTTTGAACTATTTTAACAAGAGCTTGGATTTGGGTAGTTGTGTTTAGTTGTGTTTGTGTTGGTTAAACAGCAATGTGACGTAGGCCTGTCTATTTCATTGTCAGCCACGGCTCTCTGAAATCAACAAAATTTGCCTGGCTTTTGAGCTAAAACTACGAAATCGGTTCATATTTCGCCTGAAACCGCGTCATTTTTAACTTGTTTTGACACAAGAAATAGATAGCTAAGTCCTACTGAAAGTACACCGTCTTTTTAAAATGGTTCTATCAGACACAAGATGTTGTTACATGTAGTTCAAAGTTGGTGAACTTGGTTCAAGGTCGGGGGTGGTAAAGGTCGTAGTCAAGGTCATGCTCTAATATCAGATGCTTGGAATGATTATATTTCACACATTTCTTTGCATTATTCAGAAGTGTGTATATTACATTTGTATAACATTAATAATCTACCAGTTACGGAGATGGAAGAGTCAGAAAAAAAATACTAACCTTTGACCTTCTTCATATTTGGTCATGTCACGCACTTGGCTCTTGTATTTACCAGTTCAACCAATTTTTGAAGAAGAAAAAAACACGTTAACATAGCGAAAGCGCTTTTTATTGAGACATAAAAGGAAAAAAAAACTACTTAACAGAGGCAAATATATTGTTTTGAATTCCTTATTCGGTTGTTTAAAGTATCTTTGATATTTCTACTTTGACAACATTTTTATTTGAAAATAGTATTTGACTTTGCTTTAATTAATAAATATAACCAAAATAAAAAAAAGAAAGAAAATAACACATGATCCTCGAGCAATAACCTTTCCCTTATGATCAATATTCTTAGGTCAGTGAGAACATCTTTAATTACTCGAGGTAAAAAACTTATTTACAGCAAATTTTAATTCAGAAAGAATGAGCACTAGTATATACATGCAGTGTTATCTAGTTTAAAGTGTAGAATTTCAGAAATTTGAATGGCATATCTAATTCCATATCTCTCTAGATCCTGTTTTATTATTCTTTGAACAATGAAATGGAATTATTACGCATTACATAATTTCATAAACGATTATTCCCAACATGCATTAAAGCGTTTGGAAAATGAAAATAATGAATTGCAATTATGCATTTACCTTTTTTATCCCAAAGATTTTTTAAGTCAGAAAAAAAAAATGAAAGCATTATAGATCGTAAAAATACTTGTACTTGATAACCAATGTTGTCTGAACAATTACAAGTACATGTTATTGTCGTCAGAGGCAAACATTATGCATCATTACAAAGCAATGTCAAAGGTTGCAGTTCAAATCTCAGTGAGTCTGCAAATTGCACAAAACATGCAAGGGCGTATATTTGGCATTTGTCAAGAGCCAATGCACATACATGTATATGCATTTGCATTAAACGCAATTAGAAGGACATTAAATTAATGCAATTGCATGGCCCCAGAACAAAAAAGTTTCTTAATTTTCATGCATGGCAAAACCTATTGAAAGAACAAGTCTGTTCAGAGACCAGTATGTTTATTGGTGGAAATAGCCCAGGTGTTATAGCTAAGACTGACCACAAATCTAACAGCTTTATGTTGGAGCAATGGGCGAATTAATACTGCTGGTGCTATTGCAGGTGTAGAGTTTTAAAACGTTATTAAAATTCCAATACAAAATAAAACTCAACAACCTAGCTGAAAGAATACTCCAAAAATTAAGAGTATGGATAAAAATCTATACAACATGCTAAAGGTTTTGATATTCAAAGCAGAATTTTAATTCGCGATCTTCTACGTTGCAATTAATGACAACAATTTGTCTTTCATCAATTTCATTTCATCGTGGGTGCATCTATTTTAGTGAACATTTACGTGATCTTGAAACACGAACCTTTGTAATATAGATTATTATGTTTTTTATACTATAATTATATCCGTATACTCTAAGGCCAACAGCGATGATACTGAATTTAATGTGGGGGAAATGTTAAAAAAAAGAAGTTTATGAATATAAACGAGTGGAAAAGCAAGTTTTCTGGCGCATACATGACTATTCCTGCATGCTCAAATTGGCAAGATTGGAATCAGTTCGCGTTCCTTTATCCGGAAAACGGCCTACAAATATGGCGCAAGAGTGTACTTTTATCTTCAACTCCCCCATGCTCTACATCTGTCGGGTCAATCATTAGAGGGGGCCACCCGAGGCTGACCAGCGGACCATTAGGAAAAAGAGGTGTGTGAGACCACTGTTTAAGATGAGATTCAAATAAAAATGTGAGTCAGAGGCAGACAAATACTCAAACAGCGAGAAACTGGTCTACTTTTGTTAAGTCCTCCCCGGCGCCCAGTTGTGAGGGGATTAAAAAGCGTTGATCATACTTCACCATTGTCTGCCATGGCGCAAAAATAAAAAAGAGAAGTGAGAAAAAAGACGGACCTTTCGCCGTGGCTATTATCTCACGTTTTAATGGTCGCCTATTTCAAAGTTTATTCACCGAATTCTACACCATAGGTTCAGTTAATCTTATAGTTTCTTATGTACACCTCTAAAAACCAATTCCAATCGGTGACCCAAGGTACTACATGTACATTTACAGGCTGAATTTTAGAGCACTTTCAATTCTATTCATTTTCGTGTAAATAATAAAGAATTAAGCTATTAATCCTTGGCATTCACTGTACCTTGTAACTTTTACCTCAATTCAATGCTAATATCAGAACGATTTATTCATTTCAAAACAAAAGAATCGTCTTAATGAAGCATGATCACGATTTTGTTTAAAAAATATTTTTTCCGATTTAAATGTTTACAATGCTTCGTTAAGACATTTTTCATAAGCAATCGAAATTTGATTGACATTCGTTGAGTTATAAGAGAGTTACAGAACTATGTAAACAAAGCTTCAAGTAAAAATTCCAGTTTTAGACCTAATATGAATGATTCAAACGTAAGGAACTGTCTATTTATGCTTTAAATGAATAAGAAGATGGACAAATGATCTTGAAAAAGATTTTTACCGGTATATTGAACCTATGTAAACAAAACAAAAAAAAAACAGAACACGAGCCTTGTTTACATGACAAAAAAAATGTGAGCCCTGTACTTATGTGTCTTGCTTATAACTCTGACTCTCAAATTTCATTTGATCATTACAAATACATTCCTAAAGCATTGTTAATAAGAGAATTTGATCAAAATCGTGACAATGTCCATTTAAAATACGAGTACATGTTCCTATACCTAACGTAAATCAGTAGCCAGTGACATGTACATGTACCATATTTTTGCCTGAAATATTTTGGTACATGCATATTAATTATAAAGATCTCCTGACATTTATGTTAATGTGGTGACTTGAAACAAATCACCTGGTGCGACATTCTTCAATGATAAACACCATTAAACGAATTTTCTACGTGCTTTACATGTACATTAGAAGCAGAAACAAAGGATGCTTTTTCAGCTTTTTCATATAGGAATTTAATGTAACTCTTTTGCACATGTGGAAAAAAAAACAATACATTTGATTAATACATATAACGTAATATCATGATTATACAAAGCATTTGGTTTTTTTTTAATTATTGGTATACATAATCTATCAATACAAATGTATTTGCGAGATGTATACATGTACACAAATTAACTCAGTAAATGTAAATATCGGCGTATAATTCCCTAAGGATAAGAATCAATGTAATGGGTGCCAAATTCCGTTTATGACGTCGTAACACACCCCTTGAGGAGTGCATGTCTCAGGAAATAAAATCCAAAATGAATTAGGAATAAACCAAATTGTTCTGTGGCCGGAATTTTAAATTCTGCCAAAGACTCTTATCCCCTCTTTTCGGCTTATAGTAAAGGATTTGAATACAAATATGACAGCCCCAGTTGTTTTTACCCGGCATTAATTAACAACCTTTTTTATAAGCTCGTGGCAATGGTGAAGTGAAAGCATAACATTTATGAATTCTACACGATATGAAACGTTTTAAAGCCAGATTAATAATGTAATGTTAGACACATTTTCCTCCCGTATTATTTTTTATCCAAACATTCTTGACCTACATATAGACTTTGTAAATGGTCGTTTACCAGGGAAGAAATCAATATAAAAAAAAAGATCTCTCTATATACAGGTACATTTTTTCCATAGACATGGTTGAAACACAAAAAGCATTGAGCCCCTATTATATCCAAGACTACAAGCAACCTGTGAAGAAAAAAAAAACCTCTACAAATGTTAGCAATAAAACATGACAATGATCTGGCCTGATTGACAATCACCTGCAATAATTGCTTTCAAGAATCTTGAAAACGTCCCGAGTGGAGTTGAATGCCCGTTTCGCATTAAAAAAATTAACCTATAAACAATGAACAATCTACTGGCTTAAACTGTCTCACAAACTGTATTTTGCGGTCACAAATCGAGCACTTTATACCACGTCCTGAAGAGCACAGTTCGCAATGTGAACAGTTCCTGTACAAAGATAATACTTCTGTGAAAAAAAATTACATGTACCAAGTTCAAGCGAACGCGCCTTGCACAATCCTTACATTTCTAAATGCATTGATCACATGTAGTATCGCCAATTCAGGGCTTTAATAAAGATTATACACAGTCCAAGCACTTTTTAATGTTTGTTAGGGTCTTATCCTCATGTTCGGATAAAGAACCCTGCACCAGTGGGGGAACGTGGCGAGTTGGGGGAATAGCCATTTGCTACGACAGCCCCGTTGGTTTGATTGAAGTCAAGGGTTGATGGTACCGTCTTCCGGTGAGCCTGTACCCCGTGGTGGTGATGGTGGTGCACGACGTACGGTCGACCTGAAGCATGAACGGAATGTGGACGCTGGTAGACCTTCTCGATTGGCTTCTGAACGTTTGTTGAGATTCCTTTCTTCCTGTACACTACGGATCCTTTCGGGACGCCGGGGTCGAAATGAACATGTACCCCATTCGGAACTCCTCGTAGACTTCCCTGCACACTCCCACTGGTGCTTCCATAGCTACTGGTGCTGTACAAAGCGGTTCTTGGTCTTCCGGACCGACCTACTCCGCCGCGGAGTACTACGTCATCTTTCCAAGATTGGTACGTCGAGGTACTAGCGCGGAGCAATTCTGGTCCATCTGGTTGAGTCTCAGACTGTCTGAAGTAAGCTGGCAGTGTTGCAGCACGCTTTTCGGGTGCTGCTGTGGGTACCGTTTTTGACGACGCCTGTACCCCAAGGCTACGGTAGTCGGGAACGGACACGCGAACATTGGCGCCGTTTTCGTCTCTGTGGATTTGTCTTGGTTTGTCTTCATCGTCGTCATCGTCTTTAACAATGGCGTCGATCGGTTCTAACGCCTTGTTAACCCGTACCTCTGTTGTTTCTTGCTCAGTGGGAGGAGATTCGGTCTGAAATTCGATACCGCTTTTGTCATGGTATACTTCAGCGCTTATTCCTGTGGATTTCTCTAACATAAATTTTATTTCTCGAAGTTCATTCGATAAATAGTTCAACTCATGCTGAAATGACTGGTTTGATTCCGTCGTAGACGTTTCGGATACTTCGTCAGATACCCGCTCAGATCTCGGTGCTGCGGCTTGGATTCCGATATTGTTCAGGGTTTTACCCTTTCGGTAAACCTTTTCCAAAGTAACTTTCTCTCGCGGCGATGGTGGCGAGTTTTCCACACGGGCATGTACCACCATTTTCGTGTTTCTGTTTTCGTCAATTTTCGAGTGTCCGTTAACAACTGTCGTTTTCGTTTCAGCTGTCTTAACCACCCCATTCTGTTTCATTGTCGGTGTGTCTGCGTGCATGTTCACGATCGTCCTCAGTTGCCGCTTATCTTCCTCTTGTTGTTTCGATCGCAGCGTCCAATTTCCTTCGTTTGACCTCTTCAGTTCAATGTTATACCCTTCGACTGACGTCATCGACTTCCGGACGTCCTTGTAATACTGAATGAAAATTCCAGCGTCCAGGGCATTTTCGCATCGGTACGCGATGATCCGGTACTTGTGTCTGGGGTCCTTGGCAATCACCAACAGACACTGTGGGTTGTGTTGATTGACAGTCATAAAGTACAAGTCAGAGAACGGTATATGATCGATTAGCACCTTACCCTGGAGAAGGTTCGACACGAAAACACGGATCCCGTCCTTTGCCAAACACAGTTTCACGGGACTACCTTTCTTTCGGGCCACTAATTGTTGTATTTGTTTTATAACATTGTCCGCTAACACACTTTGACGCCATGTTCCAAGATACCAGGCTTTCTTCTTCATAGATTTTGTATCCATGTCTATTGTTTTAAAGATTCCTAACAGATGTGATACGATCCAGTTGGATAGTAGCAGCTGTTCTGGTCACAGACACTCAGATCACGAGAATGTCCCTTAATATCTGTCACCTCTTCTCAAGAGTCAAACTCTGTAAAAATATTTAGAAGATAAATGTATTATAATTATGCTCTTCTATTGAAAAAGACATCTTTTCATCACAGTAGTCTATGATCCAGCAAAAATAACACAACACTGGTTTTGAAATATTCACGGAAAACCGGTTCTGAATTAAATTTAGATCACACTTGGTGATTGACAGCTGAGATAGGGCCACCCTTCATTCCGGGAGATACAGAGTTCACCCTGGGCCACGGTTAGCTCATTTCGGCGAAATATGAAAGAAAACAGGAGACGGACCAAGTACTATGTCCAAGTGCAAACAACACTGTTGAAACAATCCAACAATAACTGCTCCTTTTCGAGCGGCCCAAAAGCAGCAAGACTGATCACCGCGTGTACCTGCTCACAACAAGCGATGCACTATTTTACGATCAATACTTGAAAACCTTTTTTTTTTTAAAGAATAATAAATCATAGGCCAGTCAAGCGAGAAAAAAGTCACTACTGTTCGTCAGTTTATGCAAGAAATGAAATTAACATTCAACCTTTGCTTTCCCTCTTACGCGGCTCTGACGAGGGCTCGCATGATTGGGTCCGGGGCTTTTACGTGGGTTCTTATTAAAATACCTGTCCCAGCTAAGGCGATTATTGTCAACAGAGAAATAAGTGGGTACGTGCTGCAGTCCAATCCGGCCTAGTGCTGAGAGCTTGTACAGTACAATGAAGACCATTTGTAACGTAAACAAACGAGTTAAATAAATACGGCTTTATATATTTTCAATTTTCAGAAAGGTGTTATGATTAACAGTATTTAAAAGTAAAAAAAAAAAATCCCGTTATATATAGAAGTAATGAGTACTATATAACTATACATTTACAGATAGAAACACCTTCAATTTTTAGGTATCGATGTTTGGTAAAACTTTTGTTTATTTTGCAATAAAAGAGAGGGCGGTCTATTTCAAACGACATTGTAAGAAATAACATTAGTTTCTGCTTGTAATAAGACTATAATTCAAAACCAGAAAATATTTTTTGGAAAAGTAAGTATAAGGTAAATATTTGGTGAACATGTTCAATGGCCAACATACCATTTTCTGAAAATAGTTTTACTCCATTATGAAAAGAAAACTATTTGCCCAAACACAATCTAAATAGTTCAAAATGGTACCCGGTATGTAGCAGTGCGTTTAATTTAGCTGCTACCTAGGAGAGAGTATAAAATTTCAACATGTTTACCAAAGTTAGTACCTAGCATCAAATTTGGTTTACTGAATATATAATTAACATATACTAGTTCTTTATTTTATTCAATAATCAAATGCATACCGTATATCCGGTAATTTTCGCGATGAACTAATTTTCGCTATTTTGCGATCTCTTTCAATTCGCAAAATATTTAATACGTAGAAATTATATCTTATATTATTTTCTAAGAGAAACTTTTAAAATCGCAAAAATGACTTGCGCAAATTAAAAATGCTACAAGTTTTCCCCATTTTTACAAATTTTGTGACAAGCGATAAAAACCGGATATACGGTATTTCATCTAAAATTCACCACTTTTCGACTCAACTACACGTTGACATTTTTCAACCCCGAAAAGGTTAAACAAACGTTACATGTATGTCTCATAAAGTTATACATCTTGTAAATAGCGGCAAGCACAGTCTATAAAATTCGTCACGCACTTCGTGTGTTAATGCAAGAAAATATTTCAATTTGTTGCCACCAGTGATGAAACTTTACAAATGGCAATATTGATCAAAACCGTACAAATATGGTTAAACTTTAATTTAATTTACCACAGCTTACAAGGCACAATCATAGTTCTTTTACAATTGGTCTTCTCTTTAATGGACATGTAGTTCAGAATTAGTTTCTATTTTTTAGAAATTCCAACGTTTTGTTCATGACATACTGCGAGTATGTCTGCAGATGCAAAATTTAAGTTAAGGTTCCTTGTACTCTACTATATGGGTCCAATATCTACTATCCATGAATGGGATATTCTAGTAATGTGGGATTTAAACAAATATGTCAAAATATACGTGCATGATTGTTGAAACCAAATATGTAAATTCCTGATTTCATGAGTACATATATAATCATGTTTCTGATATCAATATAACAAGCGTCGGATGAATATTTCTGTCCTAAATTCTCATATCTAAATGTTCACGCTTTCCAGCTTTTGTACTCTGTAACATTCCATAGTTGCTTCAATTTCACAGTGACAGTCAAAAAGTTCTTAAAAACGCGTTTGATTATGTATAGTTATATCTATAATGCATACACAATGGTTTAATGTTCACGTAGTAATATAAACATCGTGATGTTCTAAATTTCTACAACAAACAAACAGAAGTCGTACGATTTACAGAAAGCCTACGGTACCAACGTATATAGATATAAATTAAATATATTTATATTTAGAAGTCGAATTCT
This sequence comes from Magallana angulata, assembly GCF_025612915.1. NCBI lineage: Eukaryota > Metazoa > Mollusca > Bivalvia > Ostreida > Ostreidae > Magallana > Magallana angulata. Next base: position 30,995,086 of record NC_069116.1, read on the forward strand.
TATTTAAATATGTACTTTTAAATCCTATCTATTTATCGACAATCATACCGAAACTTTCCCAGTTGTTTGGATAAGAGTTAAAGATTCCGTCGGTTACCGTTATTACATAGTAATTCAGACACCATGTCCACGAATATATGTAATTGCAACGTCAAGTGTCTTAAATATATGTAATCAAATTTTGATATAGATTCCAGTCAGTGTATAGACCATAGAATTATGTCTTCAGAGTCATGCGAAAACAATTTCATTTTTAAAAAGAATTCTACGTGGGTTTTTACAAGGAAATGTGTTATGCTGAAGACTGAATAAAATTATAATTTTGTAACAACAGGACGACGTTGTTTGTCCAAACTGACAATATTCACGAGGAAATGCGCGATGTGCATACAGAATATCATTATGCATAATGCGAAGGCTTTCTTGGCCGACTGAAAGTATGTGATAATTAGTCTCCTGCTTTCGGTTTCGGAAATACTCATGTGACAAAGTTAATGTAATTATATATACCTGTGCCTGAATTAACATAATGAACATGTTTCGCGACTGGGATCAACTGGTATTTATATATATATACTCAACGTGAGAAAATATTTGGTCACAGAGTATTTAAAATTGGGGGAACTGGGTTGTAAATTAGGTTCAAATTCCAGTAGGTGTTCAAGACAAATCAACCATTTTAGATTAAATTTTATTTTTGTGCTGGCATGCATGATACAGTATACTCGCACTGGAGTAGTACCGACTTCCATTTAAAACAGAATTCTGAACATTTTAGGCAAAGAATATTTAGTAATGAATTCTAAATCTATTATTTCTCACACCATATAGAATACTTCGACGTCTGTTCAAATTGAACAATTATTTCAAGTGCAATTGTGTCTGCGCTTTGTTGCCAATATCAATGTATTGATATCTTTGGATATCGCACCTTTATTTACCTAAACAGAAAACCTCAGATATTCATAACTTTGTAAAGATGTCATAAAAAAGGCGTCAAGCCTTTTAAGGTAATCGTGTTTCAAAACATCAAAAGTATTTATGAGATCCGCCACCTTTTTATGAAAACGGTAGCTCAAGCAGTTACCCTTTTTATAGTACATGTACGTTTTGTTTCGTTCAAAACACCCGAACTTGCCTATTCGTGCTTAGTCCTGCATCAAATGCATACAAACCACGAATGAAATAATTGTCATGAGGTGTCACTCGCAATAGGTTGTTTTTAACTTGGTGTAGTCTCGGAATCTATCTCGTTACCATTATTATAATTGTGAAATCAAATCAGACAATGTCGCGTTGAACCTATGATTTGATTTAACAGATAAAAACTCAACCTATGGAGGACTATCTGTGTTGTAATCGGTGTTTTTAAACGATTTGTAGACATTTTAGTTGTGTGTATATTTTCTGTCATCTGTCAGTCAAGCTTAGGTAGATTGCGAGAACCTCCCTGGTGTAAAGGACGACAGGGTACTATAGAAATAAAAGCTTCTTACATATCAAGATCTGGAGTAGAAAGCTAGTAGAAATGCTCTTTGTTTGCAGATTGTATCGAAGTGGGTCAACTAATCATACATAAACTGACGAATCTCTACAATGCATTAAGTTTGGCACGAAAACTTGTTTTATTTGTTGAGATTCTCAACAGAACACAAGTTGTTCCCTGCCCCCCCCCCCCCCCCCCCAAAAAAAAAAAAAAACCCCAACAAAAACAACCTTCGGTAAATACTTCAACACTTGGAAAAATTATGGTTAAAAATATGTATTGGGCTAATTTTAAATGGGGGTAGGAAGTTAAATGAAAGAAGAGTTCATTTATACAAGTCACAATAATTGACCTTTGAATGCTAAGGAGATGGGCGTTTTAGACATGTACTAAAGATGTACCCAATTTTATATGTGCGATGTGCCTCCAGATAATGATGGTCTATAAAAGCCCTAGACTGCGTCTACGCAAATTACATCTTTTGAAATTGTTAGCTCACTTCTCTATCGTCTTCAAGTTTAGAGAAGGCTAAAATTATTTCCTGCTATTTCAATTATTCGATATATTATTTTTGCAATTTAGTTTTTTTTTCTTCAGGGTTGTGTTAGTAGAATTTTTAAAATAGTTTTCAGTGCATGTGTTTTAAATAGAATTGCGAATTCTGACACGTATTCCGATGAACGGTTCAATGCTTAGGGGTATTGCTCAAGTATTATCTAAAATTTTACTTTCGATGTCTGATATTTGATCCAGAACATCCTAAATGGGGAAGAAGAGGATATATCACAAACAATTCCATTGATTTATGGCCAATTTCTTCCATTTAATTTCAAAAACGAAAAATATCGCACGTAAATGGTGCACATCAAAAAGTTTCAAAAATAAAAGACTATTTACGACACACGCTTCCTATAATATATTTAAAGTGAATATATACGTGCCACTACTCAAGTTATTATACAAGCAGTGTAGTTTATTCTGAATATGCTTTGTCATTCAATAAGCAGATAGCTGGCATTCTTTCCTACTTAATGCTTGTAAGGAAAATCATTCACTTCAAAATATGTGTCTTACTTTTGATGGAGCTCATTTGATAAACAGTAAATTATACACTTTTTTTTTCATTTGTTTGACCTACCTCCAAAAAGCTGACACTGTATAGCCACTTGGTTTAATGGGTTAATGTTGAAGGTATGCTGATGAAATCTCTCTAGATTTTTAGGAGTTAATAGTATTGAATTAACGACCCTCGGTTTTCACACAAAAGACTCAGAGCGAGGGCACTTAGGTTTCAAACCAGTTTTTAAGAATTCGAAAAAACATGTGGGCGCAGATTTAGCTTTCAATAGAGGGTGTTGCATCAAAAATTAAAAGTGAATAAATTAGAAATGACATATTAAACTGATACTTCAATTTTAGAGAACGCTTGTGGACTTCATGGTTTTCTTGTCAAAGGAATTCTTAAAAATTTATTCCAATAGCTTGAATGGGATTTTGTTTGCCTGAACTTGTCGGATAAACATCATTTTGTTCGATTCCGGATTCGACACTTTCGATCCCAAACTAGTTTTCCGGAAAAAAAACACCCCTGGTATCATTTTTCTAAGATGCAATTCTCCCCTTAATATGACAATATAATTCTTTTTTGTGCGTCATGTAAGATTTCGGTTTTTGATGAAATGAAATTTACAAACTAGTAAAATATTTTATTAAGTGAACGCTTAAAAGAAATTCACAGTAGTAAATACAATCATATGTTTGTAACATGCAATTCAACAACAATTTGTTTAAAGATCGCACAAAGGATAAAGTATATCTATCTATACTACTATATTAAAATAATAGACTCGAATTTTTAGTCTTTAATACCGAGAAATCGGAAGAATACTGTCTTTTGTTTTATATATTTTAAACATCATTGATACTTGAAGATTACCAATTTGTTTTTAATTTTTCTCAGTTAAGCTTCGCTAATAAATAATCAACGAAAATTCCTCAAAAAATCCCGGAAATCACCTGGATTTTTTGGCTTTTACAATCTTGCGCTTGCGCAATACATTCACGCTAACGGGATCTTTAATTATGTTTCCACAATATCACATCTGCATGAATAAACTCAGAAATGATTATACAAATACGGGTAAATTTTCATTCGACTTTTGCTATATATTCTGTTCATTTACATTCATGATTTCTTATGAGAGAAAGTATAAAATAATAAATATACATTTCAACTAAGTACTTACAAATGTACTTTCATCTTCGTGATGACAAAACATATTTGATAACATGCAAAAAAGTTACAGTATATTTGTTAGGAGAGTGAAGATAGAATATGTTTTATCGTAAAAATGAATAATGTCCTACAGACCCAGTTTTACAAAGAAAATACGTGTACGTTGGCGAAAAGGTGTTGAATTCTTCCATTCTATGGATTAAAATTTTTAGTTGAAAGGTATTTACAGTCTCAAAAAGGTTTGTTGTGATGTATTTGACTGTTATTTTCAAGGCAACTCCAGTCGTTCCGGAGCGATTCTGCAATTTTCTGCTACATTACGGGTATAAGGGAGGGCCTTTCCCGAGACACAGTTAGGTTATTCAAACTAAGGAAAGTGTAGTGAAATTAATAGCATTATTGTAGGCTTGTAGCTTTGCTATGTCAATGACAATAATAAGTTGTGTCGATGTACCTATTTCGTAAATGTCTGATATGCAATGTCAACCCGTGCACGCACGGATCAAAGTCTAGTATATTTCATTGGACAATGCCCATCAAATGATCAAATAATCAGACCTTTAAACATCATACAGAGATAAAACTTTCTTTACATTGGAAAAAAAAAATCATATATGCGATATTTACTATACTATCACTCGGTATGAAACATGTTTTGAAGCCTTGTGTATTCATATATATGTGCTTTAGATAAATAATGTCATTAAGAAAATAAAATACCATAAAACTGTCGTTAATTTTGCCACAAGAATTTATTCCGAACACGCTTACTTCACAAATACGGTCTAAATTATATTGGGATGGATAATTTACGTAAAATTTGACGTAGATAATTTTGTTAAAAGAGAATTTCACGGCAAGGCGCAGCTATTCAGGTTTTTGTGGGTTCTTAGGTGAACCCTAATTTATCTAATCAAGTGGTCAGCACTGCAGTTTTAATTGGTAAAGCCTTATATTCTCAAGCGTGTCTTAAAAAGGTCTCTGAGATTAGTTCGGCCCATGAAGTGCCCAACAAAATAATATTTTAGATGGTAAGAATATTAGACATGAGGACATTATTGAGGAAATACGGGTGGAGATGAATAGTCCATGGCTTATGAAAACCAACAAACCAAACAAAACATCTGTACCACAACACTAACAAGGGTCCAAGAAGGAAAAGGAAGAGGAAATGCCGACCTAAAAACTGTTTAACGAGATCTGAAAGACATGAGACTGACAAGGGGTAATGGTAATCCCATGACAGAGAAGCGTGGAAATCCCATGTCCCTGCTATACGTAAAATAATTTATTAATAAATTACAGAGTTGTGAAGATCTATAACAATAAAGAGGGATTGACTATAGCTAGCTACAATGCAAAAGAAACATGCAAAGTTTAATTCGTAAATACAAGTATTTTAAGTAAAGTATTCGGATTATCTTTCAATCTTGCCCACGAGCATTAAAAATATTTGTGATGCAAGGATTAACACACAAATACACCCACAATTCGCGTTGCTTTATCACGTCTAGAACAAGTTCCGCGAGAAAATAATGAGGAGTTCATGTATATAGTTAAGTAAAGTTTAATCCTTTGTATATCTTTTTGTCTTGAAACAGTGTAGCAGTTTAATTGTCCATGTCAATGTAAACTTCCTTTACAGCGGGGAAGGCTCTTGAAGTGAGGACAGGTTTTACTGTGCTAGTACATAATGTAATTGATGCACCATGCACCCTACGAAAGGTTGAACTGATGTAAGGTCATCCTGGTGGTAGTGTGGTGATCGTGTTGGGGTGGGGGTGGGTGGGATTGTTAGTGCCAAAATTTAAATGAATAGCTCTAGAGCACCATCATAAAAGAGGCGGCAGATCAAGTTATTTAACTGTTTTAATTTATTTGTTTGTTTCCCCCTTCGGGAATTCAAACTTTCAATAATATGAGACCAAAGAATAAGTCAGTAAGGGGATCAGATTCAGACCTTCGTCTGGCGTCAATGACCTGGGAGCAGGTTAAACAACATCGTCTGTGAGACCTCGGACCTACATGTACAAGGCCGAAGCCAAGAACAGACACATTATTGAAAACGGACCAACACTCCGCGCAAATATAACCTTATTCTGGTCTGTCTGACCATCGCAAAAGGATGTCTGTCCATCAAAACCAAAACTCCTGACAGATTGAAACTTTTGTACAATGTCAGACGGAAACGAAACCTACAGATGTAAACGATACAGACGGAAATGAAAAATGCAAGTGAAAACAACATTTATACCGACGGTAAACAGATTTTAGGGACGGAAAAGGAACATACACAGGCAGAAAAAAAATATAGACCAGTTCTGAGACTCTACACTCATGCAATGTTAATAACTGCCCTCAGCTACTGTAGTGTATTTTAGCAAATCAATCGTGCACTACCAATCCGTAATTCAAGAGACTGTGTATGATTTGAAGTCTTCTGTAAAGTGTCATGCTGCAAATTGTGAACTTACCGGGTGGCAGTATATAGAAAATTTACAAATTGTCCGGTTGTAAATTTTGTATTTACTGCTACCCAGTAGGTTCAAAATTTACGACATGACAGATGATATAATCATGCGTGTTAATTTGTTAGTTTATCGTTTTCGACATTTAGTCATTGAATTGAATGTATCAGCTGCATTGGGTGGTCGTCTTTTAACACCCTTTTTCACTTCTTTTAAACGCAAACACTGAGCCTATTATGAGGAATTTTAACCAACGATCGATCGAAATCAAAGCTAGGCCGCTAAATGAAAATAATGAAAGGAACTAGAACTTTATATATTTAACGACAGCTACTTCACCAATAAATGCTATTTAACCTTTCACCATTAAAAAAATATCACAGAAAATATCTTGAAACACAATTAAATGGACAAAATATGTCCTAGAAATGACATGTCAAGTTTATGACCCGAATAAAATGTTAAGATAAGTTAGGAATATGTTATAAACTCTTTTCCTTAATACTTAACTTATTTTTAGATTGCATGTCGGAGAGCTATTTATGTGTAATTAAACCTCTACCTCTCGATAGATATGTCAATGTCCGTGAAAACTCATGTTAGATTGAAACTTGATAAACCTCTTATATGTTTAGTTTCCAGATAAGTTAACTTAATCCCGATTTTATTATTTCCCTCTCAAGGACACATACTTCGAAGCTAATTTGTGTTGAAATGAATATTCTACGTTAAGAGATATCTTATTTTTGCTTGAGACTGGACTATAAAATTGCAGATTTTAATCTCGAGTTTTTATGAAACCGAGGAACGACTATGAAGATTTTTGTTATTGTAATTTATAGTTAAAACCGACATCTTTATAACAAACCCGAATCAACAAGTCCGGTGAATATGAACAAAATTACTTTTATGGGAACTTAACGAAGCCCATTAAGAAAATATATAGCCCAATATTTTTTTTCTGAAAACTTGATAATCAAAGATGAAAATGTGAATATTTGCCCGATAAAAGGGTTCATAAGTTCATGGCATTAATGGTTGCAATGTATTTTCTGGCCTTTGTCACGGTTCGTCAGGGACAGTATGGCTAGCCTATTGAGCTCATGTGCAGTTTGTCTACCCGGACAATACAAATATGCAAACAAGGTTACAATTTAAAGTGGAATTTCAAGGTTAAAATCCTGGACAAAATACTTAAACTCGCTAATAAAATATAAAAGAAATTCTTGAAAAGTATTTGGTATTTCAGCGAAAACCAGCCGTAAATAGAGTTTAATCTGAAAGTGTTCAAGTAGTTAATGTACATATATGAAAAACAAAAGAGTTTTTGGGTGTATCATATCTAATCCCACTTGTTGCCAAAACCGTCGCCACAAAAAATAGGTCTAGACTTTCAAAACGATATTCTACCCTGATAAATATCAGAAAAGGCTGCGATATTTTAGGTATTTTTTTAGTTATTGGCCAAGACCTTGTAATTTTGGGTTCTTGTATTACATTACAAACTTTAATATGGACGAAAATACTGCAACGAAGCAGTGTCAATGTCTTAAAGGAATTATTTAAAATTCAAATTGGAACAATTGAAGGTACACTGGTTGCCAACCAATATGTTTTATAAATTGTCACTTGACTATCAAAAACAGTCCTTCAATTGAGGGTTCAGAGGTCGTTTCAAACCCATAGTAGTGTTTATGATTTAAAAAAAAAAACGGGTACAAAATACTCTTTTCACATGGTATACCCTAATGTATTAGGAATATGACTAATGGATCTGTTATTGTTCATCCAAAAATACCATTGTGCCATCGTATAGAATATAAACAAATAAAGCATAATTATGTTTAAAAAAATTTAAAAGCTATTGAAAATTTATTTACCTTAACACTTTAAGTTTCCTCGATTACAATATGTTGATACCTTTAAAATATGATAGCAAAACACTTCGTAAAGAGCAACCTTATGGGGTTATATCTTTGCTTGCATCTGAAATTGTTCAAGCATATGCACTGCCACAAATTTCAATGAAAGCTTTTACATGGCTTCAAGAATCCACTTATCATCACGTGACCAATGTATTAGATGGCAAAGTATTTCAGTCTATTGTGCATTGTAATTAGAACATGTCCATGGATTGTACAGTTTAGAGCTGGGAAATGCATGCCATTTTAATTTAGATGAAGACTTACGGCTGGTAATTAGTCATAGAGCTATTAAATATCTTACTAACATTTTTCTTTAATTGATTGTGTCAATGTTAAAAAACAAACAAGAATATGTTCGGGGCTGATGAAACTTGATGGTTTAACCAAAAGTTACGTAACACTGGGGAAAAAGGGAAATAAGAATATTTAATCAGCTAAAAACGCCGTAAATCACACTTTCATCAAAGCAGGAATAAACCTCAGAAAATTATAATACCAAATTAGACTTCGCCCATCTCTTTGACTCTTGGAGAAAAAACTTCACCATCGTATGACATTACGTAATAAAGTTAAGTCATGGTCATTTATCTCTTAACAAAAAATAATGTAATACTGGCGTTTATGCACACTGCCTAAATATGCCAGCTTATCAATATCTGATTAATATTCTTTGATGATCCGGTGGAGAAAAAAAAAATCAAAATTACAACTGCACAATGTGACTTGGACCTCGAGCAAAATACGAATGAAAAATCGACGACAGCCATCAGAACTGTGTTCAATGTGCCAACTTTTTTGCCAAACCCATTTCAGAGAATTACTGCATATGGAATGACGAATGAGTGTTGTAAAATATACTTACAAAAACTGTGGCTATTTTCTCCCCCTTCCACTTATAAATTCACGGTAAATGTCACATCTTACACCTGAAAAGAGGACCAAACCGTCGTTTAAATGTTTACGTTTTAATGTCTAGTCAACCGTGAAGAATGCCAAAAGCCTGTATCAGCTGATTAGTATTAGCGGGAGATCTGGTCCGATCGGAATGGTGATTAAAACGATTTCACAGTCCTAGAAAAGAAGTGTTTATACTTCACGTGTTATCGCTGGTCCGATTCAATGATTGATATTTTCTCTGTACCGATTGATGCCATCTACATGTATTTCAATCAGAAAAAATGCGACTATTGACAATTATATAGAGGAGAAATCGGTCTGGTGACTTTAATTTTGTTTTGACCAAATCAGAAGAAGTTATGCAATGAAGCCTTGGTGATTTCTATAGGCATCTCGTATGTCTAATTAGCCAGGGTCCAAAACAATACAGGTTATCTATGCCGTGTATTGATTTTATTACATAATTTAAGATGTTTCAAAATTGGTGTATTTCTACCTCCAATTTCAAATGAGATAAACTAAATAATTAAAAGCAGGAATCGATGATAGAATTCTAAATTCTAAATGCATCACGAGAGAGAGAGAGAGAGAGAGAGAGAGAGAGAGAGAGAGAGAGAGAGCAAGCTTGGTGCTTTAAACAAATAACCTTGATCAATGTTTTAGTATTCGGATATCGTGTTCGGCCTACATGAAAAACCATACTTTTTTCAACCTAACACATTCAAAACAAATATAAAAATATTTAATTTAAGAAGTATTTAATTCAAGTGTATAGATACATTGAAATGGATTGAACAGCAGGCATAATGCCTATTTATGTTCTCTCCTGTAGTCAAGGTATAATATGAGTAATTATATAATTTTATATAAGATATATATATGAATATATATATATATATATATATATATATATATATATATATATATATATATATATATATATATATATATATATTGCAACTGAATTTTGTATAATAGATTAATATTATAAATAGCATTGGAAGGAGGTACAGTGCAAAAAAAAAAAATAATAAACAAAACAAATAGCTAATGTCAGGAAAATGAAAATCAAAAAAATAGAAAAATACTGGTTAATTGCTAAGGTTGAAAATAGAAAAAAGTAAAAAATATTTATTATACAGCCAATACTGTTCCATAGCTATTAACTATGGATGATGTACAAGGGGGCATTGCAATGTACCTTATGCTTTAGCCAATGAAAATCATGGTGCCTTGGAATTTTTTAAAAAAAAATTGTGAATGATAGATACATGGTTGTTTAGTCTTTGCCGTTACTTAAAATAAATCTAAAATGAATGATACTCTATACATCTAGTGTAACATACATGTAGTTTATTTACAAAGTTCTTTTAAAGGAAAAAAACTTCTTTAACACGAAAAATGCCCATAAATGCTAATCGATTTCGTGGAATTACAAATAAATAGGGGGTGCAGAAAACTGTGGCATAAAGAGATCAAATTACAGGTCGATGCACGAATTCTCGCGTGTGTTATCTAGATAAAACCAAACTTATTTTTCTTCTCGACTGAACAAAAGCTTTTTTAGCTTAAAGGTTTCTTGGTTTTATTAGAGAAAAGCAAGTTCAGTTTCGGATTGATTCAATATATAATTAGATTTTGAAAGTTACGATCTCACAATGGTAAACTTTTTTGACAATGTAGAGAGTCATGTTCTTCAGGATATGAAAGCGAAATAGAGCTCAATTTAATGGCATCCCAGTTTCTGGAAAATGGAAACTACATGGAAACCATTTAATTGTTATTTCCACTACATCTTACACATCTTCTCAACTCATTCATGGTTTACAGATGGTTTCAATATGCAGAAACTGTAAATACATGTATATAGTGTAAACAAAAATGGTTAATGAACTACGTAAATTAGTCTGAAAATATGTATATCTAATACATATCAATATTCCAACGAAGATAAGTTCCCATGTAGTTTCCATTTTTGGAAACTGTTTAATGGTTTGTAACATTGTTATCAAAGTTGTTGATGAAGAGGAAATCGATCGTAAAAAATACCTCTTGATCGCACATCTGTATCACTTAGGGCAATATGTAGATGAGCAAACAATGTTTGCCATATAACTGACTTGTGTTCTAGAGTTCAACAAGGACCGTTACAACGCACTTTGAATTTTTTTCGATGCGTTAATTTTTTGACCAAGTCAATGCATTTTGAATTTTTTTTTAAATTTCAAAATGCGTTTATATCGTCGAAAATAACACACTTTGAAATCAAAATGGCAGGGTTTGATACTTTTAAATTCAGCAAATATCTATTTTAATCGTGTCATCTTAAAGAGATATATCAAAAAGAGAACTCACAGCTAATTTGATAGATAAGTTCGGTCCTCGATTAAAAAGTTTTCTTAAAGCTAACGTACATGTAGTTCAACAAGAAAAAGTGGTGAGATTTGTATCTTTATCCAAAAAGACATAAACCATATCGCTAAGCAACCGTTCTACGTTTCATCACCTTTTTACCTTGTGAATATGTATGCAGCATGTTTGGTACCAAAAAAAAATGGGCTTTGCCAGATACGTGGCCATTTTTAGTCTATATTAATCTCCCTAAAAGAAGAGTTCTCTATAGAGATATGGCAAAATATTCAAATTTCAAAGGTAATGTGTAGATGAATATTGTCTTTACTAAATGATAGAACCATTTTAACAAGAGCTTGGACTTTGGGTAGTTGTGTCAATCGGCGATGTGACGTAGACCTGTCTATTTCATTGCTGGCAACTCAGTCATGGCTCTTTGAAATCAACAAGATTTGGTTGGCTTTTGAGATAAGACTACGGTGTATATTTCGCTTGAAATCAGCGTCATTTTAACTTGTTTTGACGCAAAAAAAAAAATAGATACATGTAGTTACATCCAATTGAAAGTCCAATGCCTTGTTAAAATGGTTCTAGTTTATAGCAAAATAAATCACCTGGAAAATTTTTAAGGAAGATTTGGCGGTTAATTTGTTGACCACATATATATGAAATATATATATATATATATATATCAGTGCAAGAAACATCATACCCTATTCATTAGATTTTAAAGATCATCATATTAATAACTAATTAATGATAGAATCTCAAAATTCGTGATTTATACATATTTTTTTTCAAAGTGCGTTATGTGTCTCGATAATAAACAAATATCAATATACCTTTATAACGCTCTTTGTAATTTTTTTTCAAAGTGCGTTGACTTGGTCGCAAATTTAACGCATTTTGGGAAAAACAAAATTCAAAGGGGATTGATTTGGTCTCAAATTTTACGCATTTTTTTTTTCTTTTTCTTTTTTTTTTGCAAAGTGCTCAATTTTTTCAAAGTGCGTTGCTACAAACGCTGTTTCCTAATAGAACGGTTTTTTGTTATTTTGAAACACTGCTAAGGAGACTTTTTTTCTGCAGGTTTCATCTTCACAGCTATTAAGTTAGTGGAAAGTATTTTAAAACGTACACATATATCAAATGTGTCAATTAAAAAGACAGAAGCATTTTTGTAATAAGAAAGACATGTTATGCTCATTTTAATGCATTTTTTGCATATAACGTATCACATAGCAAAAACCATTAATTAATATGAAAAAGATTTTATAGTAAAAGTAGAAAATGAAATACTGCATTTGATATTTGTGGGGTTTTTTTTCTGAAGTAAATGAAAAATCATCTCTTAATATACATGTACACTGCGAAAAGGTGGGCAATTTTGAAACTCGATAAGGTTAATCTAAAATCCATAGAACCAAAATTAATCCATGCTATGTATCTTTTTAAATTGATGACACGTACTTATAAATTTAATACGTATCTAAAACAATGAGAAGGCGTCTATTCATGATTTATGAAATCTAAGATACTAATTAAACATCGACGACAAAATTTAAACCAAATTCGAAACCTTATACCAAAAAAGTTTGCATAGTAATTTATCAATTTGTTTCAAAAATTATTTTTCTGTAAAATAAAGGCCATCTACTATACGAAGCTGTTATTTAAATTTCGTCCAAAAAATTATATAATTTTAATCACTAGTGTTTGATATGATACTCATTTAAAAAAAAAATGTTATAAGATTGCTTGCTGGTTTTCGATTTTACAAATTTTACAAGAAATCTTAATAAATTTCAACACAATTAAAATATCAATCTTATTATTAAATACTTATTCAGGCGAACGATGAAAACAGTCTGAATTATAAACAAAGTCAAAAGAGCGCTCGAAAAATAAAAATTTGAAACTTACTTTTCAAGCCCATTTTTTTCCGTTCAGTAAATTACAAATGTGACTTATTATTAATGCTAAATTGTGACAATGTATGAATTTTTAGACAACATCATTTGAAATTAAAAATGTGGAAATTTCTGAACTTACACTTTGATATATATACTTATCAATATAGACATGATTTGCACAATGTACTTTGTTTAAAAAACAGTACTAGTGATGATTACTTGCGCGAGTAAATCGACAATTAGTCACCTCATGAATTTCTTTATTTGTTCCCTAAGCGTTGACATGGAATGTTAAGAATTCCTTTTCTTTTTTTCAAATATGAAAGATACAATCTGACATTTTTGACACTTTTAGGCCAATGTAGTTAATTTAATTGATATGTTTGTGTGTAAGAAGTACATGTAAAAGTAAATAAAGGAATGATAACAAACATAGGAAAAATTCTACCAATTGCTGAAAACACGGCGATGCAGTCACGTGATTGGCCAGACAGCGACGCCATTGTGCATCATAAAAATTCGATTCAGACGAAGAAAAAAATTTGATTTATCATATCGACAGAACAAAGAGAATATCGTGCAAGCGCAATGCAGTGAACGTGTGAGACATATCAATCTTTAGGTTACATGAACATGTTTCTATTTAAGGGCTGGAAATGACGCGCCAACGGACGGAAACCGAAACAAAAAAGTCTGTCCAAAACCTGGTTTTTCTTTCGTCGATACACATCGAAGACAGTACAATGAAAGAAAATTTGGCGCCCCAATTCGATATATTTGTAGGCCAAAGCACAAGCTATACTCTCCGAGGTTACCCCTTTTAATAAAAACAGCTTTTAAAAATGGCTATTATTGTGTCAATTTATTCGGAAGTCCAGAGTTCCGCAAATGTTAAAGGCACTTCTGCACTGGATTAAATTTTACGTTTTTATTAGAGTTCAGGTATATCTACTTAACATTGTACTACAGTATTTATTTAACCTTGATCAACCTCTTGGTATTTTATGAATAATTATAATAAAATCCTGTCCGACAAGTTTAGCAAGTAATGACCAAGAATACTTCATGTTAACTGCATATTAACTGGTTTGGAAGATTCAAGGAATAGTGTGATCTCATATTATAATATATTCTGTCATCGATCTGTTTAATTAATGATAAATGAAGGTAAAATTGCATTAAGGTGACAAAAATCGTACACCCACCTATATCATTATGAGTCACAAATCGGAATGAAGGATGGGGAAAGATAGCAATTCGATGCAGTGCCTTAATTTTTGTTAACCCCAGTCAATATAATTGGGTCATTCGTGAAACACATATTCATATAGTTCTCATTTCTTTTCTTATTAAATCCTTATTTAAAAAAGTAATCATTAGATATTAAGTAGTGCATCCACAAATGAGGATAAATGGAATTGAATCTGTGAATTTCATAGATTTAATAAAAGGGGAGGTTGAGAAAACAGAACTTATTTATTTTGTAAAGTCTCTATGGCCATTTATCACTGAGAATCATATAGTGTACGGTAATGAGGCAGACATCATTCCAAGCACATTCAAATGACTAAACCCAGTACAAAAAAAATTACCTGAATACCCTCTCTAATGCATGCCAATCTGTTTTCCTGTCTTGACACTAAATACGCCTATTCATTGTGACAAGACACTGGAGAATTTTTTTGCACCCCCTTCCTTTCCAAAAGAAATCACTGGATTTTTTGGTCAAAATAATTAATATAAGAAACGTTTTACAGTCTAATAAGTTTGTCTGGAATCAATCGGATATATCCTAATACTATTCACCCAGTGTCTAAACACCCAAACAAACATGTCTTATGCGCAATTCATATACCATAATTTAAATGAAATTAAGTGAATATTGACGAAAGTTTTTGGAACCTTCAGGGATATGGTAATTAGTTCCCTCATTAAACCTCGTCCTTTCTGAATCTTTTGATGTTTTTTTTTTACCTGTACATCAAGATCAGACGACTAGTTTTTATACTTAATAAATCTAATAAAAGAAAAAAAAATTATATACCCAAACATTACAAAGTGCATTAATTATTAAGTGACTGGATATACATACCATTCATTTGAAAATCGATTCTTCCTTTTTGTCCAGTGAGTCAAATGGATCGTACTGAAATAAAAATGAACAGAAAAAAATTACACGCACAATGCACGAACATTACGAATTAATTTGCATAAAATTTCAGGAACACAAAATAATATGCATATATACGGACGAAACAAAAATTATTATGAATCATTCGTGAAAAATTCTATACGTAAATTGACGAGTAAATCTATAGCCTAACGTGTCTTACCTAACAAAGTTTAAGCCATATATATACAGTATGATGTTTTCGATGTGCTGCGCTTGTATGCTAAAACGAATCGGTAATAAAATAAAATACGAATCAATCGATATTGAGGATCGAACGCAAGCAGCTAGGACCTATCTGGCCTATGGAGCTTTAATTGGGGCCATTGTTATCTCGGAATAAAAGTCCTGCTGTTTGATCGAGTCTTTAACACTTCTGTAGCGTCAAATCGTGGTAAACAAGAAGTAATTCAATCTGAATCCATCGCCCCAAATGCAGTAAAATGTCTCTGTTTGAATTAATTCATCTCGAAAAAGACCCGATTACTGCTGGATTAACCCGCATTTTATGGCTGAAATGATGAAACATGGAGAAAAGCTGTTATCATAGGGCATTTCTTTCTGGGTTTTGATGAGGAAATTTACTTTATGCTACAAAAAAGCTTTTCTTTGAAGCATGTTTTGGGGAAATTGCTTTCGTAATTGAGTATTTTCTTCTATTTTGGAATTTAGATTGAAGTCACTCCCAAGATTAAACAAAATAAAATGGGATTAAATTTTGTATTAAAAATTGACAGCAAAATTCTGCAAGCTCTGCTGTTTTGAACTTCTAGATCTTTCTCGGTTTTTGCCGAATGAATTTTGTTCATGTAATATCATTAGTGACAATGTTTCTGGCAAGTTAGGCCAAGTCCACTGTGTCACTTGTACTTTCTGTTTTTTAAATTTTTGTTACTTACACGTTACTCCTTGTTTTTAATTTATTTATTAGTTCTTTTTAGCATTAATCTAACTACAGCATTTTATATTTTACCAGAAAATCTAATAAAATCCCATGACACTTTTCTAAATCAAAGTACAATATGCTATGCCACGTGAATTGATTTTAAACCATTCGTTGATCATGGAAAACATGAAATACAGGCAGGGACTGTTTGGTCGTTTTCACTTCATTAAGAATGACTCAGTTTTATTTCATGCAATGTACTAAGCAAAACTTGCATTAAATCCTGTAATTATCAAATATTTTAGTCAGCTGTTAGAAAATACATATTCCGGGGTTGTCTGACTGGAAACGCAAAATATTAGCTCTGTAAGAAGCGAGACAACTCTAAATAAAATCAAATCTAACGAGGGGAGGAGTTTGTGTTTTTCATATAGCAGTGGTAATTTAATATTGATATAAAAACCCTAGCCATAACCCCCACCTTTTATTTAGAAAATGATTCAGGATGAAACACTAATTTGTTTTATTAGTGAATGTCGACAGAATCCTAAATGATTGCTATAAATGACTATAATTATATGTAGTTTATTTGGTAAATACCTACGTGTCTTACCCCCCCCCCCCCCCCCCTCCCCGTATTTCAATCGGACCACTTAAACTGTGCTATTAAAGACCAAGAAGGATATTTTCTTGGATTGGGTCAGGGAGGGAGGAGAGAAAGGGACCGGGAACAGAGGAGATCAAATTCTTCTATTCAATATCAACGTTCATGTATATAATACATGTACTCTCTCTCTCTCTCTCTCTCTCTCTCTCTCTCTCTCTCTCTCTCTCTCTCTCTCATGATAATTTGAGCTGCTTATCAACCGCAAGATTATGAATGGTAACTACGACGCCACAGTCCACGTAAAGTGTTACGGTTTTAAATCCCCACTTATACAGATTAAAAAAGTCTTTAATTTTATGAATGGGAGCCTCCAACTTAAAGTACAACAAGACATGGGCTCGGTCAATATTGACTCGGCCGGAATGTTTGAGAAAACCACAATTCCCGTTGTCCAATACACATTAAGAAAAAAGGACGAGAACATTACGAAATTAAGGAAAAGTGGGAGGGATGGGGGTGAAGGTCATTTTATTTGCGCAATATCTTTTCTCATTTTCTTTACGTATATGAGGTGATATACCGGTATATGCAAAAGTCTCGTGATGTTTATACATCGCGTGACCATGAAATGTTTCAGAATCTTAGATTTATTAAAAAATATAGCTTCATACATTTTATTGCATTATAAATATAGCCTACAGTCAGGATGGAAGGTTAAGGTCCCATAAAGTTTCTTGGTTGTTCTAAGACTTTTTGTAAATATTAAAACACTTATAAACAAATCTTATTTAAATTCTTGAATTTCAAATTTTTTAACCTTTTGCACTGACAGATGTGGCCAAAATGATGGGGTCTAATAAAAAGTCCCCATCACTCAATGTAGATACGAATTAGTACAACGGACCACCGGAGACCCACCGCTTAGTACTTATGTATGCATGCGATGACAATTTTATTGGTTTGGGAACATTAAGCTCTCAACCGCTCATCTGTTATCATCTGTAATTATCTAACAAGGGAAGTATTTCGTTCACTGTAACTCGCTGCTAAAACCAAGAAAACGGCCAACATTCCAATTATGAATGATAAATCTGTTGTGTTTGAATTTTGGTCAATGAACATTTTTTTTTATAGAATTATGAAACAAGGATTTATGAATATTTCCTTTTAACACGTAATTGCAATAAGATTGTATCACTCCGACCCAGACACTGCAGGAAAGTTTTCACCTGAAAAAAAAATCGAAACGACCCGAGTAAGGTCGGGACCACCCTAGTATCGGGTATTGATTTGTACAGAATTATGATAATTCTACCTAGGTATAGATATCAATTTGTAGAACCCCGCAGACCAATCCTCTTTTGATGAAATGATAAAATACAAAAAAGTTTTATATTTATGTCACAACACAAACGTTTTGGTTTTAGATCTTTGAAATTCCAATTGATAAAATCAGTCAAAAGGTAAATACGTTGGTTTTCTTTTTTAGTCGAAAGGAATTACGAGCGATTAAAATCTTTTTAAAGCCAACGATCTTAAGTGAATGGCGCAGTCTTTTCTAAAGAGAGAAAAAAAAATGAATGAAGAGAAAGAATATCAAGAAAAACACGAAGTGTAGTCGATTTTTAGTGCCGCCAGAAGAGTTTGGAGAACGGAGCCATGGAGTCTTTTTTATGAATTCCAAATCGTGCACAGCCGGGGCCCCATACATCACTGGTTATTGCCCTCTTAATTATCTTTATCTTCAATGGTGATGCTAATTGTTTGTCAACTACTGAATTCAAGGTCTAATTTGTTTAACATAACAATAAGTTTTATGAATTTTTATATCTCATGAAATTTATTTTATGAGCATTATAGAATATGGTAAACTAAGTAAAAGAAGATGATAGCGACCTTAGATAAATAGGAGTGTTGTCGTCAAAGGTTTAATTGTATATGTATCAGCTCCAATTTTCAATTCTTGGCTTTGAATATTCTTATCAGACATAACATCATTATACATATTTGTTAATTATTTATGAAACGGTTATTGCCTATAGCTTGCACAAACAAATAACCACCTCATTCCAACATCGTTTGCCAAAAAATATATCATTCATAAATTTTTGAAAATTTCATTAAGGTTTCCCCAAAACTCAACTACATTAATCTTTTTTATTTTCAAACAAACATTAATAATATACTTTCGTCATACATATTCTGTGTGGATTTCACCAACAAACTTGGGTTGCAAATTGCAGGTGCATGTAAAAGTCCATGAAACGCAAAAATGAAAAATGGCGAACTATTTGATTTTCTGCCAAGTGTACGAAATTCATTTCACGCATTTTGAATAAATGACCTGTTGGCATCCGTCAATGGATCTACATTTTTTGTGTCTACTTTATCTAACTTATTCATATTGTTGATTTTGGCACGTGAAAATATTTGCATTATTCAATGCTGCGAGTAAAAATGATCCCTGATACTCGTATGCACCATCAGGATTATATGCGGGTTTTATCTAGAGTATTTTAATTTTCTGTGGAAGACTCCTCACCTGCTAGAATAAGTGTCTATTAACCCATTTTAAGTATTAGACACGCAATGTGAAAGGGTCTAGGCCTAGAGTCAGACTATACAAAGTAACAGAAAACCCCTTGAAATCCTTCTCGTAAATTAATTTCACGATCTTCCTCTCGGAAATTATGAAAATACAAAGCACAAATTGTTCGACTTGAATGATTTTCTCACATAATATCTAGGCCCCTAGGTCTACATTTTCTTTCAATGGCACTGGTATTCAAAAATATTTTGGTGTGTTGATGTGAAATATGCCCCTTTTGGAACTCTATTACAAAAGTCCACTTATTATGTTATGGTATGTTTTGACAAGCATTGTACAGATGTTAGCCGACAAATTGTGTCATACCTATATAAATGTACCTATGTTCATATATACAGAGCTTTCTTTCTACAATGATTGGATCTAGGTCCGCTTTGCCAAACATGTCAAGTTAAGGTACTTCAGCCAATATTCCAAACTGCTCAATTGTGATTTTTGTGTAATGTAAATCTTGTTTGAAAAAAGGATTTTAATCTAGATAAGAGCATTTCTGTTGCGCATCGTTCAAATTGCATCGAAAAAAGTCAACAATCACGGTTGGTGGTTCAGCTAATAGGGAACCATAGGAAAAAAATCAACAAAATGGATACTCAGTACATATGTATCAAATGCATACTGTATATATGCTAGAGATGCTTAGGCAATTTTATGA
Source organism: Magallana angulata (assembly GCF_025612915.1). NCBI lineage: Eukaryota > Metazoa > Mollusca > Bivalvia > Ostreida > Ostreidae > Magallana > Magallana angulata. Next base: position 31,015,286 of record NC_069116.1, read on the forward strand.
TGATTCTACAAGAAATGTCGTATGATAATTTGGTTCTCATTTGTATTTTTTGTAAACATCTTACGAAGATTTGAAATGGCAATCATTATCGTGCCGAATAAATTATTCATTGGATTTGCATAGCAAGATGTCTCGAATAGCAATAACGTGTGCTGGATATTAACAAAACTGATTTGGAAATGAAAATAAAATTGTTCGAGCAGAGAACAATTAAAAATGCTGCTAGGCAACATGAATGAATTCACACAAATATATGATGTTCAAAGTTGAACGATTTTGTCAAAGAAAAAAGTGTTGTTTTTCAAACTTTTTTCCAACAGCTGCATGGTAGCAAAGAAAGGAGATGTAGGTCAAACAATAAAGGTATTCCGCTGTGATCTCACCGCATTAAAATTCTAAAGATTTTGTATTTTCCACAGAATTTCTATCAATGAACGTAGTTTCCTTATTGTTTGGAATCATACATGTACTATTATACATTCCCTTAAATTCTTTCTATTTACAAATTATTCCGCCTTTCCCCTCCCGATTTTTTTGTGGTCAGAGTTCGCCTTCACCCCACTCCCTGCCACCGTTGTTAAATGCAGATGGTAACCAAAAAAAACCGATTAAATTTAATCTGCTGCAACTAGGGAATTGGAAGTTACCTCATCACCAAAACATTTCATTGGCACTGGTTGACGCAAATTATTTAAGGGTTTATGGAGGAAAAGAAGATTGTAAAAAATCCCTTGACTTTTGCAGGATAAGTTGCCGGGGTCTGGCCTGAATCGCGTTCAAGGACTGGCCCTTCTTTTTTTACGTTCCGAAATTGCATAAGGACAATGGCCTCTCTATGGAGAAAGTAGGACTTAAGTCCCCTTCGGCTGGCTGATCCTTCCTCCATGTAGGCTAATCTACCTTAATGAGACAAAAACCCGCGAAGCGTAATCGGGGTAGAAATCCACATGTATCCATTTCACTAAATCTTCTAAAGATGAATGAAAATAGGTTAAGATATTTTTTGGTGAATCAGGCCGATTAAGGTCAAGGACCACGTCTTTTTATTTATTACAAAATGTCGTTGCATAAATTGTTAATTATCTTACATTTATTAATTCATATATCTCTTAAGTGTTATTTACTTAATAACACTTAATATTTTTTCTGACATAGATTTGAATGAGAGCACTCCCTCAACACTCTACTCCCATCCTTTAATTTTTAGTTATGATATGATGTAGATATTCGTGTGTCGTGTTTGAAAATTTTAAAAATGAATTGAAGCCGGCCGTTCGATTTTATATATACATGTACTCCTGTCCCAAATGACATTTTTTAATTATCTCTTTGTGAACTGTAAAGAAGTGGAAATTAACAAAAATCATTTTATGATACTTGTGAAGCATGGTACAACGACTCAATCAGTGTCATATAAATTTAATCACACGTCTAAAGAAACATTTTTAGAACTATTACCGTGATTTGCATAGCTAATTAGCAATCATTAGATACATGACTACAAATTATCCACACATTCATTAATTAAAGCAAGTTACAAACATTCTGATTAGTTAATTATCAATACGGTAATTAAGGAATATTCCCATGTCCTATTCAGATTAAAAGAAAGAATTCCATATTACCAAATTTGTCTTGGCCAATTTTTAACTTAGTTACCAGTATTTGTTGACATGATAATGTATAATCTTAGAGTGGACCCTGAGTTATTTGGAAGTTTATTACTCCAGGCCTTTTATCTATTTGAACCAATATTGTCTGTCCTTCTGCAGTGTGCATTCAAGTTCGTCCATTTGATCAAGCTTTACTGAATTCCTTCAGAGATTTAAATTCTCTGTATGCATTCCACATGTTCCATGTCTTGGCATATCCCGTAATTCACACTGTTGCGTGTCTGGCTTTAGTTCAATGCAATGACTTCTTTTCAAATCTATGCATGAACATTTAGAATAACTTTGTGGGTCACTATTTTTTTTCTGTCATTTGTTATATCTGATACCGTAGATATTTTTCATTTATAAGTTCATAATAAGAATGATACAATATAATGTATCGCTTCCCAAATGAAATATACAAGTTTGTATGTATGAATGAGCATAAAATGTATATCTTAAAAATATTGAAAATATAGGTACAGTGTATATATAATTCACATGTAATAGTTTTGAAATAATTTAACATCTCTCTCTCTCTCTCTCTCTCTCTCTCTCTCTCTCTCTCTCTCTCTCTCTCTCTCTCTCTCTCTCTCTCTCTCTCTCTCTCTCTCTCTCTCTCTCTGGATTAGTCCAAACTACTAGTATTCGAAATCAAACTGATTTACATGTACAAGTATACAAGCATATATGTCCATATAAGATTAAATGCAATTTATTTTCTCACATAGTACATTTTTTCTCATTTTCTTCTTAGCAATATAATTGTTAATTCAAATTTGTGTTTAAAGATCCGTTTTCGGTAATAAAGATACAAAGATATCAAAATTTGCAGGGTACATGTATGTGTTGTTGTTTCAACTATTTTGCAATACATGTTATGTCCGAAAGCGATCTAATCACAATATTCCGGCCACCGCAAATGAGTGCTAGAAAATGCACGATTTTCTTTTGTTACGCTAATCGCTGATACACCTATAATAACATTTACCAGTTTCTAGCCAAATAAGATAAATTTACATGTACAATGTATATGGAATAAACAGACACAGAAGTCCTACATGTATATAGTTTCTAGCAGAACCCCATCACTGAAAAAATTGCAATTTTTAATCATGCATCTATAATTAAAGATTATTTAAACGACTATGTATTGAAAAAAACATGATGGTGATCTAGAGTTACTTTATCTATTTAATTTTGCTACTATCCGCTATACGGCAGTGTATATCCGTTATACGACATTGTCTATCTGCTATACGATAGTGTCTATCTGCTATACGGTAGTGATTATCCGTTTATCGGAAGTGTCTATCCGTTATACGGCAGTGCCCCTCCGTTATACGACAGTATCTATCAGCTATACAATAGTGTTTATCCATTATAAAGCAGTTTCTTTTCGTTATACGACAGCGTCTATCCGTTATATGGCAGTGTCTATCCGTTATACGACAGTGTCTATCCGGTCCGTTATACGTTTATATCCGGTAATTTCTATCCGTAATATGGTAGTGTCCATTCATTTTACGATAATGTCTATTCTTTATAAGGCAGTGTCTATACGTTATACGACAATGTCTATAAAAATCTATTCTTTATCCGGCATTGTTTATCAGTTATACGACAGTGTCAATCCATTATAAGACAGTGTCTATCTGTTAAACGACAGTGTCTTTCCAATATTTGGCAGTGTCTATCCGTTCATCTTATGTCTAACTTTCTATCGATCCTTTTAGCACCCGCTGATTGGTCCATTCATTTATATAAAATATGCATGCGCGGATCCAGACAATATCTTCAGGGGGGGTAGGGGGTCAGAGGGATTTTTGTGTTTGACAGGGAAGTTCGAGGCCTTTTTCGGTAAATTTACAATGTGAACTAGATATTAATTTGATTTTCCGGACCCCCTTCTTTCTCTAGATCCGCGCATGCTATGGTCAACGATGAACTTAGTTTGCGTTTTTATATTAATCTTTAGAAGATATAAATTTTGATATTTATTGATGTGATTTCAAAATTGCATTATTAAATGACGATCGCTAGATAGTAAGCTATCATAATAAAATCATATCAGTAAAAGTTAGGACTGTGACTACTAATGCAACTCACAAGTAAATATTATATCATTAGATGTTACTACAATGGTTGTTTTCGTTGATCTATTCTTGCCATTTTCCAGGTTCCTCACTATTCATAGAAAAGTATCTAACAAGTATCACTTGTTTATCTCTCAAACTGAATCTGTTCATTCAATGTGCCAATATTCATACATTGGTCTATCATTGATCCAGTTTCTAGACAAAGAGGCTGTTCATTTGTACATCTCTTTATTAGCCTAGTATCCGTTAGTTCCCCAATAACTTTTCTCCAAATGATTCAAAAATATTTTTGAAGACTTCAACAATTTCACCATGATAATCGCAGTCACTAACCTGCTAAAAATGAAAAAAAAAAAACTGGTAGAAAATAAGGACAATGTGTTTGGTCGTTTTTTTTTTTCACACGTTTTTAATTGCACGTGATTCATATAATGTAAACAACATCTTGCAACGTTGATCTTAACTCTTTATTGCCTTTCCAAGAGATTAAGTAATGGGTTCTAAATAGCGGTCAACGGTCGCATATGGTCCCTTTGTCAAAATAGCTTTAATAGGACTTAAAAGGTCTTTACAAATCCAGTTGAAATTTTACAGAGAAGACCCTAAACAAAAACGAAATGAAGAGAAGCCTCAACATTTTATTCTCCGTATCGGAAGTAAAATCACGTCAATCGATCATCGCTTATTTGTATTTTGATTTCTGCAATACTATAGATCCATTGATGACTAAACTGTATTTAGTGTCGTCAGAAATCAGAAATTTAAGAATCACATATTAAACTATTCATCATGCATGTAATATATATCACAGAGAATCAAAGTAACTTCCTTTCATGTTTAAGACAGCTATTCATCTGTATTGTATTCTCAGAATATAGACCTTCGTTTGATGTTTTGATTTACACCTTGCGAAGGTTCATACCAAGTTTCTCAAGCCTGGATTTTCTTTCAAACATGCCAATTTTCTTTTTAGATAAATTGCATAAAAATGTACGTGATTCCTCATTTTTGATAAAGTTTCAAAGGTTTTGACAAAATATTTTTATTAGTAATTACAGAAATTACATCTTAAAGAGGCATGGTCACGATTTCGGTAAAAAATTATTTTTCCGATTTTAATGTTTACAATGCTTCAGTTAGGCATTTTTAATAGGCAACAAAAATTTGAGTATCATTTGTTGAGTTTTAAGCAAGTTACAGAGTTTACAATTCTTTGCTATGTAAACAAAGCTTTTGTTTACATTTTGAATGTTGAGATGAAAATTCCATTTTCAGACCTAAAATGAATGTGTTAAACGCTAAAAATGAATAAGACAATAGACAAATCAGCTTGAAAAAGATTTTTAACTGGTATATTAAACATATGTAAATAAAAACAAGGCACTAGCCTTGTTTACATGACAAAGAGTTGTGTGCCTTGTATCTTGCTCATAACTCTACAACTGAATGTCAAATTCCACTTGATCATTAGAAATACATTACTAAAGCATTGTAAATAATAAAAATAGTAAAATTTAATTTGACCAAAATCATGACCATGCCCCTTTAAGATTGTAATTTATTCGATTAAAAGGAAGAGTTGGTTAAATAAATAAATGCTAGCCAGTGTACTCTTTGAGAATCTGTTATCTGAGACAAAAACAAATTGACTAAAAGAATTGTCATATAATGGTACATTTGTCAGTGCATTTCTTAATTTATCATAATGATTAATAGATAAAAATGCGTGAAAATACGGATATATGAAAAGACGACATAACATAAACATCTTGAAATTATTATTAGCAAATTCTTCATAAAAATAGTCTTAAATAAAACGCATATAAATAGATAAAAATTCCTCAGGATGTTCGAAGATTAATTTTATGCTGTAGGTTTTGGACTAAATGCATTTTTATAATGCGCACATTAATTATTAATATGCAAGTTCTATCTATTAGCAAATTGAACCAAAAAATGTATACAATTAATTAAACATGGATGAAGTCAAACTTATCTGAGCTTATGTAATAAATTATAAACACTATGTTCCATCCTTTTTAATGAGCAGATGGTACATGTACAATGTACATGCAATTCATGTATATAAAAAAAAAATTCTTGGGTAAAGTGTATCGTAGCAACAGTGTTTGCTGAGGTACTCTCAGCGAACCAGGAGATCTTGCATGGTCATTGATCCCATCACTGTTGCATAGGAAGTTTCGCTTGTTTAAGAATTTATTCATACGGTGTGTAGAAAATACCACGCCATTTCACCTGTGTCATCAATCATAAATTCCAATGATAAAAAACTGCGCTGTTTTTTCCATAAATTTGTAAGCTGATAAGTGTTTTCAATGACATTCGCAAATTCACAACAATTAAATACATGTCCATACGTAAAATGAATATTTTTTCATACTTAAACAAACCTTAAACAGAGGTGACCAAAGAGTACAGAGCTTATCTCGACGAAGCATCGCCTACATGTTCATACGAGGTCACCATCATCATAAGATAGCAAATAATATTTCAAATTAAAATACTGAAATTGTAGATTTTAAAATATACAATTTCAGTGTACACGTATTAAAAACACTGATACATGTACATGTGTAACCACTATCTTGTATTGTATAATACAGAATCATTTTATATGATATTACAATATCATATCATAAAGTATTATATCATATAAGAATTTATCCTCATTCATATCGTATTATATTGTATCTTATCATGATTCTATTTCATATCTTATATGACATGATTAAATATTGTATTAAATAATTTATATACCTGGTATAAAAAGTAAAATACAGTGTTACATGTACCTCAACCTTTAAGGACCAGTTGTTACTTTATGTGAGATGCTCAAGAAATTTTACTTTGATTAAAACATCTGAACCTGTCAAGTTCATTAGTACCACAAGATGCACCAGCCATACAAGCTTGGTAAAGATAGTAATAGTTAATAACTTAGGTACTGTCATTTTAATACACGCGCTCCAAAAACTTAAACCTTCTCCAAAAATGATAGCCTCCTGTCGCATTTCACATTCATGGCTCAGATTCAGCATTCAAATCTGTTAAATACTTCAGTATTCCCTGATAAGATAGGACCAAAACTAACCTAGGTATCGGACCGATTGCCAATGGTATATCATAAGTTTCCCGCGATTTTGTATCGGTGAGCTGAAATATACCGGTATATATATGATAAAAGTCGACCAGTCCCGATTTGATGAGTATAATGTATCAATTTGAATAATTTTGACATTCTAATCATTAAAAAAATTACTAGTACGTATAGTAAAGAAATGCCTGAAAGTACCTTTGTACTTATACATAAATAATGATAATAAACCGAATTCATTGGCATCAAAATTTTGCAACTGTTTGCTCGTCAGACCTTTTAAGATTAGCGTCAAAGTCCACAGGGGTCTGTATGCCGGTTCTGCTGCCAAACCTTCCATGTTTCTATAGGATAGACCACAGGAGAGGCTTTGACATTGCAATGACCCAATTTACACTGTAAAAAATCAGGATAATCCTTAGGGGTCCCCGAATCTTAATGAATCAGCTAATCCATATATCTATATGGCTAACCGCATGCATTCTGTTGAATAGCCATTACGGTTACTTATTATTTAAGTTTGCAACAAATATATTGATAGCACTTGCCAAGTTATAATTACGAAAAATGCTAATCTCTTATGGCACTTTGCATACCATTCACGATTGAAATTTTGCTGAGGATTAAGAAAATGGGTGCCAAATATATTGGAATTAAAATTATTGTTTTTGTTGACAATTTTTGTTCTGCCTTTTTATTTAACGCCTTTCTTTGCCTCTCCTTTTGCACAACAGCTCCAAAGTCGTTAAACTGTATTTAAAGGACAAGGGAAACCAAAAAAAACCCATTGAACAACAAGTTGGATTAGGAGCGGGATAAAATTTCTTTAATATCATACTTTCTCTCTTTTCCAAGTACATATTCATGTTCTTTCAAACTTCGATTTTGAAACTTGTTCTCTTTACTAGGTTACTGCGTAACGAGCAAAACAGTCCGTTAAATGTTCATATATTTTCCTCTCATTTCCATGATAATAACCATGATTTTTTCATACATTGTAGTTCGAGCTTGCAACCAGGAAAAGATATCTCTTTAGTAGTTTTCTAGTTATCTACTAGTAACAAAACATCTCCGAGTCTATGTGGATAACGATCGAGATCATCATCATCATCATCACATCATCATCATCATAATCATCACCATCAGGTTCAAAGACCACATATCTTTATGTACTTGACCATTTAAAAAAAAACCCCACTGTAATACTGTATGCATTTGGTTGATACCTTATAATGTCATAAGAGTGTTTGTATTTCCGAAGAGTAAAAAATAAGGTAAATTCATTGTAAAGTATATATAACATTTTAATTTGTTCAAAAAATAAAACAATAACATAGTCATTTATCAAACATACATTTATGTATTTACAAACAAGTGAATATCCATGACTGTTGAGTAATATGCACATGGCTGAATGAAAAAAAGCAAAATAAATACGGCTTTTGATTTTGCAATAAGAGATGTGCAGCTTGCCAAGAATGGTTTGCATTCAATTCGAAAAATCTGACAGTTCAATTACAACACAAAAACTTATGGCAGCTTTGAAGAGTTAGTTTGACATTACTTTAAACATATAAGATTCGTACTCTGTACTTTGTCGTTTTCTTTAAGGTGCGTTAATTAACATTTACATTAGCATATTAACAATAATTTGTTAGAGATTGACGTTAATGTTACAAAAACAAGTACATGTACATGTAAGTTACCCGGGATAACCAGGGTTGTCTTGTTGTGCACAACTCAAGACTCCGTATATCGGAGCGTTTCCGGAATGTTAGGGAAAAAACAACAACATATATTGGCAAGAGAACATATACATAATATGTGCACAAACAGACGCCATTTTGATTGCATACTCTAAGCCGACAACAGCATATTACATATAGAAATGATGAGAATCGGATTACCCGTATAAAGATGAGGATATAAAATTTTTATATGCTGCGTATATTTATAAGAACAAATATCTGTACCTAAGTAACAATAAAAAGGACCATGCTCAGTTGGTATGATTATTCATAAACCATATACAAATGATAAATACGCATATGGATACAAGTTACGATCAAGCACCTGTATTGTGGTTATTGAGTTAATTATCAAAAACTGTCAATTTATTGGCGCAGGTCCTAAGCGGTCCTTATGGCTGCCATATAGGACCTGTACATGTTCCAAAAAGCGGGGCCACTTATCGCAATAATAAACAAATACAATCAATTGATATGGTCATAAATTACACCTGTATGCTAATTCTGTGTACAAGAAATGGTTTGACGGGAAAGTAATACGAACCCCCCCCCCCCCCCCCCCCCCAAAAAAAATGGTAATTGATAACCTCAAAATTGACAGGAAACGTATGAAAAGGGATTAAATCAAGAAACAGAAGAAGCGTGGTAATAAAAAATTAATTAATATCATATACTGGCTTTTCAAATGAGGTGGTTTGAATAAGACATTGCAAAACAACATTGTAAGAGATTTTCATGGGCACTCAATTTGTCAAGTTTGAAAAAAAAAAAATCTTTGAGTAAAGCTATAGCAAGGAATGCTCTGGAAAATTTCCAGACTGAATACAATGTTCTTCTATAGTTCAACTGCATTCTAGTGGATATAGACCAATTAGATATACTTCATAATTTCAAAAGAAGTTGAAAAAAATCTTATCTTAAAGAATCACAAATGCGATCCCCTAACACTTTTTTAAGTGTTCAAAAGGCGTAACAACATGGCTCGTCACGGCTGACTGGCTATTTCGTGTCAATTACCTATCGCGCACCTGTTCTTTGTCTTACATCTTAACTAGATATTGTCCAGTATTATCATTATGAAAACTTTGCCAAATCTACGACAGGAAGAAAAACTCAATAATTTCTCGTGTTAGATATACTTTTGAAGCTTCATTTGCTGTCTTTTTAATTCAGATGGCTAAACGTGCAAAGATCGGCTTATAAAAGGGGTCGCTATTATATTTGATACGAACCGGGGCCCTCTTAGTTTTTTTCTGAATGAGATCGGTACAAAAAGAGTATTACGCCAATTGGAGAGTTTATACCAAAGATTACTTATGGAATGCGCCTTAACGCCCATAACCATCATATTAAGAAGATTGAAATAAAGAGCCAGTAGTTACATTATAATAACAGATTAGGAAAAGGGTACTTTGTTAAAAAGACCAAAGAATTGAGAATTAATCCTGATCGACGGGGAAAATCTACACTGATTCCAATGTATAAAATACAACAATCAGAAAAATATATACATACAAAAATAAATTGCACCTTTTTGTGACACATTAAGAAAGTGTCAACAGACAGAGAAAAATATTCAACAATTCCCAAGGCTATCGTATCATAAGCACACAATTTACGTAAAAGTAAGGATTGAACGAAAATACAAGGAAATTCCAATGAGTTTTCTCATTTATCGTTTTAGATCGCAATTCTTATCGATTTTGCAGCTATGACAGCAAACGTGTGCTAAGTGACATTCTAGCCGGGGGAAATTGGACAATTAGACCATTTATGTAACAGGTAATGAAGACGTCCAATAAATCTCATCAAAACCTGTCCAATATCAAAGTGTCCTCACGAAATATCACAGACTTTGCTTCCTTTTTCGCCCCAATGGCCGTGCTCGATGCTTCGGCAGTGGCATTGGCAGATTTCGCTCCTTAAAAGAACAAAATCTGCACCCGGTTGCTTTAACTCATGGGATGAGTTTGCTAGTGTTAATCAGTCCTAGCTTGAGATGAAAATAACGAATTAATGATTACAAAAATGTCATTTATACATTGAGTTTACTCTCCGCACTCGGTGGTCAAGGCCGCGGGGTGAGTAGACTTCCGAAAATTGGGGTGGGGTATTCGTAGATGTTGCCCTTTTCTTGTTAACGACGGCGTATTCCGGCATCTCCCGCGGAAACATTGCAGATGGCATGCTAGATGTCATATCCGGTCCTCTTAGCGCGCTCTTCTCCCCCGTGATGGCGATGTCGTCTGCATCGTAGTCAGCAGGCGGGATGTCCATATCTTGGCGGTTTCCAGTGTACATGATACTATTGTCCTTTTCAATAAAGCTGTTGGAATGAGAAGAAGAACCACTGCGGTAGCTCTGGCTGCTGTACGCAGAAGAAAAAGATGGCTGCCGTAGCAAAGCTTGTCGCTCTCTGGTAACCATCGGGCTCCTGGCAGATTGTGGGGGATATACGAAATCGTATTTGTTGCTTCTTGCACTTGACGGCGGGGAATTCTCTCTATCCTCGTCAAAGTCGGAGTCGGGGAATTTCTTCTGCTCCTCAGATGGCGAAGGTGATTCCAATCCGATGCCACTCTCGTCCGATGCGTTTCGGGACCTAGGGGATGACATAGGCAAATTTCCGACAATGCTTGCATTCAAACATCTCCTTGCGTCCACCTTTTCGAGATTCCCTTGTTTTCGGCGAATAGTATCGTAATCTTTTGGAGGAAGCAACAACGGTTTGCCTTCTTTTACCGACATGTTTAATTTCAGTCTGAGTTCATCTGTCACAGATTCAAATGGCATCTGGTCGCAAAGACTTACCAGATCGGGCTCGATCTCGTCCGAAGGAAAGGAGTTGGTACTGCATGTACTGGCCGCGGCAGAATCCGGAGCCGAATCCGTTCTCGGCTCGCTCATTCCGTCGGATGATCCAAGTCCAGGGTCCCTTGGACTTGATCGGGGACGATAGACGTATGTAGTATTATGAGGGTCCTCAATTTCGCCGCGTGCGATCAAACTGAATTCTACACGTTTCAGTCTCTCCACCGTCATTCCCATGACGCCTTGCAGCATGCGGACATATTTGGTTGCTGTTTGCGCTGAATCAAATCGGTACACATGCACGTGTACACTTCGCTTGGTGCGAGGGATGTAGCCGAGATAGATGCACGCCACAATGTCGTCTGGTTGACCGGTGATCGGGTTGCGGGCCTGTGAGACAAACGTCACATCTTCTGCCGGGATGACGGGGAATTTGATGTTCTTGGTTTTCTTCTTGTTTTTCTCTGGAACATCTTGGGAAATTTTCAGTTCAGTTTTACTGACCTGGACTGTGAGTTTTGGAGCGTTCCTCCATTTCTGATGCTTTCGCCTGAGATCGTCAACGACCGGGCGTGTATATTGCTCACCCACCAGACCCCGGCTCTCTATCCATCCCAAGAACTCCACGTAGAATTTCTGGGTCTTGTCCTTGCTCTTACCTCCAAAGAATCGAGACATGGTCGCACAAAAATGTTGTTCACAAAATTTTGAATGAACAAAAATAAATGTCCCAAAATTAGTTTTTTTCGGTTATTCACAAAGAAATGTGTCCTGTAACATCGACAGAATGTAAATAATCACAAAAAAGTTTCACTTATATCCGCACGTGCTGGTGCTAAAAACACCTGCTCTGTGCTCGTCAAATAGTATAACTGCCGCTTCGATCAAAAATTCACAATTAAGTTACCTACACAGCGGCGCGGTTTGATATTGTTCCAAGTCGCGTAAATCGCTCTTTACAAATACTATAGCAGTCATTTCTTGTGAATAAACTCTTTCCACGCCGGTGGAGAAGGGGGCGGGGCTACCTGTCGTCTCATCTGATCACAGGTAGTTTCACAGGTAACGAATACAAGGAATTTAGGTTAGTCTTGCTGCACACTATCCCTGAAAAATAAAAACACCCGGCATTGATAATCAATACAGTTTCGATTCAATTTAAATCAACAATACGCACACATTTCTGACGAAAATCTTTTGCGTAAAAAAAACTATATTTTTTTTTAAAATAACAAAAGAAGTGAAACTACCAAAATGGTTGAGTCTGTGGGAAAATGCACAATTACATGTATGTGCTGTATTGTTATTTATTTTAGCTTTTTTTCTCATCTCAGGATTTTCTTCCAATAAATGAGATGAACACAGAAAAACTTCAAAACTTCCAGCAAAGTTTTTAGAATGTGGACGGGGGGGGGGGGGGGGTAGGAAGGGGAGCAGTTACCGTATAAGGTAACTAAGCGATTTTTAATATTGATTAGCAACATATGAATTTTTGGTCAGTGGGGTATTGATTTTCGGTCACCTACATGTGTATGTGTACAGATAAGTATACGTAGGTATAGTACGTAAATATTAAAAACATGCCTGAAATTCAACAGCCCTTTCAATAAGATTAATTCACTTCATACAATATACATTGGAATTTCACAGGATAAATTGCCACGAAACCCACCTCGCTAACCACAATACAACCCGCAGATTCAATTTTCCCGTTTCAATTTAACGATTCATAAAAGTATTTGTGCGTTGGAAATATTTGCGAAGGTTGCACAAAATGAACTGAGCAAGAATTGCAATTTACATTTGTACATGAAATGAGTATAATGAAATTCAATTAAAACGTTTCCTTCCAGTTATCATTGCACTCGATTTTTTGTTGTTGTTTTTTTCCCCTTAAAATTAAACAATTGAAGAATTAAATTTGTAAATCGAGCAACAGTCATCAAAATTAGATAAAACTTTTTTTGATCAGATTGTGAGTTCTTAATCAGTATGTGTAACAAGGAGTTACTGTAATAAAATTACAAAACTCAATGACGCACTTCGGTAGTAAAACCTTCGTGGAATATAGGCTGGTTGATTTAAAAGTTATTCAATGAAAACGAAAGAAACGCGAAAAAGCTGACGGTTTTGGTAATCGCCGTTACGCAGAAGAGCCCTAAAATTCTGGACGCTTCATTAGATTTGTTACGACAAGACTTACTGATCAGGAAAAAATCGCCGAGATTTTTATTCAGTACATTAGGAGAATCATAATATATACATTTGGCCTCTCACCACCCAAATATAAAGACCAGCTCGTAAGAAGATTGGAAGCTAAGCTGTGGTTTTCCACTTTATAAGTAACCAAAAAAGACAACTTTCTGGTCAGTGAATTTCAGATCAAAGAAATATTGGGAGGAGAGTCTCGTAACCTCTCCTGACTCATATAAACTCCATTTTATTTATTGTTAGAAAACACAATCAAAATAACCCATTGTTATCTTACTTTTGTTGAAATGTCAACAAAATAATGTTTCTATTGGGAGTAAAGCTGTTTATAATTCCATCCTACCCGGGATATCACGATCAGAGCTCAATTTTCCACACCCAGTTTCAAACACAAGACACTTAATCTGAATGAAAGTTGTCAAAACTAGCAAATTATATTGATGATCATATGTCACACTAGTCTGGCACTTTTTGTTTTGAATGACTTTCGTTTTCTTTTATTCGAATTTTATTTTCTGTTACTGAAATTACTAAAAACATGTGGTTCAATTTTTGAAAAAAAAATTAATAATTTAAATACACTGCAAGAACAATTCAGTGCAAATTTGCTGTCATTTGATTATCATAATGTGTTGCATTAGTATATAAACTATATGTGAATATTGATAACGTTATATAACCCTATTCATGCAAGCCGGCTCGGTGAAATAAACTCTCGTTAAGCTCAAATACTCTTCCTGTTGATGACTTTAAAATGCAAATTAGTTCGATAAATTTATCATCACTGTCTTCATACAGGTTTTGAAATTACTAATATTAATGAGCGAGTGTAAATGAACCGACGCCTCCATAAAAATACACACCTATTCGAAACTGTAAGATCTCATCATTGATAAGTGTGCAAACGGTTCCAACCACAAGTTGTGGCAACGAAGCACACGAAAGTCATGATCATTAGTAAACTAATTAAATGTATAAGGAGAATGCAGCACATGAATAATTAAACCTCCAAAATGTACACTAAATTTTGCTAAAAACTTGCAATATCGATTGAATTTTGTTTTGCAGTTGAACTTAAAAACCTAAGAAATTCTGGGGAAAATAAATGAAGATAAAATTGACTTACAACTCACATTCAGAGATGACCTCGGTCTAGGGACAAAGCAAGCTTCCTTGATGTGAGGGACGGTACAGTCTGAGTAAAATCTATCAAGTTGATATTACTGCCTGAGTAGATCTCTATTCACGGGACGCGCCGCCCCAATGACAATACGGACAATATCAGTGCAGTGGTATACGCCAGGGCGCGCTATTGTGGGCGTATTTGTTGTTTGTTTGTTACAGTACAACTACACTCAGTCGCATAACAATTGTTTAATTACACCTGTTACGGAGCTAACAATTAGCTGAGAAAATCCGCATTGTGTTTTTTGCCATTATCTAGATATGATAGCAGTCGTTACTCTAACACTTTGATCAAATAAGAATTTAAACCAATTCAAGTCAAAGCGAAAATCTGCGACTTACTGGCAATTAGTATGTCGGGAGGTTACATAAGAAATACTTTAAGAATACAGCATCTGTTTGCACTAGAAGATAAAATCTTGTGTTTCTAATAATATTAAGGTCAAGACTTTCATACAAAAGATTACCCTGAACTTGCTAAATACAGCTGAAATTCCTCAAATGCTCATACTATTTTTGATTCTTTATTCCTTGTGTAAATCACGAAGTACAGTAAGAAATAATAAGAGTTAACAAAGATAGAGTGCTTTAACCAAACATACGGAAACTGTTGCCCGGCGTCAGTGTTTGTCTTCGCGAATTTAATTAGACCAATTCAGGGGTAGCTCATACAATGAATCCAAAATCTTCTGACGCAGATTCAAAGGAAAGAACAACACAGAAGGCTATTTGAATGACGTTCGGTAAACCCAGATATGATAACAAGTGGATCATTTACAAACAACTGTCAACAAACGGTTGTGGTGTGTATTTTTTTAAAAATTCATTGAGAATTCTAATAGTACATGTATTTGCACTTGACCATTTGCGTAGAGAAGATAATAAAACAAAAAACTTTAAAAAAAACTTTGGGTTGGAGTATAATTGTGCACATGAAAGAATCATATTAACGCTAGACTTTGAATCATTATATTGCAATATCTTTTTCGGACATCAAGCTTAGTGCTTAGATTATTTTGGCGTATAAAGAACTGTTCAATACTTCCAATCATATAAATAATATATAGATAGAATGATTTCATTTACAGGTTCATGGGGTGTGATTTTAAATTAAATTGAATTCAATTTCAAAAATATCAAAATTTATAGATGAAATCTTAATTTCAGATCCATTTTAAAGTATCATATATCATCATATCGAAGAAAACACACAGGCCGTTAAGGAGTCCTATCAATAACCCAGAACAAATACATGTACAATAAACGTCATTTAATGAGGAATTCTCTGCCGATTCTTAAACTTCAAACTAATGATATGGTACTTAGCGTGGATAACCAGGGAATTCAGCAGATTGTTGTAATCGTTTCACCGATTGTACCCGTCCCTGATATACCATAAATTTTGGCGAACTCAAAGATTCATTGAAAAGTGAATTATCAGCGCCGCTAAAACGCTAAATCCACTAGATGGCTGCAATTATCAGAATGGGGGGTTAACAAGAGAAGGAGACAAACACAGGCCTCCTTTTACTATCTCGAGTATCGAGGCAGGTTTTAATCAATGGCTGATTTTAAATAGGTTAAATATTCAATAAGAGAGTGATAAGATTCCTCCGAGAACCTTTAATCAATGGGATTGGCCGTGGTTATGAATGTATTTGGTCTTGCCTGACTTTTTAACAACCTTAAAATGGCTATTTATGGATCAAATGTTGCCTCAAACTTTTGGCACGCAACGTCTGTTTTTTTACAACAGTAATTTTGGCTGTTCTTCGACACTCGATAGGGCATTAATGATGTTACTCTAAATGGAATCGAGTCTGAATGACGTCATTGCTATCACAGTTATACCTGCATGAACCTTTATTGTAGATTACAGAAATATTTCACTAATTTCATGAAAACTATCCTGGTATCTACGTAATGTTCCTCCCATTATGACTGACACTAGCACAACCTCCTTAATTTTCTCTCAGGACACAACCAAATCCCCCGGTCTTGAATCTGTTAGTTATCCTAAAGGCTATACTTATCTAGTGCTACAAGCGGGGTTTGAAACAGCAAATGACTTTAAAAAAAATAAAAAGTAGTATTATTTGCTAATAATCAGAATATGTAACGCATGCAGTTAAACATATCTCTCTCTCTCTCTCTCTCTCTCTCTCTCTCTCTCTCTCTCTCTGTACTGAATGATACTGTAACTTAAATCGGAATGACAATAACGAATCTATGATTATAATGACGTATATCTCAATGTTATCACTTTCAAATCTCGCGTCGTAGTACGTCCAAGGACAACTTAAGGTCGTATAAACTCAGCATCTACTGGAGTGCTTACAATACAGTTTTACAATGTTGGAACACGGAAAGAAATGTTTCATGAAAAACAGAACCAAGGAACAAGTATGTCCAAGGACACGCTTTGTAAAGGTTGTAGTCGAAAATTACGCGACTAGATTAAAAAAAGAAAAGAAAACGGATCAAAAAAATTCTTGATTAACCATAAAGTGTCGAGTTGCCTGCTTCAATTATTTGGATCCGAAACAGATACATTGTTGTAATTACATACATGGTACACTGACACACATAAGTGTCTGGTTTAAACGTGAATTATTCATAAATAATGTACTTGTAAGGTTAACGTACCCAATTAACAGATGCTGCATGATCATTTGACATTCAAACAGGTGGATATAATGCGTGCATGGGTACATTCTATATTCCCTCCAAATTGATACGGTATGCGCTGTGCATTATTTTACATTCAATAATGAGTGCTGATTCATTCAAGAATTATGCTTCAGAAGATGTAAAACCTATGCTGTTGGGTTTTCTAGACCGTATGCTGGAGATGTACCGAATGCTGGCGTTGACCCCGTGAACTCAA
The DNA here is from genome assembly GCF_025612915.1 of Magallana angulata. Classification (NCBI taxonomy): domain Eukaryota; kingdom Metazoa; phylum Mollusca; class Bivalvia; order Ostreida; family Ostreidae; genus Magallana; species Magallana angulata. Next base: position 31,032,994 of record NC_069116.1, read on the forward strand.
TGCTACTGACCTCTTTGCGTATGCCTCTATCGGGGTCAACTTTTGGGTGGTATATTGTTCCATTTCGAGGTTTCATTTAAGCCTTAATCCTAATATTGTCATACCACATTCAATCTTTTGCCACCTACGGATTGAATTTAAGGCCAAAACCTCTCTTGGAAAAACATAGACTTGTTTTAACGTTGCCCCAAAATGTAGAGCATTGACAAATATTGCAAATGAAAATATTGAACTTATTTAAGATGGCTGCTATATTTAGCCAAATGGATTAATAGCTTGTGACATTTTACACCTGATTGTATTATGTGAATATATCCATACAGTTTTCAAAATATTATCATTGTTTCTCCACAAAAGCTCTGCGTCCTAATTCATTCTAATTTGTCGGGTCGTGAGAATATATCTCTTGATCATAAAGGTAAAAAAATGTGTCCAAATTGGTTAAGATTATGGCACTTGAAGGAGGTATCGCTCGTAATTTTACAGCTTTGTTCTTTTTGAATTTTAAACATTGTACATGTCGATAGTTCTTTTGTAAAACGTCAGTTTAATTACATTTCGGATCTACGCAACAAGTGGTACTCCAAACAGACAGCGTATAGTTGAGTGCATTCCTTTGCCTTTGTTGGAAATATTTTATTTTCATTTAGATAAAGCCCGACAAATTGAGTGAGAGAAATGCAAGTTGAGCATAATTCCATAATTTGATGGCTCGCTGCGCTGTTCCATGCTAGTTGTTTAAGCAAAACAAACGTGAATTTCCCCAGACGCAATACATTATTTATTCAATCAACTTGATAAAAAAGACGTCTATAGAACTAATTCCCTTTTTGATCACATTGTTGTTTTTCCCCCTCTGCTTGACCCGATTTCTTTCAATAACACCTACTCTGCTGAAACGTTAAAGAATAATTTGTTGGATGTAACTTGTAATTACCATACATGTAGGTGTTTGTTAATTAGTTCGCCGCAACGAAAGCTTAGTTCCGGCAATCAACCAACGCTTACCAAACCTGCGAAAGGCATCTACATATATTCAATCCTTTTGGAACAATTTCGAAGGTTCAACGTTTGGGGGTTGAAAAAAAATGTACAGTTTACAAAAGTCATCAGAGATAAAGTCAAATAAACAACAAATTTCTGAATCCGTTGAAAGATTGTTTGTGAGAAAAAGTCATTAAGGGAGTGAGTTTGACACAAACTTTAGATCTCCATTTAGATTTTATACTGTATTTGCCATCGTGTTCTGGTAAATACCAAACAACTACCCCCCCCCCCCCCCCCTCTACCTTGGAAAAAATGCAAACAATCGACAATTAAAATTAGGTTTTGAAAATCTAACTTTACACACATGCTACGAAACATACTTAACTTAAATTAAGGAACAAAAATTACATATTTTAATAATGACATTTGCAAAAAAAAAAAAGGTATGGCATAGCAAAATTTCTTTCAAATTACAGGACGTTATCACGACAGTTGTTAAACCGAGAACCTCTGGGGCCGACCTTTACTTTGGGGTATCTTGGTACACAGTGTCGGCTTTCTATTGTCTAGCTCCCCCAGACAATATCAAGATGCCAAACCTTTAACTCTAGCAGTTTGCTGAAGAATTGCACCGAGTTCCTTAACCTGGCTGTTCTTAAAGCAAAGGGGAAAAATTAACAATAACATAATTTCAATGTTCATGCGTGAACTGCATGTAATGCTTGATTAAAACAGTGTCTTATTTCAAATTTTGTTTTATAAAGGGTGTTGAAGAGATTCCTCAGATTTTTTTGCATTGAAAACAAACCAGAGTATTTTGATTTCTATACATATTCCCACAACGATGCTGGACGTTAAAACGTTTTAAGAGCACAATAGCTTAAAGAAAACACAGCTTGCTGAACCCATTTAAGTTCAATGCCCAGGATTTCTATCTTAGACACACCAGGAACTGCCAAGCACATAAAATGGAAGGCAATAATTCATAGATTTGTCCTTCAAATTCCTCAGTTTGTATATCAAAATGAACATCACATACTTGTCCTTTTTCCAACTAGAGACAAATATACTTGTATCAGATTACCTGTTAAGCATGACAATTTTATCAACCACGCCTATGCTTTGAATACACATTTTCCTCCCATTTATAATCTAAATTTGATCAAATTCAGTAGTAATTTTGTGTAATTGATACATCTGTAAGAAACTTTCAAAAAGAAATCTGTCAAATGTTAGTTTAATCTAAATGTACTTATTTCACCATTTTTGATTATTACGGGTCTTTAGCAAAAAAGAGCGACCTACATGTACACGTAATTTAGGAGTACTTCCAGCGTTTCTCTGAAACAAAATTAATAAAAAAAAGATTACATTGCTACATATACAATTTGCAAAAGTGCGTTACAAAGTTAGAACCTAATTAATATTATCATGTAGAGTTTTAAAACTTATTAGTTACCACAATTAATGATTCACGAAATGATAACGAGACTGAATCGTGTTGGCTTAACTTCCGGCTTTGCGACCTTTTGGCAACATCATGAGATTCCCATTGGTTACTCTATTGGTGCTAATTGGCAAATTGTGCCAAATGTCAATTATTAACTATGTATTTAGTATGTATTTTGTGTCTCTAATTAGATTTATGAGGATGACCTCAATTAATATGCTTAAAAGTATTCCAATGAGAAATACTGACAATTGAGTCTAAAACTAAATGGTCATCTTTCTCATATGAAACATCGACATGTATGATATACAATATACAAATATGGCATAAGTTAGAATAAATCAACATTGCATTATGAGAGAGAGAGAGAGAGAGAGAGAGAGAGAGAGAGAGAGAGAGAGAGAGAGAGAGAGAGAGAGAGATCTCCGTCCAAATTATCTTTTTATTAAATAAAATTGGATTGTTTCGTGCAATTGGAATTTTGCACCCCGTCACATTTTGAATAAACGGTCAAGCAATGAAAATATAGTAATATTTGGGTTCAACCAGGCCTCTTTCAGTTGTCACAACCAATACACAAGAAGGCCAAAACTTCGTTTATTAACTTTGACACTGTGAATGCCAACACATTCGTTCCGTTTAACAAAAGAGTGTAAAACACTTATAAAAAGCTACCCCACGAATCAGACATATAGGCAATCGCCAATTTTCCTTTTCTTGATTATTCCGTGAAGTATATGTTTGCATAGTACTCCATAGTGGATACATTGTATTGAATGCGATATATATGTAAACTATTGGTTCTATAATTGCTATTAAGTTGGAATGTATTTCAATTGTCAAACCTTAGGTTCAGAAAGGTTATCTGTGTGGATGTCTGTGCATTATACAACTGCTGAAATCGTTTACTTTTTTTTAAAATATTTACATATACTCTTGAAATAATCTTCATTGAAGAAAAAAAATTGTGAGGGTCTCATTGTGTCTCCGGTCGCATTCTGTGTAAAACATAAGCTTCTCTCTGTACTGGCTCAGCACGAGTGCCAATTACCCAGGGATTCAAAGAGAAGAAAATGCAAAACAAATATACAGACTTAAAGCTTTTCATACGGTCCAATGGTACTCATCACTTTGCAATGGTCTACTCAAGAACTCCGGGCGAGACGGAGAGAATCCACTAATGGTACGACCTTAATCCATAATCTCAAAAAGAAAAAAAAACCGGTGGGCCCCAAGTTGTTACTGGAGCGCACCATCTATATACGTATTGTGTTACTCTGATCAGGTCACCAAAGTTTAACGATCTATACAGTTGGTATACATGTACGTATGGTAAATACTACACGCTACATTTATTTTCTATCCAGCATATGATTCGATTTTGGGGGTATGTTTTTGTAATTTCAAATGAAGCACAATTATTGTGTAAGGACATGTATACTAGGAGAAAGATTTAGGGGGTGGGGAAGAAAAAAATCTTGGTGAGATCTATAAGGTAACATAAGAAACGTTCCATCTCAGAAAATATACCATAATTTGTTTTTCGGAGGTAAATATCATTATTCTTTTCACTGAATGAAACCACATTCAGTTAGAAATATTTAACATTAACATAATAATTGAGCACACGCCATCCATTATCACATAGTTTATGATTTTACCTTTTACTCTCGTTCATTAGACAGACGACAAAAAGCCCCCGACAAGGCGCGTCTCTAACATTCCTCCTCGCTTCTCCGCCTGGACCTTTGACCAGCGGCTACGACATCGCATAAATTCATTCAGGAGCTTAATATCTTTGAATGTGGCTTCTCTTAATTACTGAAATAGCCCCCACCCCTTTTCTCTCCTTCCCATCCACCCACATTAAACATTTTACACCATATATAGTACATTATGTCATGAATAGACAATTAGCTGAACATGATCACACGTATAGTCATTTTAAGGTGTTTTCTCTCGTTAATTTTGTGCGTTTGCCTTATCATGCATAACACCAATTGAACGCTTTGGGGTTAGGTGGTGTTCTGTCCGAACTGTAGAAAAGTTCGTAGAATTACGTAATGCAACAAAATACGCATAAATACATCTACTACTAGTGTTGCAAAATTGAAAATAAAAAGCTTCTAGCAAAATATGTAAATTAGTGTTCTCTTGACATTGGGGGAGGAGGGGTGGTATTTATTAATTAGTCATTCACAAAGATGAGTAAATGAAAAAATGTTCCTGGTATTTTCATCAGTATGTATACACATTCAATAGGAGATTCAGTCATCACTCAGATTTTGTACAGAGGTGTGAGAACGATAGAGAATTTCTCCATAGACCTGTTGCCCCTTCCATTCTTCTTTGCCCTATCCTTTCTCCATCTCTTATGTAAATGACAATACAACCATCCTTAAAACAAGGCCTTAACATTGCACAGAAAACATTGCACAATACCTTTGAATAGACTAAACAAATCAAACAACAGAAATCGGGGACAAGAAACAAAGTCCTATTGCTTCCAATTCATCAGATAATCAACACCTGACAACAAAAGACTGTTAACATTCATTCATTAACAGAAAGATGTCCTGTTTAACAACAAGTATCTTATCAATCTGAGGGTACCTGAAATTTGGCACCTTCTCTTACATTATCTTGACGAGTTTTAGCCTGATTCCCATTTTCTATTGCAATAGATTAACCTCTTCTTTTCGTTGCACTGACATACAAACTAGTCAAGATTTTCTGCAAAGAGAACAGGGAAAGAAAATGCCTGTGGGAAAGTAGTAACTCTCTCTTTATTCTTTAACTTCAATGAAAAGATGTGTAAATTGAGATCTTGCAAGAAAAACATGAATTTACGCTTTTAGGGAGGGGGGTTAAATAACTTGAACTGCATTATTTCTTTCAAATGTCTTTTTCTACTTTCATGTGCACGTAAATCGTTTTAATTATCAAATTGCGCACGAGGTGCCTCAATGAAAAAGTACCACCGTACCATGAAAATCATACACATCAGGCAGTTCAGGCGTTCCATATATTTTGTTAATTTTAAATCATATATATGTTATGCATTTTATCTTTTTATCTTCTATTCGGGGAAACAGAGCAGAGTATTCTGGTGCAAAATCATACATTTCAGGGCGTATAAAAATAACAAATTTAGAAGCACGTGTATTGAAATGCTCTCTATGACACAGATTCACCCCTGGATAAATCATACTTGGACCAAAATGGCATGCATACAATTTATAAAAACTCGAAAGACTCCACATGGATAATACATGTGCATTCTATCGGACAAATATTCAAAATACCTGGAAACCCAACACTTGATAAATCTACCATTATCCATTTTCATACACTGAATAGCTTTTCAACCAAAACTCATGTTAAGATAAAAACGAAATAACCCACCTTTCGAGGTGCAGTGGAGAGTATGTAGGTCATTTGTCAAATTCTGTTTTTTATATTCTCCATCTGTCACTAAAACCTACTGAATTATAGAACAGAGCTTTATTTTTGATGTTACGAATTACCAGTAAATGCATAAAGTTCATCAAAATTAATTTAGCGAATAAAAGCAAACTATCTTTTTTGCATGCTATGAATTTACGTAAAAACTTTATAATTTTATAGTTCATAGACATTTTCATGTGTATATGCATATACATGCACACTGTGTGAAATTAACAACTTTATGCGTATCAAAAAATTTTGATTGTACAATCAAAATTTTGAATTCAAAATTTTCGATAGTCACAACAAAGTAAATACAAGCAAAACTACATCCTTTCAAAGCAATGAGCTTTTTCATGCATCTGTGGACATAATTTTAAGAAATGGAGATTGCAGTGAGATTGTCACGTGCACTGCAACCCCAGGACAAAAAAAAACTAATCCATTTGGATGGAATTCATAAAAAATATATAATGAGAGTAAACAACCTCATCGTTATTTCAATTATTCAAGTGTAACAGAATTGTACCTAAAGGATAAGAATCTTAAAAGCCGAAAATTGTCTATACGTTTACATGGTAAGGATAATTTTCAGTGCATTTATTGCAGATTTTCACGTGATATTTACATGGCTTTTCACAGTCTTCAACAAAAGAAGAGAAATAGTTTGTGTTTGCTGAGGATCCTTTTAATGTGGAAATTAAAGATGTCGTACAAAAGTGCATGGGGAATTTCGTAATTGTATGGGGGGAAAAACCTGTAAATGCTTGTTAAACCCTGGTATTTTGGAATCATAAAAACCTGCGCGATTACCATAATTATGTTTCACTTTGGGTTCCCGAATGCTGCTTTTTGCATTTGCATTCAAGGCACACATCCGGGATTTTCTTCCATTATCTGCTTAATTTCCTTAAACACCAAATAACCATTCGGGGAACTATCTCGAAGTTTAAAGAGATGATGAAATGGTAAACAGTACTAAATCAGTTAAAACTAACTCTTATAAAATCTGCATATCTTTTTTATATGTGAAGAAAAGTAACAAAGTTGTCCTTCATCGTTAGATATGCAATTTAACCAATTCGAAATTCGACAGGTTTGGTCTGAAATCTTTTTCTCGCAAGCAACACCTGGTAAGACAATGAATTGCACAGCCTGCAAAAACCTGCACTGGATCAATAACCGTGTCACATAATAAAGGTCGTCATAATTTCTGACATTTTTATGGCATTTTTATTCAAATGCTTCTTAATATATATTTATTACACAATGGAACGCAAAGGTCCCATATCTTATTCCAATTGTGTGAATTTAACATATAAGTATTCACAGAACATGTTCATCTGTATATCATTTATGCAAGCACTGTACATGCATTCCATCAATGAGAAATAAAATGAACAGTTGAAAACAAACGAAATTTGTTGCTTAAAAATGGAAAGATGAAGGTTCCATCTCTTTGGGCAGAATGCCATGATTAAGGTTGAACAGTAAAGCCTTAGCAGACTATCCTCATTTACAAAGATGCCATCATGAAAAAGAAGAAACACTAGCCACATAAGTTGATGTCATAATGTTTATTTCTGTCAAACATCAAAGACAACAACAGGAAGTCGAGTTCTGATTTCCAGCGATTGGTGCTTATCAATTGTTACAGGCGAAAGAAACAGTTTATCATACAGACGACCTCAGTAGCTGGACACTTTGTTATGTTGTATCATTTACTTTTAGAGCCTGTAAAATTGATTCGTTTGAACCCAAGTGCTAAGCTATATGTCTGGCAACAGAGAAATTACATCGACCGTAATTTTTGTTTTCCAAAGCAGCAGGCTAATGACAGTATATGAACAAAACAATAGTTTTTTATATATTTGAAATGTTTTCTTTAATATATTTTCTGTCTTTTTCCTCGTAGCAGTATTACACAATGTACATTTTGTGTATTACCAAAAAAAAAAAAATAAGATTACAAAAATACATCATATGTTAATGAAGTAAAATTGGTTATGGTCTGTTTGTCTTAACAAGCTTTTATAACATCAACTAACCCAATTCTTTCTCAAGATAAATGCAAGACATAAAAAAAGTTAAACTTTTTTAAAAAACCATGCATCAATTCCTTCAAACCAGTTAAAAAATTGTTTATGTGCAATTTTTTCCTTTTAATTAAACTTCAAAACTTGAACGAAGTCCTGTTGAAAGGGTTCCAACTTGGGTGCAAAATTAATGATCTATGCACCGATCTTCATCCTTAACTAGTTACAGGGTCTTGACAGAAATTGGAAGACAGGAATGCAATTGGTTCAGGTCTTTTGTATCTGCACCCAAAGTCACCACAAAGTCAAATTGACTGCAGTCTACTGGCGGGGGGTTGGCTCCACACAATGCCTATACATGTACAACAATGGACGCCTCTCCCTTCCCTCCACTCCAATCTGCAATCATAGAGAGACGGTGATTACCTTCAATATTACATATGTGCATTTCAATGGTGTTGCATTTACAACATCATATTTCAAGGACAAAGCACACAAAGTCCTTCATCAAATATTTGCAATTGTGTCCTTTTTTTCAATTCTATTTCATTTTTTTCCTTCATTTTTTTTTCTTTTCTGAAAAAAGGGGTGATTGTGATGATGATGCAGCAAATTGGTAATTGAAATGCAACTCTTAAATTTAGGAAACCCATTTTACTTGTAACAATGGAAGGTAGAATGAAAAATCTGAAATGTCCTGACATCAGACTTTATTCAAAAGAAGCTGACAGTGATCCTAACCATAGAGAGGAACCATTTCCTCTCAAAAATACAGATCGTTTACAAGAAATCACCGCTGCCTCATTGAAATAGTTGAATGTTAATAAAATATAAATAACACCAGGATATTGATTTCATTCTCATGTGATATAATTTATGCCACATATCTGCATTTCACAATCATTAAAACCACCCTGGGTGTTTCTTTCATCATTTCTTATTAAAATACTTCAGGGTGAATTTCAAAAAAAATATCGCTGCAGTATGCCAGTATTGCACAATATTGATTTGGCAATATCTTCAAATCTTCAAATAGGGTGAAGTGGGTAGATGAAAGGTTTTAATTGGAAATCATGAATACAACTTCTATCTTAGATTTCACAAGTGAAGAGAAATATCTGACTGATATCATGGATATTGCACAATGTCCATTATAAGAGATACACAGATATCACCTGGTTACTAAGTTAATCACAGTAGCTAAAATCAAAATAAGATATAAGTAGTAAAAGGTTTGAAAGTAGGTCACTAGGTATAGTCTTGATTTAAAGGATTGAATGAGGGTACATACTGTTACATATATATGTCTATCAATTTTGGAAGCTTGACAGGGTATGACAGAAATTTTAAATCATTCAATAGAACCCGGGTTAATAAATATAAAGCCAGGTGTTTCGTTACCTTTCTCGCATATCTACTTTTCAAAAATTTTAACTTTAAGATAATCTACATGTATAAACATATCTTTCTAAAAATTATAAAAGTTAAGAGAAAATCTAATGCTTCTCATTTCTATCCTCAGAGAAAAAGGTGGGGTGGGGGTTAAAAACAGAGAGAGAGAGAGAGAGAGAGAGAGAGATGTTGAATACACATATTAAGCAAATTATCTATGTACATGTATCTTCAATAGAGAAGATCCAATTACTTGAAATTCTTGCCTATTCTATCATTCAAAACAACAAAGTACAATTTGCCACACAAAATATCTACTAAGTATTCCATGTCTAAGGATGTCAGAATGTAAGTGTTGTTTTGCTTTTTCTTGTTTATCGCCGAGCACCTATCCATCAACTATCACAGCCCCTTCTGTTACATGACTAACATCACAGAAGACGGACTCTTCATCAATCTCTCTGTACAATGGTGTAACTAAGCTCGCACCGACATTCCTAACGAATCAATATCACAGTTAAACATAGAGATCAAAGTGCCCCAGATTCTGGAGTGATCGATTCCTAAGAAATACACACTGTTTACATTGCCTCGATTCCTTACAATGAGTTAATTTTACACGGGTATGATAGATCAACATTGTTAATATAAATAATGCAGAAGTGAATTTTAATTTTCGAACATTATATTGACACATAAAGGTGTACATTGCTTGCCCCATTGTTATGAACTACATCAGAATTTGTCATTGGAATCACTCCCTACTTTGATCTATTAGTAAATGTAAACAAAACGTTAATTTGTCAATTGTGGTTACAACTTGATTTTGAACAGCATGAAACATGTGACTGCTGGTCTAAGGGAAACAACTTGTACAGCAAAGCCAATGAACGTGAAGCAGGAATCAAATTGAAAATGATTCAGTACAACCAACAGACAGAAAAACAGTCCATGGCCAACTCCACCAGAACTAAATACTAATGCTCTATAAATCAAATGTTTCACTTTGCCTTTGCATGCTAATATATCAGGTAAGCTAAATACACATCATACAATTACAGCAAGTAAAAGAATTTACATCAAATGGAGATTCTACATATATGTACTACATGTACAATGAACATGTGTGGCAGATATTTCACGAATTTCATATTCACAGAATTGATCAAGTGAATAATCCCAAGACATATTTGCATATCTTATATTGACAACATTATGGCGCACATGTCTATCCAATGAAAAAAGTTAATACATACATAGTATGACATAAGCAATTTAATTTTGAATCTCCCCTCTAAATCTGACGACATTTATGAGTTTTATTGAATATGGAATATTACTTCAAACGGCCCTGTTTCACAGCAATAAGACATGTTAAAGTGACTAAAAAATTTGTTTGTACACTAATTATCCATGCCACACAATGGTTATATTTATACTGGTTTTTCACCTTTTTGGTGCACTTATCATAATTTCTGTTCTTACATTTTCTTTAACTCAAAATATCTTTTAATCTGTTTTCATCAAAATTCATTGAGATTCCATTTTGAGCTAATCCACAAAATGAAATGTTCATTGTAGTAAGAAATGCTATAGAAAAACCTTCTGGTCAAAAACCATTTAAATTTGTTTCCAATACACTATGTTCCACATAATAAAGAATGTAGTGTATCAAAACCCTTGCAATTGGCTAGCAAAGATGAGAATACAATAACTTTTAATTTATAGTAAAACACGGTTATAGCGAACAAGGTCAGAATGAATTGACGTTATATTACAGCAAAGTGAAATTCATTTACCATGACTTTATTATACGTTGTAAACTTGACGGATATAACGAATTATGCTTTTAACAAAGCCAAATAGCCCTTCCCTGGCACATCGTTATAAGCATGTTTTACTGTATGCATATTTATGTCTTTCATCATCAGTACTTCGTAAAATACAATGTAGCTACATGTGGCATATTTATTTCATTTACCTTTTAATTTATCAATCTGACGAATCACTGTCAATGATGTCTCTCAGTCTGCTGAATTTTTCTCTCACTGGCGTGACCTTGACCTTTGGAGAATCATCTGACCTTGAAAATAAGCTGTTCACTCTTCTTTTCCCTCTACCTGAAAGTGCATTAAAAATTAGCAGGACATCAAACTGATTGTAGAGTCAAAGAGAGACAACTGTGGTTTCGTATTGACAACTTACACCACCTTACCCTCAGTTTTCAGTATATTGTGGGTGTCTAGTTCAGCTGCTTCCTTCATAAGTCTCACTTCCTCCACCTTTTTCATACTCGGTCTACCTATTGTGAATTAAATAAAACAAAAAAATGCAAGTGGCTCTCCAATAAAAACCCACCCCAGGATTAAATGAATACCAGTAGAATATACTCCATACATGTTAACCTCGAATGGTGAAAAAGAGGTAGATTTTAAATTCATCTAAAAAATAAATAAATAAATCTAACAGTCTTTTTTGTGTAGATTTGAAAGTGCACATATATGTAGGTAGGGTCTCTGATTAGCATCTACGGATATCAACTAAACTAAAAAAGACTTAATTAAAACATTATTAACACATGAAAAGTTTGCATGCAATTTTTATCAAACTGATTAAGCTTTTTTCAAGGAAAAAATCTTTGTGTCCAGAGACTTTGACATTTGCCATTGTTCTGTAAAATAGGTTAAGCTGCTAAATTTCAATAAATAAAAGAAGTTAGAACTAGTAGTAAATCAAATATTGTTTTTCAATACATAAACGATGCTTACATGCTTATCACAAATCATGCAGTGTTGCCACAGGAGCTAAAAAAGCATGTCAAGTTTACTTTTATGGCAAAGTTATTCTTATTCAGTCATTACTAGCCGCAAGTGGAATAGCAAAGTTTTTTTTTGTGGGAAACCAAGGATACTGACATGTTTTGCAACTAATGAAATCACTGGAAGGGACTTCTCTCATCTTTTCAATGTAAAACACATGCATAAAATCTTATCGTTTTATCAGACTTAAAAAGGTGTCAGTATGCCTTCAAGTCAAGTATGCGATTCAAGTCACATGCAAATTTCAAACCCAATGAGATTTTCTGATCACAATGGCTTCCCTAAAAGATATATATTAAAACAACAATACAGATTTTGATAAAAGCTGTTACTTTTTTTAATAAATCATTAGGTGGGAGACAGGGTTACAAGCGGTAACTTCCTCATATTAAAAGCAGTAGAGTTTACATGTACCGGTATGTATACATCTATTCAAGCAATTTTACAGGGAAAGAAAGTGTCTGGGAAATGAAGGCCCCACTGAACATTTATCCTTTAGTGAATCATTAAATAAAATAAAATAAAGAACTTATCTAAGAGCCACAGAACTACCACCCTACATGTGCATGACTGTGTTTACTGGTGAAACAAAATCCCATATCCAGTTAACATTCCTCAACCTTAACAAATTCAATAATCCGGGACATTATTCCTACCTTCCATGCCTGCCTCTCTGAGCAGCTGGTTAAGTTTGCTGATTTTCTGGTTGTCTGAGGAGCACCCAGCCAGGTGTCTGGCATTGGTGACCAGGATCCCCACCGCCCGACAAATCTTCCTCAGCTCCTTCACACGGGGACCCTCCTCCTCACTCCCGTCCCCAGAGCCCTTCCTCTCTTGGGATTTCTGTTTCAAGTAATGCATGTAAAAATAAGTTAGTGAAGTAAGATATTGTTCATATAATTAAAAAATAACAAACAATTAATGCACATGTAGTCTCCAAAACAATGATTTATCTTTTTTTTCTAATTAATCATTTTTTCTTTTTAAACTTCATTGACATGTAAACAGTGTGCACATCATTTTATTGAAACTACAGACTGGAAAAAAAAGTACCTTTTGTAATGGTGAGGATGATTTCTTTTTCTTTTGAATAGGTGGAGAACTCTTTGTTGAACCTTCACTCTCAGAGTCAGAGGTATCATGTGGGCTCTGAAAAAGAAGATTCTTATGCAAAGTAGCTGTGATAAAACACTAAGTACTGATCATTCTCCAATACATTATAATGAGGTTGTTTGCTGTTTGCTATAAACCCAAGAGCTGAGATTATAGAATTCTCATTGTCTTTTATTTAAAATCTAAGAGAGAGAGAGAGAGAGAGAGAGAGAGAGAGAGAGAGAGAGAGAGAGAGAGAGTTTTGATAAGTGCATCTGAAAAATGAATTGCATAGTTTATGTACCATCCTACACCATACCCTCTTTTAAATTTCCATATGTTTCTCAATTTAGTCAATATTGCTCCAGATTGAAAAATCAAATGTTTTAATTATTTACATATGATATATGATGTATGTACATGATGTAGGTAACTTTATAAAAAGACAGGTATATTTCAATGCTCTGACTCTTTTTTCTCTTTGCACAAGGAATTTTTTTTTCATTCAAAAATGGTCGACAAAAAAACATGAATTTATAAATTTTCATCCCATTTTATACCTGCAGTTTCTTTGGTGTTGACGGTGTTGGCTGCTCATCATCTTCATCTGAACTCTATCACAAAAGGTTAAAAGAAAGTTACACAAATCGGAGAAAAAAAAGACATTGAACTCTAATAAATGGTAATAACTCAACTTTAACAGAAAAACAAGAATGTCTGTAACATAGAATTTATTAATAGATGAGACTAACAACTTCCCAAAGTGCCCAAAATTGCATAAGATACACTTTGTCTATAATATTAGCTCTTGGCCTACATGTACCGGTATGTGTAAAAAAAAAAATCTACAAAAAAAGTACCTCTTCTAGCTCCACTTTCTTTGACTTTTTACTATTGTAATTAGATGGAGACTTCTTTTTATTCACGGAAAGTGGCAAATCTTCCTCCGAGTCACTACCTGAATTAACAACAACATCATCTTCACTGGTATCATCACTCTTTAACACACTTGAACTTGAACTCTTTTTCTTATTCACTGTTTGATCAGCTGTCACCTTAGTTTTATGGGATGCCTTTTTAGCCTTGTTTTGATTATTTGGTTCTTTTTTCACTTTATCTTTAACATTTTTAGCCTTTCTATTCACAGAAAGTGGCAAATCTTCCTCCGAATCACTACACGAATTGACATAAACATCATCATTATTTTCATCATTATCATCACCACCACTGTCATCATCACTTTTCACTTCACTTGTCCTTTTTTTCTTGTTCCTCTTTTTATTCACATCCATCTTGGTTTCTTGTGATGATTTTTTGGCTTTGTTCTGACTTTTTGGTTCTTTTCTCACTTTTCCCTTGACTTTTTTGGCATAGCTTACATTTTTGGATTGCTTGGAGGAGGACAGAGTTCTTTCCCCTTTCTCACTATTCTGACTGGATGATGACAATTGTCTGATCTCAGCTAAAGACAGACCTTCCTCCTCTGAACTTGATCCCTCTGTTATGCTAAAAACACTTCTCTCCTTCAATTCTTTCCCTTTCTGTGTTTTAGACGCTGCACTCTGTTTTCCCTTCACAGGTTTCCTTTTAACGTCTTTAGCTTTATCAAAACTTTCTTCCTCGCTGTTCTTTTCTTCATCTTCAGATTCATTTTCATCATCGCTTAAGATGGTCCTCTGTCTTTTTGTTTTGGGTTTCCTTTCTTCCTCGGACTCTTCAGAGTCACTAGAAATGATCTGTTTTCTTTTCAGTGACGTTTTTGTTTTTGATGCTTTTTCATCATCAGATGAATCATCACACAAATCGTCTGATTCCTTCAGCTCCTCTTCCTCCTCGACATCATCACTATCAGAACTAGAAAGACTGTACCTTTTTCTTTTCTTATTCTTTGCTCCTTTCTTTGGTGAATTGTTTCTCCTTGTACTCTTTCTAGGTGATATCTTATCTGATTCATCTTTAAAAGGTTCATATTCAGAATCACTCCCTGACAGATCCTTCTCCAAATCCTTTTTCTCAACACTGTAATCAGAATCGGAATTCGCCTCCACTTTAGGATCAGCTTCATCATTACTGTCTTCCTCCTCATCTTCTTCCTCTATCTTTTCATCATCATCATCTTCATCTCCAGAATCAAGCACAGCATTCACCACCTCATCAAAACTCTTCTTTTTAACACTCACTGTTGACTTCTTCACAGGGCTTTTCTTCTTTACTGGAGACCTCTTCTTCCGTGGTGAAACCTGTGGCATATATTCCTCTTCATCATCTTCTTCCTCTTCATCACTGGACTTCATCACAGCATCCACCACTTCATCCACTCTCAGCCGAGGGGACAGTGAGGTTCTTGCTTTCTTCTTCTTACTGGTCCTTTCAGGGGTAAATTTTTCTGTAAAAGTTTTAACACTTTTCACATTTACCATCAGTCTCTAAAACCACCAGTTTTAATTTTTCTTCCAAGAAAATGATTAAAATTTCGTGATTTGAACCATTTCCATGTTATCCTTTCTTGCCTCAATTGTAAGGAAATTTTCATCATTTTCCATCCAGCTAAATGATTAATTACAATATTAAATTCAGAGTCAAAACATAAAGTTATGATTCCCCAAAAACTTGCTTATCAATGATACTCGTAACTCTTCATAAAATTTTGAGATGACATTATAATTAGGATTTTTAAAATTTATATCCATACAAATGTATAACATACCATTTAAGCAACATGAAAAGTAGTTTTTGTAAATGACTACTGAAATACATCTTTCAGCATTAATATCAAAAATACATATATTTGTATATAGGTTGAATTTGGGCAAGTAAATTATGGGAAGAAGCTAAGAATGCTTAAAATCAATGCACTAGACCATGAGATACAGGATGATTAAACAAACAGATAGCAATATTCAATAATAGCTAATATTATATAATGGAGGAATCTATATGCAAGTTCACCCTCTACATGGCAGCCAATAGGAAATATCTAGTTCTCTATAATACTAAAATTGCTTCTATCAAAATTTTTACATAGAGGAAACAATAACCTTTCTGTTTGAGTGGCTTTGGTTTTTGGGGAGATTTCACCAACTTTAATGGCGAGGCAAGAGACTGGGCATTTTCTTTATTTCCTCCATGCTGAAAAAAAGAGACACCAAATTAAGGAATTATAGATTATTATTGTAAGGTGAAAGGGTAAAGTGATTTAAGCATAACATACATATATATTATCCAGCTAAATAGATGGCTTGGTTAGTTTTAAAAAAATTTTCCTTCAATAAATTTCCAAAGTCGTCATTGAAATGTTGTGTTCTCAAGAGCCAAAAAAAATAATAATGATTGAGTAAATGAAATTGAATGATGTTTTATTTTTATCAAATGAAGCATGTACATGTGTTAGACTAAGTTTTATATCATGTGTATGTACAGTACCGATCAGACCCAACCTACATGTAACACCAGAGTAAACCGAAACTAAACCCTGGGTTTACTTTGGGTTTACTTTTTGAAAATTTGGGTCCACTCGGGGTTTACTCGAGAATTGCTTTTGGAGTCAACTACACGCACTTACATGTAAGTGTGCAGCAGACCTGTATTTTATCTTATCATCCTACTGTCTGTGATTCCTGCCCCTTGTATATTCTGAATACACATGTAGCATCTGCTTTCAGGGTATACTTCTGATCAGGGTTTACTCTCTGTGTCCACTCTGGGTTTACTTGGGGTTTACTCTGGGTCCACTCTAGTAAACCCAGAAAGTAAACCCAGGGTTTAGTTGGGGTTTACTTTTTGTTAGGTTGGGTCTGATCGGCACTGTACTTTAGAGAGTGTGAATGTTATCATAGCCTCATAGGGATGTTTTCTCTGTGAGGTTGTTCAAGTAGCTACTTTAAGATTATAGAATTTACTTAAATGTCAATGAAAAGTGAAAACCAAAAATGCATAGATAATTGAAAGATAGGGTGATATTCTGGGAAAATTTACATACATAGATTTCATTTTTACATGGTTATTCTAACTTTTTATGAAGTTTGGTATGCCTTCATAGAAGAATATTAGAGACCATCATAACTGCTTTGATCCAGAGTTGAGACACAGTGAAATTTAAATGACGCGTTTGATGACTTAATTAATTAAAACATATAACATTAACTCACAGAGTTGATATCAGTTAGGATATTCTTCAAGGCTTGATTCAGAGCATTCTTCTCTTCAGGAGTTATTTCCCTTCCCACTTTATTTTTGTATGCTTCCTTGATCTTTCCTTTTGTCAACGAACTAAAATAAACAAAGATAAAATAAATTGAATAAAATATAAATAAATTATATACAAAACTTATTCATTTTCTTAATCAATAAAAAATTATAACATTCATGTATACTGGTGTCTCATAATAAACTATTACCTTTTGTTTTACATTTGAGACGCTAAACTGAGTATTAAAATGTAACACAGGTGTCACATTTCGTCTTCCTTTTTGCTGTTTGTTGCTGTTTGTCATTTTAAAGTTTCCAACTAAAAAAATTTATTATTTTTCACCGTGATAAGCTTACACACCAAAGTTCAAAAAATAAATTATTGAACTGATTTTTTCTTTGATTTTATTAAAGCATATCAAAGTTGTATACCTTAAATCTGAAGTTTTCACCAGTTTTCTCACAAACTCTTCCATCTTGGATTGTCCCGCGTACCTCCAATTACAAAAGAGTTCGAGAGTTTTCCCGCAGTATATTAGACAAGTCGATCAAAATTTGGATTATTTAAATAATTGAGGTCGTATATATGTGACACTTGTCGATATTAAAGTAGATAAAAGTACATTATAATCAAAATACTTTCCCCGGTTTAAAATTTAACAACATTCGATCAAAAAATATGTTTAAAATTTTTTGGTTAAAACAGAGATGTATTAATTAACTGTCTCTGTTATTTATTATATTTATTTATCTAAGTTATTATTTAACTCATTAACATAGTTATTATTTATAACTGTTATTTATGTTTCTGGTTAAAATAATAAAACCTCCAGCGGGATTCGAACTCATTATCAATCTGACTAAGCACAGACCTCTATATATATAGATATATATAGCGTATATATACATGTATATAGAGAGCTCTGATTGATTAACACTAACAGATTCATAGTTAACACTCATACCCATTTTGCTCGGCAATTATAGGTAATTTTAATATTTAATTGGGAAGGAAAACATTTATAAAAATATTATTGATTATATTGTTCATAGAATCGGTAGTACGTCACAATATGGAGCTGTGCCACACGGTCCTGAAAGCCAGATGTGACAGTGCCAAGGTAGCCATTTACATTAAATACATCGTCATTCTGGATTTTTAACCAGTGTATGATGGGCGGATTCCGAATAGATGGGTGTTCTGATGATCTTCAAAGGCAAACTAACTAAAATTTACATAATAAAATTACCAACATTAGATTCGCCCCCTCCCAAATCCCTTGAATAAGTAACACTTCTAAAGGTCGGCTTTACTCTCAAGAAATAAACTGAATCCTCTATAGCTCTGTGAGAGAGAGAGAGAGAGAGAGAGAGAGAGAGAGAGAGAGAGAGAGAGAGAGAGAGAGAGAAAGAGAGAGAGTATATATCAATAATAATACAACATCTTGCTTACAATATTGTAAATTTATATAATTCCCGTGATTAAAAAGGCACATACAGGGTAACAGAAATAGTTCATTAAATATGAACATATAATGAATACAAGTAATGGTGAACTGTTCTGATTGTATTGATTTGTAATTAACCTGGTAGTCGTCTTGTCTCAGTACTAAAGTTTTCAATAACTAATTATTGAAAGTGTCATTATAAGCACATAACATATTATGATAACCTTATTTTTTCTTATTTTTAAATCTTATTTGAGAAGGGCTGGGTATACTTAACTTTCCTTTCTCTATCCATCAGTATGAGCCGCGATTCTAAATCAATTTTTATCAAACTAATGAAATGCGTCCATGCTCTATAAAACTTATATGTAAATTTTTTACAATGAAATATTTATTTATTGTATGTTATGACTAATCATCCAAAATAACAGTCACAGAATTGTCCAAACACTTCTACAAATTACAGGTACCTGAAAAGAGACAATTTGTACAGATTTTTTTTAGTATCGTCATGACCCTTTAATTAACAATCGTGTTTTAATTCGGGCTACAATGTTATATTTTAAACAAACAAAAAATTCTTTCCTCCATACAATGAATGAACGTTGTTCATACATGCCAAAATATATAGGCTGTTACTGCCTACCTTTAATGCACGGATAAGCTTATATTCGTGTTTTATCATTATTTTTTTTTTATTTAAGAAACGTAGGTATGTATGCTGCAGATAGAACTCAAAGTGAAGTGTTTTTACACGTATCATTCTGGTATATATCACTGAAATAAATCTGACATATTATTTAAATGACTTTCATACAAGAGATTATATTCAAATCGAACAACTTTCCTTGGAGGAAATAAGATCGATTTTTTAATTCTTTGAATGGAAGAAGGAAGTGGTTATATCGTATATATATGGCTATATGGTATATATCGTGTAGATATTCGAATGTATTTCAGTCATTTAAATTGAAAAGTGAATTTGGATTCTTTTTCAATTTGCAAAATGTCAGACATCAGGGCGTTATTTCTTATGAAAAAACAGAAAACTTCTCATCAAAAGTTTCAAATTCCCGATTCCTCGGACGAGTATGACACATTTCAGGAAGAAGTTCTGCAGACTACAAAAAATACGTCTGATGTCATACAACAAGTTAATAATTACGTTGCTCTTATAAAGGAGGAGATGCACCAATTACGAATGACAGTGGAGGTATTCAACGCAGATTTAGCAAAGCAGATGAGGACCCTCATTTCGAATTTGAAAGGTAAATTTGAGTAGACTTCGCTGTTTAATGTTGTTCTTGTTGAGTCCTGTTCAATTAATGTATTACACTAATCTTTGAAATTATCATGTTAATTTGACCATTTTTCTTTCTCTTCGGTTAAATATATAAACCTTTCTTGCGCAACAACTAACAAACTAAGATACATGTATGTAATTTAATTTACCTGCACTTATGCCGAATACAACCATACCCAGTTGCTTTTAAATTTATGAATCGAAGCACTTGATAAAAGCAACAACAGTTGGCATCTTAAAAGTGACGGATCTAACATTAAATACAGACACAAAGCCAGTAAACTGAATATATGAAACACCAAAAATGGCCAACGACAATTGAAATTGTACATGATGTAGTAGATGTTTCTTCTATAGTTTTTTGTAGTGTTAGTTGAAGTGCTAGATTTTGTTTTCATTGGTTCTATTTCATGTAAATCATTTTTTGGGCCTTAAGAAGGGATCGACTGGTTATCCAGAAAATTTGACAATTTTAATTATTCGTGTTGTTAGCCATTTTAGTGCGCTACACTCTCGGATTTTGTCTTTTTTTCCTAAAGCACACGCCGATTCTAAGCCTGATTCCCCAAGCCAAAGAGGGGGAACTAAAAATGAGAAGGGGCAGATGTTAGTGCCAACAGGAACAACAGCGCCAGACAAGGGAACAACAGAATCAAATAGAATCGGTAACAGGTAAGCAATTATTTGGATCATATTGTCATGTTGTAAATTTTGTATTTACTGCCACTCGGTAAATTCAAAATTTACAACACGACAATATGATAAGCTGATTTAGCTCAATGGTGATGCTGTTGAACTAGTAAGGTGAGATAACCCAACCCTTACACGAATAAAAAACCCATTCTCAATGCAATTCCCCTTCTAATTGACGAAAGACAGATGGATATGCCCTTTTTTCCTTTTTCCACAATTCTCGGTCCCAACGTCTATATGAAAACTGATTTTGTAAGGATTTCAATAATTCAACAGCTAGACATTTTTATGTTTCACAAAACTCTAAAGTACATGTAAATAACGTTCAATCACCAAATTGAGGGTCATGAGTTATCGAAAATGCGTTTTAATAATGAAATATTTAGCCAAAGTTATTTTTAATTTACTTTACTTAGAGCACCTATCAATACTAATTCAAAAAAGAAGATAGACGAAAAAGATCACAATTCCGACAATTTAAAAAAGATTGCAGCTTTGCAAAAAATCAGCAATGAACAAAATGAATTGAGAAAAATCATGATGATGGCAGCTAATATGGCAAATGAATTGGAGAATGAGGGTAAAATTTCATTGGAAGGTCTCCTTGAGCTTAGAAAAGGTGTAAATAGATATGCCGAAAATTTAGAGAGTGCCGATGTAGAATATGCTCGGAAAAAGGAGGAAAAAAGAAGGGAGGATGAAATGAAAAAACAATTAGAGGAAGAAGAAAGGAAAAAAGAACAAGCAAAAAAAGAAGCAAAAAGAGCAGAAGAAGAAGAAAGAAAAAGAAAAGCTAGAGAGGAAAAGCATAAAAAAAATAAAGAGGCGAGAAGAATATTAGAATTAGAAGCTAAGAAGAAGGAAGAAGAAAGGAAACAGGAAGAACTGGAGAGAAAAAGAAAGAAAGAAGAGGAAGAAGAAAAGATAAGAAAAGAAAAGGAGGAAAACAAAAGGAGACGGGACTGGAGGAATTGGGAACCAATGATGTAAAAATTTCAAAATTTATTTTTTACATTTTTTGTAGTCTTTATCACTGTTTGTTAATCACCGATTTTTGTAGATCCACTAAATCTAAAAAGCATTAAAATAAGGTGTGTGACAACTCGGTATGTCAGCTTTATTGGTTGGGAAGATACAAACATGTACACGTAACTTCATTTAAAAAAGAAAAGAAAAGAAAATACGCACTTAGATGTAGCATAGTAAGTTGCATTTTGCCCGTATGTGATAGTTTTATGAAATTGCAACAGGTTATTAATAGCAAGACATTTTAAAATGTCATGCATTGCTAAGAACCCCTCTAAAACTATACGTCATATATTTTTGCTTCAGAGGCACAGACACAGAGCACGTACCCACTCTTTACGCTTAAACTTATAAAACTCTTCAAATGCAGTACACAGTGGAAAAAAAAATAATACTTAATGTTTATTTCAATAAATAAACAAATCACACTTGATAATTTTCAAAATATTGTCTAAAACCATTAATGGTGTACAATGTACTATCAGTTCACTTTCACGTAGCCTTATTAGTTAAAACCCGTGCACAGTTTAACTGTCCAAAAATATGCACCCAGCAATATTTTACTGAATTAAATATGTATAGATTCCCAGAGTTGATTCATTTGATTTTGTACAATGTTGAGATTCCTTGGAAAAACCCCGGTAATTCAATTTGAAAGTAACGCATCTACCTAAAGATACTACCGACAGGATGGAACAACAACCATCAATGATGGAATAATTTGTATTGCACTGGCCATGGAAGGTGGGATTACTCAGGATGACCTTACCTGCTACGCGTCTGATGGTAATAAAGAAAGAGAGAAGTGTCTCGAACAAGACAAAAGAGAAATCCCCATCTCCACTCTAGTAACGGTCAAACCATCCACAAAGTCGGCAATACGTCTTCAGGTGATGCATGTATTTAAAAACAATTATCCCAATGTATTCTGACAGTAAAAAATGTTTTCACATTTGTTTACAAATGCGGTACCATTTTCTTTTCTTTTTTTTGAATTAAGGAACCAATCCGCATTTTCATTCCACACCAGGCCAATAGAGGATGTAGGGAATTGATCGTCAGAACTTCCATTGATGGTGGTACTTGGAAGACAATGGACTATGAGTCGGGCATTCCTCCTCAAGTTGATTTAGAGGTCTAGCTCTGTTTTTTTTCTCATTATTTAGTTAAAAAAGGTTTCAAACAAATAGAATACATGTATTGGTAAACTTTAAGGAACAGTCTTTTTTATGCCACTTTCAAACTTAGGTCAATTGAAAACATAGGACAGCTTTTCATATACCTTACGTAGGTTAATCATGATCATATTTTACATACTAATGTATATTCAAAAATGTGTTCATGCGTTATTTCTTCTTAAAAACGAACAGGACATCCAAATGGTGCAAATTGCAATCAACAACTTTAAATCTGTTGGAATAATAGTTGCTTCTCGGCCCAAAATGCATGCCTTCAGCCTTGGCAGAGATGGGGGGATTGTTGAAACTGACTCTCCAAATAAGACCATACTCACAGCTCCAAACGGATGTTTTTCAGAGAAAACTAACGGATCAATTCAGGTAACATATGAAACAAATTAAGTTGATAAATTGAACCATCGTGGTTTAAACAATATTGACGCAATTTTTCGCCGTTTAAATTAAAAAACTGTTTGTAATGGAATAATTTGCAATAAGAAGGCATGATCATACGTGAATTACCTTCTAAAATAATAGTATTCATTATATGCTGAATGATACAAGTAGTTGTTGCATTGTAATTTATGAAAATGTCGATACATATTTAACAAACGACTCTTTGATTTTTTTCTAGATCTACAATTTGAACTATTTATTTTGTGACGTATTAATTATTGTTCTTTTTTGTAGATCACTGACAGAAAACATTCGACAGAAATGGCAAAAGATGTAGATGACTTACGAAACGCTCAAGTAGCATTAACTCCACATACTATCACTCTGGATAAAAAGAGCAAATCAAATCTTACATTGGAGGTTTATCCAGAGCTTAAGAGAAGAGGTAACATACCGGTATTCATTTTCTGAAAGTCAAATGTACATATCTTCTTTCTTGCATTAGTACTACTGTTTGCTTTAAAATTGGAATTTATATCAAAGTCACTAGATCCCAATCTGCACTGAAGGCATGCGAGAACATAATGATAAAGAAAATGGATGCTGAAAAAGTAGCAGATATCCTTTACGGAAAGGGAACACTGGTTAACTCCTCAACCATTCAAGAAATCAAGGTATAAAGTAGAATCCAACTGTGTTTCATTTAAAAAAAACTGCCGAACTATATATTCTTTTATTATTTTATTTATACACTATCTATTTTCTAGTTTAAATTGGTAAATTCTCTATTATGTAGCGAAAAAAATTACCCGAAGACAAAGCAATGGCGTTGTTAGAAAAGTTGAAATTTTGTGACAAGGATCAGTTCCAGGATCTGGTTGATTCTCTTGAAGAATCAAATCAGCAACATATTGCAAACGAATTGAAAAAAGCTCTCGACGATATAGAACACTTAGAGTTAGGAAGTGATTTTGTTGGTATGTAGTAGAATAGTTATAAACATTCGTTCATCTTCAGTTTGAAATGCAACGTTTCTCTCTTTTCAAGTGATATTTTTTAAATGTTAGGTACATTGTATGTTGCATCAAGTGATTTTGATATGATGTTGTGACGGAGGCGCAAATAATATAACATTTCATAAATAGAGAGTAAAGATAAAATATAATATAGAGTTATAATTCAATGAATTCATTTATTGTCTTTCTTTTAATTAGATGCAAGCGAAGACAAGGTAGCTTTGTTATCATGCAAAAATGGAGAGGGCTGGACTATCGTAGATTTTGACAAAGTAAAAGATGTCCCAGGGGCATGTCGACTGCAATTGTTCACAGGAGGCAAATCTTACAGGTAAAATTTTTACCAAGGTAACTGAAATTATAACATGATTTGATAAATATAATTATGTTTCATTGTAAAAACATGCACACTTACGACTAATTATGATTGTTTAAGTTTTACATGCATTTTATATCATCATCGTTTAAATCTATCGAGAAATTTCATATTTCATTATTACTAGTGATGGCAAAAAATAGTCTGCCTCCAGGAACTGAACTGAATAGAATTCGTTCAAAAGAAGACAAGCATTATAATATACGAGTATATCTCTGTAAAATATAGCGAGTTAAACCGCCCCAAAGTATGTTTTTCATTACTGTGTTGAATAAACTTACGACAATATAACAATGAATTTTGATACTGTAATGTTTACATTTTTTTTGTTTCTTTTAATACAACTCTATAGTTTTAATATATGGCGAATCACTTCAATTTGATATTATAACTTTTTCTTGAAATATTAGCTATATATGGATATCATGTGATTTAAAGGGTAAAAATCGTGTATTACCTCAACATTCACGTGACTCTGAAATCAATTTTAATATTAGAATACAATTTTTAGATATATATATTCCTACATAAAAGCTTCACAAACGTATAAGAAGGCCCCAGGAAAAAGATGAAAATAAAACCATTTTTTTTGTTTTATAATAGCGTGGTTGGATTAATTGTTCCTAAGTCAACTAAAGATTCGGAATTATCTCGAATGGCAGAGTTGTTCTACACATCATCAGAGCAGTTTCGATTGCGACTTATCGTGAAACAACATAGCGAAAACAAATACCGTTTGGCTATTCGCTGTGTCAATCCGGAAATGTTTTCAACAACGATGGCCGAACTGCGAAATATGAGCTATACGAAAGGACCAAGCGAAAGTTTCGAATTCAATGTGAAAGAAGGAGAGACAATATGGTTACAGTTACTAGGAAATCGAAAGTTTGTTTCGCAGCAGAGCCCTGAAGTCAATTTTAAGGTGTATCTCAGCTCCATCTACACGATGGATGTTCGGATTTCCGAACCAAAAGGAAAAGAAAGTACATCTAAATTTCGAAATGATCTTCAGTATAACGTTGGCCTTACAGAACAGAGGCCCCCTCGCCACGGAGTCTTTAAATTACAGTTGTAAATATTGGAAACGTACTCTGGCTGATATATCTTGTAAAAAATGACAATGGAAACAATTTAATGGAGTCGCATTTTTACATGTATTTACATTTTAGATTGAAATGCCACTACGTTCATGATACTAGTACGTCATTTAGTCTTAGAGCACCTTATGTTTTTTATTGTTTTGGAATTAGGTTCGTAAATGTATTTCTTTTTTACATCTTTCTCTGACGAAGAACTTTTGATTGACTGTTCATTTAACAACTAAATGTATTCTGTAAATTAAACGATTATATTGTATTATATTGTGTAAAAATTTATGTTTTTAGATAATATGATATAGTATGATACTATTAGCTAAATTATATTTTTTTATAGTAATTAATGAAAGAACTCAGATATATGAGTAGATATACGTTTATTTTGTGATTTTCACCAGCAAATAAAAAAAAGTATTTGATTCATTGTTCAAGTCGTAATATAATGAATATAAAAGAAGAAATGGGACCGTAAAATGATAAAAAAAAAAACTAGACACGATCTCGTTGCGAGCAACGAGGAGGTCTTCCGCGCGATTTTTTGAAGGTTATTTGACCTTGACTTTGATATTTGACCCTTTATCTCCTTATTAGGGCAACAACAAAAAATATTGATGGTTGAATTTTGTTAGGAACATCATTCTCAGCATTTTATTCTATATTGATTTTCAAAATAATGCTTTTTAAAATATTTGTTCTGTTTGAGGTATGTTATCAAAGTTTTGTACTTCTGGCCCCTTAAAACCCATTAAAACCCCTTAATACGGAACACATGATAAAATAATTATAATATGTTGTTAAATAAATGTGAGATGAAAATTTTTGCTTCCTAAACATATAACAAAATATTTTTCAGTAAAATGCTATGGAAGAAAGACTTTAGAGCCCTTTTGGTCCCTAAATTGAAGGACCAGCCCCTTTTTCTTGACATCATACGAAAGTTCTTTTGATATTAAACATATTTTATTCAACAAGTGTTTAGAATTTCTTTGCCGTTTTTTAGCAATCTTGGATATGACGTTTTAGGGGCCGACCTCTAATCTCCTTATTGGGGCCAGATAACGAAAATTTAATGATTGAATATTGTTTAAAACATCATTCTAAGCATCTTTTATTCTATATTGCTTTTCAAAATATTTGTCCTTTTTGAGATATATTCGATCGAAATTTTGGACTTTTGGCCCCTTAAAACCCCTAATTACGTAACGCATAATAAAATTTTTATAATTTATAGTTTTATTAGTGAAAGATGAACATTTTTGCTTCTTAAACATATTACAAAACATTTCTCAGTAAAGTGCTATAGAAGAAGGACTTTAGAGCCCTTTTGGCCCCTAAATTGAAGGACCAGCCCCTTTTTCTTGGCATCATACGAAAGTTCTTTTGATATTAAACATATTTTGTTCAACAAGTGTTTAGAAATTCTTTGCCGTTTTTGAGCTATCTGGGATATGACGTTTTAGGGGCCGACCCCTAGTCTCCTTATTGGGGCCAGATAACGAAAATTTTATGATTGAATATTGTTTAAAACATCATTCTAAGCATCTTTTATTCTATATTGCTTTTCAAAATATTTGTCCTTTTTGAGATATATTCGATCGAAATTTTGGACTTTTGGCCCCTTAAAACCCCTAATTACGTAACGCATAATAAAAAATTTATATTGTATAGTTTTATAAGTAAAAGATAAACATTTTTGCTTTTTAAACATATTACAAAATATTTCTCAGTAAAGTGCTATGGGAGAAAGACTTTAGAGCCCTTTTGGCCCCTAATTTGAGGGACCAGCCCCTTTTTCTTGTTATCAAACGGAAGATCTTGTTAATAAAACTTTTATTTGCTCTATATATTGTGGTAAAATATTTTCAGGAAAGGAGATAAAGAACGAAAACCATTAAAAATTACGTCGTTTTTTTAAACTCGATTTTCGGGTCCAGGCGAGCTTCGACGCCTTTGAAGCCAAACAACCACAAATGCCTTTAAACACATTTACAATCTTTTGTCTACAATCCCTGAAAATTTAAATTCAATGACGTCATTAAAATAAAAAATTATCTATAAGGTTTTTAACAATATCTACAAGATCTGAAATTTTCACGAAAATCGGTCAAACCGTTTTCAAAAAATCGCTTGTACAAAAAAGCCTAAGAAAAAAAAAATTAAAGGGAAAAAGAAACAAAGCAATAACAATAAGGTCTTCCGCATAGAAGAATTCAAAACTACATAACAGACACGAACACGTTCATAAAATGGTAAAACATTCTCTTGGTAAAATACATTAGCTTACACATTATAATCACTTGTGTACCAATATTTATTAGCTTACTCATTATAATCACTTGTGTACCAATATTTGCAGATTTCGTGGATTTACATACCTATCATCCAAATAAGTCAAGAAACACAGTCCGAATTCCAAATATCATGCATACAAGCAAAACCACGAACAATGTCAAGCAAACTTCTAACTAATAAGTTAATAATTATCGCATGGGTGTGTAGTATCGATAAAGATCTTTACGGTAGTAAATAAATGCACTTTACAAAAATACAATGGTACTTAACAAAGTGGAAATGATTGAATTTCAATTAAATGTTACATTGTTTTCCTGTGGAATTAGTCATTATCAGGAGCACCAACTTCTATCTGCAAAGACATATTAGCAAAATACTTTTTATATAATTGTTATAACCATAGTAAGAAATAATGTAAACAACTTTATAAAGAACTTTGGAAAAATTGAACTAAAAGTATATGTAGTAACTTGTTTTTCATTTATGAAGAAAAAATTGAAGTCCGTTTGAAATTATCCCAAAATACCAGCTCAAGTTTATCATACATTACTTCATTACAGTACATAGCGTACATTTAAGTTGTATTAATCCCTATAAATGGGAAATACAAGATTTTACCGTATTCTTTAGTGCTAAATTATCATACAGGTTTGCCACTTACAGTTGATTTAGGAGTACAGAAAAGGGCATCATCCATCAAAGGAAGGGGGAAAGATATAGAAAATGTTCCTTTTTCAACTTTTTCTGGCGCATCTGCAAACTAGGAAGAATAATGATGAAATGAAGTGACAGACAGAAATACAAATATACAGAAGTAGTTAATGTGCTCTGCATATCATATTGAGGAACAAAGTGAACATAAACAGTATTTCAATTTTTACGTTACAGATACCGTAATAATTTATGACATACTGTACTTGGGCCGTTGTCTTTTAATCCACAAAGTCCAATGACATGAAGCTGGAATTTACAAAGATCCATTATTTGAATTCTTTCCTTTGGGACATAACATACTGAAACAGATGGTGAAATCACAATTTATAAAATTACAAGTAGAATTATCATAAAATTGGATTAAAATACCTTACACGTAAAAAAGTTTGTCTAATTAAATTTTCTGAGTGAGATTAAAGCTCGCTGTTATTTTAAACTCAGCGAGTCTTAATTTTTTTTTCTTGGTAGTAAAACATGAGAATACATACAAAAGATTAACAATGTAATTGTTTGATAATGGTTCATAATAATTCAAAATGCCTCACCTTTTACAGTTTCTTTGGATTTCGCTGGAATGTTTCCGATGATAGGTTTGGAAGAGAAGTTCGTGTCATTACTGAAGCGAACTTTGAATTTGATTTCTTCTGATGTTATGTTTTCTATCGTGAACGAGGTTTCTGACTGGAATGTTGAGTTCGCTGTTAAAATAGGGAAAACGTTCATGGAAGAAACTTCAACATGTTGTCAAAATGCGTTAGGGTGTATTTTACTTATAGTATTGAATCTGTTGAATTTCGTGCCAAGAACTAAATAAATGATCAACATATAATAATGTTGAAACCATGCCAAGGAATGAACGTAAAGAAAAGTTCACATTGATAATTCGTATTTATTGGCTTTTCGCGGTGACTCTTGATATGATCTTTAGATTTAAAAGTCATATTATCAAAAACATTTAATGGACTAAACAATTAAAAAAGTGATATGTATCTGTCATGGAGATAACTTCCGGGTGTACCGTGACGGATTTCATTTTATCGGAAATTTATCAATTGTTCCAAAGTCTTTACATGTACATTCGTGTAATTTGCCATCAATGCAGTCCACGGGGCTATTCTTATCGATCTATAATCCTAATTTGACCTGTTCGAGTTTGAAATCCTCTTGTTAAATATTCAGGCATTGGCATTCAAGCAATTCGTTATTGCTCCGCAAACACACACTCAGGTAGTTTGTGTACGTTTTAACACATTCCTTTAAAGATAAGGTCTTTCATTCACACAAGCAATTATAATTACCACTGCCCCATAATCCGGGAGAATGTATTTTTCTTGGATGTTGGTGCTCTTATAAAATTGCTCTAAGACTTGATCTTTTAATATGTCCGTCTATAGGTTCATAGATTTAAACTTTACAAAACAAAAACACCCCCCCCCCCCAAAAAAAAAAAAAAAAAAAAAAAACCAAATAAAAAAAAAAACAAAAAAAACACAAAAAACCAAAACTAACCATTATGATGTTTTTACTTCTGTTTTGATATTATTTTTTACAAACACTTAAACATTTTAAATTCTAGAACCATTTTAATAAGAGCTTGGACTTTGTGTAGTTGTGTCAAACAGCAATGTGACGTAGGCCTGTCTACTTCTTCGTTGGTCACTCAGCCATGACTCTTTGAAATCAACAAGATTTGTCTAGCATTTGAGGTAAGACTACGGAATCTGTGTATATTTCGCTTGAAACCACTATAGAACTTGTTTTGATGTAAGAAATGGATAGTTACATCCTTCTGAAGTCCAATGCCTTGATAAAATGGTTCTAAGAACATTTATAGAATATATCCTTAGAAAATGAACAGAAAAAAGTAAATTTAAACCAAATTAATTA
The DNA here is from genome assembly GCF_025612915.1 of Magallana angulata. NCBI lineage: Eukaryota > Metazoa > Mollusca > Bivalvia > Ostreida > Ostreidae > Magallana > Magallana angulata. Next base: position 31,063,831 of record NC_069116.1, read on the forward strand.
ATTTTTTAACATAGTAATGATGTTTACATTGAAATGAATGTTTTTTAATTCATTTAATTTTTAAAATCATAGAATTGTAGACTGAAGGTTTACATATTGTTTTAGCTAAATTGGTAGTTCTCCGATTTTAAACGTTTAACATATAACGTGTCACACATACATGTACATAATTAATAACGCCTGTTAATTTCTTAATAGTTGTTTCTATAAAACCTTGTCTTTAAAGACAGACTGTAATATTAAATAACTTCAATTTACTGAATTTATTTCGAATATTAAGTAAACTGTCTTTTTTCTGATATTAATAATAACATTGACTTTCTAAAATTTATTTGTTTGTGTTGGTTTTGGTTGCTTATGAAAAAGAGAATTGACATCTTAATCTAAATATCGAAAATTGCCAGTTGTTCTTAACATTCAAAGTTTCATCGAACACGATCAAGTACAAACGAATTTCAAATTCTTAAACAACCTGACCGTATTGCATTACTTAAAATTAAAACCTAAAACCTGTAAATAATTGCAACCAATGTTACTAATTTTTCTGCTCCTTCGATGTTGCCTAATGTTTGTGGGTGTCAATAGGTTATCAAAAATTTTAGGATGCTTGTTAACGACACAAGATATTTTGGTTTTAACTTTTAAACCATTTTGGGATATATATGTATGTGGACTTTATTTTTCTGAAGAACGAGAATGAATTCCTGCAAAAGAAAATTAATCGCCTACAAAGGGAAATACATCGATTGCAAGTGGAAATAAACCACTCTCAAAATCGACAAAGGAGGGATTTCGAAAAGAGGGCAAGTTTATTCAAAGATCGAATAGAAAACACAGTGATAAAGATGGACAAGCTAGTAGAACGTGTGACAATTGTAGAAATACTAATCAAGGAAATACACACCTACTCAGGAAACTAACTACATGCATTTTGAACAGGGGTTAGTAAACTAACTCGAATTCCGAATGTCGGACATGATTATTAATACAAATCACCAGCACCAAATGAAATTTGATTTTATTGTTATCATAGTACTCTTGTATATTGTTCACCCCTGCGAATGTTATTGTCATTCAAATTTTAGACCACGTGGTTTTATTTGACCTTTTCAGTTTCGCAGTAAGAATCGTACCTCCTGTAAAGTCTATTTCACAGTACATGTATCTAGGTTCTTAATATAGTAGTCAAATATAAAATCTAGAGGTTTATTGATTTTAAACTTTATCTTCATTAATTGGTGAATAAAATGTGTTCTAGAAATAAACGTGACTATACAAAAATTAGTTTTTGTCTGCTGTTGCAGCAACTAACATGCTTAAAAGAGATCCCTCCTGAGGATTAATTTTCGATCCGCGCCTGACCTAGTAATAACATCAATAGTGAAACAGACTATACCATTTTATGCAGAATGTTCCTTGAAAATGGCTCGGTATACTAATTTTTAATACAAAGCAGACACTCATTATTTTTTTTTAAAACATGGTATTGCACACCACAAGCATTAAACATGGCTATGATTTTATTAAGCAACTCAATGGTTATATTTTCAACCACTCTACACGTGTTTGAACACGAACGATAACTCTGTTCTGAATATTATCGTTTAATATAAATAACTGCTAGATGGTAAAATAAGACATACATCTTGAAAGCTTTTCCCGTTTTAACATAAATCACAGTAGGATATGATATGAAAAACGACCAGTACTTACGTATTTTGGGAATATTATCCGAACACTTATACTTCCGCTCGAAATTTCACAGGAAGTGAACAAATATCGGTGAAGTCTCGTGAACTTTCATTCGAGCACCTCTGGATTTATTACTTACTTAGCAACGATAAAGAAAACATTCCGAACACATTCGCAGGGGTGTTATTAATCTGAACGAAAAATGACCCTTGTCTCGGGCATTTATCATATTTTTAAAAATCACATCTATAGTTTAGTTTCCATCTTCTTTAACAACTTTGGACAATTTTATCAAACGTGGCCGGAATATTCTGTAATAAGAACGTATGTGGCAATCCTTCCTAAAACAGGAAAAAAAACCTACATGTGATTTGACTTCCCTCCTTTGTTAAAATTGTCTACTCTGTAAACAGGTTCTATATCATCGACAGAAGCATCTATGTATATAATTGACATTTGATATAAGACACTTGAAAACCATTTATCAAATGAGCTTACTTCTAAACATTATAATATGTTAAATATCGATCAGTTTCATGCGCGGATCTAGAGGGGGGGGGGGTCGGGGGGGTCCCGACCCCCCCTGGAAAATGAAAATTTATTAAATTTACATAGTAAAATTATCGCGAAAATATGCCTCAGACCCCCCCTGGCAAACACAATTATCCTTCGGACCCCCCCTGGAAAATTTTTCTGGATCCGCGCATGAGTTTTATTCAAATTCAAGTGTATGTTTATTTTACGTTTGTCAAAATTAAACTTTTTGTCTTTTGTTGTCACAGAAATCATGATTTAAAAAAAATAAAAACTCATGAGTGTTTCCTCTAAAAGTGTGTTTTGTTAAGAATGTGTATTTTAGATGTGTTGTGACGCCACAGATGCCCCGCAGGCAGCTCAAATTTAAGTTATATATATATATATATATATATATATATATATATATATATATATATATATATATATATATATATATATATATATATATATATATATATATATGATATTATCTTTTTTATCCTTATTGTGAAGTGTACTGCATCGGTCCACCATTACATTTTGCAATGAGGCGATCGCTTCCAGAGGAGTATTTGATGTGTACGTTATGTAACTGTGAAACTGTGTTTCACCCTCATTCCATCTTTGTTGGCTCTTCTAATTAAAAATGAATACAACGCTTTTTTCGGCTTCAAGTATTTTTGTGTTTTTTAAGTTAAATTTAAAGAAGGATTATGCTAAAAAAACAACAAACAAACCCATTATTATTATATTAGTTCTACGGCGTATGTCTCTGATAGAGGCGATAAAAGGTCTTGCAAAGCAAAACTCCCCGCATTCTTATGCTTGTATAGAACCATTTTAACAATACCTTGGACTTTCAGTAGGGCGTAGCGATCTATTTCTTGCGTCAATACAAATTAGGAATGATGCAGTTTCAAGCGAAAAATGCAGCGATTGCGTAGTTTTAGCTAAAATCCAGACAAATCTGTTGATTTCAAAGAGTCATGGCTGAACAGCAATGAAATAGACAGGTCTACGTCACAATGCTGTTTGACACAACTACCCAAAGTATTAGCTTTTGTTTAAATGGTTCTATCTGTAGATTATTGACAGTTTAAAACTGGATTACACAGCCATTTTTAGTACTGACCTAGCTTATACTGCGAAAATAGATATCATATCAATTTAAGAAGCAGATCCTTGCGGTTTCGAGATAACAATATCCGTTTGATGGAAAACAATTCAGACAATAATATACATGTATTGTTGAAATGAGTATTTTAGGTTTACCTGCTTGGTTGTCAACAAATAAACCATCAGATCTATCTAAGATTTTAAGATCTGGTTTGTTATTCTTTAAAAAAAACATTTAGTAAAGAAAAAGTCCATAGATAACGGATAGTATAAAATAAGTTTTTTCGACGATACTAGGGGTTCATGTGCACGAAATAATGTTGCTTAAATTGGATACATGTACTTCCAAACAAATCTTTTCTTTGAACTACAAAAAAATAGTTCATTTTATACGAACAGCAAGCTCATTAATGAATACAAATTTGCTAGCATAATTAATTTATTCTTAAGTTGTTTATCCGGAAAATAAATAATTACATGTATTACAAAAGATTTTTTTTTTTAAATCAGATCACTTTGCCCCACCATAGAATTAACGTAGGTACAGTATTATGATACTACATGGTATTTTCCAAAAAAAAAAATTAAGTGATAAGCGATCATAATTGTCTTTGTGTAGAAAAGGCTAAATTTGTGATACTCTTACATTCTAGCCTTCTAAACAATAATTATGGAATATATATGGTCTTTATTTGCCTTTTTTGCTGGATATGTTGTTTTTGAATTATATGAGTTCAATAATAGATTTAAGTTACACGAGCACAATTTCAACGAACTCCAAAGCCAAGGGAACATTTTGAAAAATGAAAATGAAGTATTACGACTGGAAATAAACCGCTTGCAACATCAACTGTAGCTAAACAAAGTTAAAACTGGAATTCTAAATACTGATTTAAAGAGCAGGGATGATTTTTTGAAGGACATCGACAAAGGAGCAAGATTATTCCATGAAGAGTTAAAGAACACAGTGAAACAAATGGACAAATTTGTAGAGCAAGTGAAAATTATGGACAAACAAATAGAGGATATGAGTAGAGAATTCAAATTTGTGTACAGGGAACTTAATATTTTAGGCAGGGGTAAGTGAATTCATTATTAATAATTATAATCTGCAGTTCTGTTAAAATGAATCGCTGCCAAATTGTTATTGTTTATTACGTCATTCGTATGTACGTCATAATAAGCTCGGAATCTATTACATCACAACAAAGATATAATATGCCTTACGAAAGTGAAAAATTAATTACCAGAAGACGTACATACAAGATAGTTAGTTTTACAAACTTTACAGCTTCAAAATATTTGTTTTTCTTGTTTCAGCGACAAATATCAACAGAGACCACGGATGCACGCGCAGTGATTACAAGGGCGGCAGTGATGTACTAAACACTATCAAGAGTGGTGTTGACTTCATCATTAGAAAACTTGTTGAATATGTTTCAGTAGGATTAACATCTATACTTTTGCTCGAGTGAAGAGAATATATATGAGTGAAAAAAATATACTTAACAAACGTAAGAGCATTCAATGATAAAAGATATTGGAAAATATCAAACTTTAAAGCCAAAATATTTGGTTATTTTTCTTAAATAACAGTTTATGGCCTAAAATATATCTAAAATTTTTGACGCAGATCTGTTTAGATCGGGTAATTTGTTGATCACCCAGCTTTATTATGTTTCAAATTTTAAAAATTGAAAATTTTAAAAGAATTTATACTCTCTAAAATATTGATTTTCAATGTTTTAAAATTGTCTCTAGTCAGGTTTTAATAGATTATTATCAGACTTTTATTGCAAGAGTTAATTTCATGCATCATGCTATATAAAATGTTTAGTTTTCTTTTTAAAGCCATCTTCTTCTCTTATTTTTCATCTTTTCCTCCTTTTACTGACTCAAAATATGATGACGCACCTTTATTTTCCGACGATTGTTACACAAAGTTCTTCAAAGTTGTCCCGTTTGCCATTGATTGCTGTATAAGTAATAAAATCATGTCAATATTTCAAAGCTTGTTTGAAACTCATCAGGTGCTTCAGAGTGAACACACTATGGAATGGTCAAGATTTTTTTTATATGACATAGATAGACGCGGCTTACTTTCATATATCCAGTTAACTTAAAAATAAACTTTTATCTGAATTTTGTTTTTGAATTTAGACGAATTCATTCCTAGACATTTACATTCTGATATAAATCAATTTTTCGTGAAAACACTATACCTCTCTAAGATGTTTTTGCAGCAATTTTTAAAAAAATACTCAATATTCATATATATATATATATATATTTATATACTGTAACGTGTTTGGGTCCGTAGATTTGGGTAGATCCGTAATCAAGACAATGATTTAAGAAAATGATTGTATGTTTATATATGTATATAAAAACCGATCAAGCAATAATTACTAAAATGATTTGTTAACAAGTACGAGTCAGTATATACAGATATTTAGTTTTAGGATTATCTATCCTTAATTTAAAAAGGCATACAAATGTAATTTGGCGACTGGGTATGTGTCCGGGCAGGTATGTATCCGTAGGCACCTGTCCTATGCGAGCGGGTCTCGGATGTGTCCCGATCCAGAGATCTGTCCTGTACACAGACAGATCTCAATAGAAATTGTGGAAATAATATAATTAATTTAATTAAATATAATTCCCCTATTAACCAGTATACTAGACACCGTATACTTAATACCAGGGTAATTTTATAACCTCACCGCTTCTGCTTCGATCTTCCCACTTGGAGTTTCAACTGCAAACTGTCGACTATCAGCTAAGCAGCGCCTTATATACTAATACGCACCCGAACTACCCTCGGGAGCTATCATTATACATAACGATAAAGCCCGGTTTACGTAATAGCTTGATACATTCCGAGCCCGACTCTTCCGAGCCCGACCTTTAATTGTCACATTACCCACGCCTCTATTCCTCATGCGTCCTCGCAGGATAAAAACAATCAAAAGCTGATGACAAAGAATTTAATGAGGAGAAAACATGAAATATGAAAACAATGATGAAATGATAGATGCATAGATAGACGTATCCGAACCAAATGAAACTTTAACTAAGTTCACCCTTCCAGTCTTTAAAACATACAACAAATAACATAAGGTCAAGATGAATCTTGGATTAAAGACTACCTGTCTGAACAGTTCTGTTAGTTGCTGACATATTCATAAGGCGGAGTGGCACTCTTTCCTGGCATCGAACCAAAGACCTAGCCAGCATAGCAGAATCTGATTTTATCAGTTTTTCAGATGGCTCTATAAGTCCAATTTTCACCGGGAACCCTCCATCCGGTCCTGCACAGATCTTGCCCTCGGCCAATATTTCAGATCTGGGGGGTATGACAACCCTGTTTATCAGTGCAATCTTGTATTCCTGTGCCGTGCCTTCTAACTGAATAAGGTGTTCTATACCCGATATAGCAACTTTGTGTGTACGCATGTTTATAATAGCCTTATGCTTCACAAGGAAATCCAAACCAAGGATTCCATCAACAGATATATCAGCCACAATCATTTCCTGTAGTATAGATGTTCCATTCAGCGCAAGGCTGATAGATGTTTTACCGTATATCCCTACCGATGATCCGTTGGCAGACAGTACATCTCTGTCAACCTTTTCCAAGCGCCAAGTGTCATTTCCTTGTATGTTCCCATAGCATACCTTTGATAGCAAGGAAACGGTTGCACCTGTATCAATGAGTAAGTATACATCCATCTCATTTATTTTGGCAGTGACATAGACTCCCGACTCCTTGATAGAGTGGATGGCTCTCGAGTGTTCTTCCCCTGTCTTGTATTCATTGCCTTGAGCCCGATCACATGGCTTATGCTCTGTCATACTCATCTTCTTAACGCTATGATCTGGCTGATGGACCTGGTTAGACGAGTTCGAGGGACAATCTCTTTTCAAATGCTTGTCAGATCCGCACCTGTAACACTTTCTTGTAGTATTTGCATAAGTATTCCTGGTTTCGTCTTTGGTATGCCCTGTATCACGTCCCTTCTTTTGCATTTGAAACTTCCATTGTTTCATATCCTTCATTTCCTTTTGAAGATATTGCATATTTTTCTCCATTGTCTCTATGAATTTATCTATCTTTGAACCATGACCAGACCCATCCTCTTGATCCACGCTTCTCACACTCTCAGTGCGGCGGCTCTCAGCTCTGTAAAACGCTTCAAGCTCAACGGCTCTCTGTATAGCGTCATTTAGACTGTTAGGTCTGGCCTGTTTTATCTTCAGACGCATCTCCGCGTTATGCAGTCCATCTAAAAACTGTTCTGTGGCCAGGATCTCACGAACGTCGACCGGAGCTGTAGGATAGGCTAGGTTCACCAGCCTCCTTATCTCCTGACCCATCTCCGGTAAGCTTTCCGATGGTCTCTGTCTCCTTTCTCTAAGCTGAGTCCGATATAGCTCTGTCTGGTTCAATGGCGCAAACCTATCCTGCAAAGCCTTGACCAGTTTTGCATAGTTTTGCCTCTCATCCCTTGGCTGATTACCCAGCACACCTTGAGCTAACCCTCTAAGAGACGAAGCTAAATACAACCCCTTCTCCGTCTCAGTCCATTCATTTAACAGACACACAGACTCAAAATGAGATAAGTAGTCATTCCACATGCCTGAACCGTCATAAGTAGCAGGTTTAACAAAATTCCTTGATTTTGCTCTCGTCTGATTTTGGCCGTTTGCATCTATCCTTGTGCTGTGTGCAGAGTTCTGCCTTCCGCTTACATCCCTGTGACTTACATTACCAAGTGCCCTATCCGATCTACCTGTAAACGGTGTACTCGTCCGTGTTACTCGTCTTGGCATCGAGGTGCCAGATACATTTTCCTGCAAACCTAAAAATTGCATGGACTCATCTATCTCTCGACTGAGATTTTCTATTTGACGTTCTATGTATGTAATGTCAGCCCGTAGACCAGACATTGTGAAAGAAGCATATAATAAACTAATCAATTAGATCTAACCCAAATCCCGCAGCTGCCACCAATTTATGTAACGTGTTTGGGTCCGTAGATTTGGGTAGATCCGTAATCAAGACAATGATTTAAGAAAATGATTGTATGTTTATATATGTATATAAAAACCGATCAAGCAATAATTACTAAAATGATTTGTTAACAAGTACGAGTCAGTATATACAGATATTTAGTTTTAGGATTATCTATCCTTAATTTAAAAAGGCATACAAATGTAATTTGGGCGACTGGGTATGTGTCCGGGCAGGTATGTATCCGTAGGCACCTGTCCTATGCGAGCGGGTCTCGGATGTGTCCCGATCCAGAGATCTGTCCTGTACACAGACAGATCTCAATAGAAATTGTGGAAATAATATAATTAATTTAATTAAATATAATTCCCCTATTAACCAGTATACTAGACACCGTATACTTAATACCAGGGTAATTTTATAACCTCACCGCTTCTGCTTCGATCTTCCCACTTGGAGTTTCAACTGCAAACTGTCGACTATCAGCTAAGCAGCGCCTTATATACTAATACGCACCCGAACTACCCTCGGGAGCTATCATTATACATAACGATAAAGCCCGGTTTACGTAATAGCTTGATACATTCCGAGCCCGACTCTTCCGAGCCCGACCTTTAATTGTCACAATACTATAAAAAAAATTCGAAAGATTTCTTTCTTGAAACGCCCCCTCTAGCTTGTCAAAGTTAAATACATAGAAAAAAAGAAAAATATACGGAGATTTTGCATTGCAACTGATATGAAACTACCCTTACCACGTTGAATAATTATGCGAGATGTTCCGAGTGGCTTCCGAATGATAAAAATTATTTAAGATATTTTCAATTATGCATGTAAATCTCAGTAAGAAATTTATTTTCGTTCGTGTGAATTTCTCTTGGTGAAAAAAATGAGGTATCAATGAAGAAACCTTAAATTCGTTCACTTTTATCGCTTTAATTGACACGTATGTGTATTTTTATTAAACTTCTTACATGTAATAAAAATGAGGATAACCGTGGGACAGGCTGTAAAAGTACATGTATTATAATACTTTTTTTCTTATAAACCAGCATTAAGTTCACTTTCGATTTGTTCCCTAAAATCTCCTAAAAATATATACGAATAATTATTTTTGTTAAGATCGCCTGAGTCATTCAGGTTACCTATTTAAATTAGTTTTCGTTTGTCGTCGTCCATGGTCGTGCGACACGCGTTAAAGCTAACTAATATTTACATAATTGATTGAAGTATGTATGAAAAAAATTGATACAGAGTGTTATAATATAACTTTGGTTGTTAATAAAAAATGCCGTTTTAATTCTTTTGAAAATTAATTTGTCACGATTTGAGTTGAAAATTTGATTTTATTTTCTTAATCTATAGCTAAAATATTTCTTATGTCCACTAAAATTGTCGAGTAATAGGCGAGATACTGAACTCGACTAAACAAAGCTCATGTAATATTTAGTTTTCAATTAAATTGTTGAAAAGAAAACTAAATTGGATATGACCAACACTTTAAGCCTTCTTAATGTATTCCTTATGATCTAATATCATATAATATGGTTTTGCTTCAAAAGAATACTTTACCAGTACACAAGTATGTCACTAACCTAATTACAAAAACATGACAAATCAAATAAAATACCATTGTGCCTCAGTGAAGCGTTGTCAACAATGAAAAAAAAAAATCAAAGTTTAAAGTTGTTAGTTACAAGTAAAATCGTGACCAAAATTGTTCAACCCAACAATGTTTTTCCCCTTTAGGTTTAGTTGAAAAAAAACCTCCATAATTTCAAAAACCTTTCATGCATTTTATTAAACTTTTAGTTCAAGGTAAAGCACTTATTTCGCACAATTTCCATTGCTTATCTGTTGCAATAAAAATGACAACCTCACTACACACGTGCGTTATATCACACGAACATTTAAACTGACAGGAAGTGACGTTGTCGTGTGAAAAGTTAGTTGTTTCTTCAGACGAACAGAACTTTAGGCTGGCTAATGACACATCTTGTGAATCCGAGACCGGTACGGACACCTGCATAAGAATTAAATAAATCACAACAATTCAATCAAACAATAAAATGTTTTCATTGGGTTCCAAACATATGAACGTAGCGATTATTGCAAAAAAAAATATAATCAATTCACTTGGGTTGTATATTTTTACTGCAATGCTCGCTACCTTTAAAGATAATATGAAATATAAAAAAACCAAACCAACCTTGTTTAACCTGAGGTTTGCCGAATATGACTGTAATTCACATTGTAGCAAAATTTTTGATCGATAATGAAATACTTGTAATCCATCTAATGTACATGTCTAAACAATTTATTTCAACTTCACAGTAAAGTAGAGTAATTAATCTATTTCAACTCCTCACTAATAATTGTAAAACACAAGAATAGTTCTGTAGATTCAGAATTAAGATTTAAATGATAAAGAAACTTTTCTATTTCGGGATAATCTAATACACGTACTTCCGAATTATTATAGTCAATATTAAAAGAGGTTGTTTCTCGGAGTGTCTGTAAATGTTAATTTTCGAATATCACGTTTACTGATCAAAGACAGAAAGGCCTATAGTTTGTGATCAATGTATTTTTTAATTTTTTTCTGCTTCAATTTAAACAAAGTGACATGAAACACGCACGAGTGATCCGGAATTGGCGACTTCACTGTACATAACAACTGACAACTCTAGTGCTTTAGGAAGAACTCTTAATTTCTCTACACACTAAAAATTTCAGCAGTGGGTCATAAAAGGATTCAACAATTCTAACCTGAATTGAAGATTGTCCACCATGACGTTCACAGAGGAGGTCTTCGCCGTGAAGGAGAATTGTAAATTGGGACCCAGACACACCCAACAGGACGGATGCATTCATTTTCAGCAGAAAAACAGGAGGAGTGTCACCGTTACTAGGCAACGTCATACAGGATGTGTTGCTTTTATCCAGAAACAGACTTACGTTCTTTATCAAATTTTCCATGGGATCGTTATAAAATTTCAAGTAATCTGTTACTAAGAAAACAAAATATGAGGATTAATCATCATGTCACAAATTTCAATAATTATTTATTCCAAACTTTGATCTTTCACACATAAAACAAAACACTTTACTTTATAATCTTACTATACATACCTGGGCTGGATCTGAATTGATTTTGTACACAACAACTGACATTCATGCATGCATTGGGACGAGAGAGAACAACATCTGTAGCTAACAAAGGATTGGAAATGCCGTATTCTGTCATCGTCACTCCAATTGAAACAAGAGACAACTGGGAAAGCAAATGTAAAATCTGATATAGTGAATAAATACAATACAATATAAAGTAATCAAAAAGCATAAAAACGAAATTCAAGGGATAAGTTAACACTAAGAGCAAAAGAGAAAAGATGGTAATATTTATATCATTTCAATACTTCTCACTTCAATTTCTTTAATTTCGAAGTTTGAGCCGTCTACACTGACCAGCAGGCTGCGGTTCACAGGAAGAAACGACTGCGTTATAGGAACTGTTATACCGTCAACGACAGTCAAATCGGAGAATGACGTCTACAATTCAATGAAAAAAATGGTGATAAGATTGGGCTATTTTAAAGTGATAGTCGCCACTGTATTAATTTATACCACTGTTATTTATACTGCGTTGCAAAATAATTCGTGCATTTTAATTTTTGTTTCAAAATGACCACCCCCTCTCTTCAAACGGTTTTCAAAAAAAAAGAAGAAAACGACAGGAAATCCGTAACATATAATTTAATCACATGAATATTTGTTTACTAGGGGTTCTGACGTTGCATAAAAAAGCATCATAAATTGCACCGCGGTGTAGTTAACAGAAACATGCCTATTTGGATTACCAACATAATATTTATTTCCCTTTGATTTTTTTGCCATTCAATCGCACTCTTATTTCAATTTATTTCAGGCACGTCATCATTACGACGGTACATGACAATTAGGATTAACTCTATTCCTTAAGCAAATACAACTGTATTGATAAATAGCTAATGTACTTTTTTAGATTTACTGCATATATACTTTAAGTGTGATCAATATCTTTTTTACAAAAAATATGACCTGGACCATCTTACTATTTGGCGTAACGATAGGTTGTAACAAGGCCATTTTTGAGAGTAGCTGCCGTGTGCACGTGTCTGTACGCACAATTCCGTAGGGCCTCCCCAAGTAGTAATGGATTTGTCTTGTTCTTTCAAAGAAACTCGAACTCTAATTGAAATCACGTTTTCTGTTATGTCATTTGAAACTTTTAGGTTGCAGAATCGTGGAAATCGAATTATTACGTTTTCAATGCTTCCATCTATGGACCTAAGGAAGAAAAAAGATATTCAAAGGATATACATGAGTGAGGAACAACGGTCATTACTTTGCTTCAAGAAAATGGTTGGGAAGGTTTGGGTGGGTATACAGACAAAACATACTTTATCTATTGAGAAAAAGAAGATTTTTAAAGATTTTCTCAATATATTCCTATGTAAAAATTCATCCCCCATTGTGGCCTCACCCTACCCCTGGACTATTATTTAAACAAACTTGAATCTATATGATCTGGGGATGCTTCCACTCAAATTTGGGCTTTCCTGGCCTAATAGTTTGGAGAAGAAGATTTTTAAAGATTTTCTCTATATATAAAAATTTATCCCCAATTGTGGTCCCACCCTACCCCCAGGGACCATGGTTTGAACAAACTTGAATCAACATTAATTGAGGATGGTTACACACCAATTTGAGCTTTCTTGGCCAAATAGTTTTTAAAAATTTTTTTTTAAAAGATTTTCTTTATATATTCCTGTATAAAATTTATCCCCCAATTGTAGCCCCACCCTACCCCCGGGGACCGATTTGAACAAACTTGAATCTACACTATCTGAGGATGCTTCCACTCAAATTTGAGCTTTTCTGGCCTAATAGTTTTTGAGAAGAAGATTTTTAAAGATTTTCCCTATATATTCCTATGTAAAACTTGATCCCCCAATTGTGGCCCCACCCTACCCCCGGGGACCATGATTTGAACAAACTTGAATCTACACTATCTGAGGATGCTTCCACTCAAATTTGAGCTTTCCTGGCCTAATAGTTTTTGAGAAGAAGATTTTTAAAGATTTTCTCTATATATTCCTATGTTAAACTTGATCCCCCAATTGTGGTCCCACCCTACCCCCGGGGACCATGATTTGAACAAACTTGAATCTACATTATCTGAGGATGGTTACAAACCAATTTGAGCTTTCTTGGCCAAATAGATTTTAAAAGAAATTTTTAAAAAGATTTTCTCTATATGTTCCTGTATAAAATTTATCCCCCAATTGTGGCCCTACCCTACCCCCAGGGACTATGATTTGAACAAACCTGAATCTACACTACCTGAGGATGCTTCCATTTTAATTTGAGCTTTTCTGGCCTAATAGTTTTTGAGAAGAAGATATTTAAAGATTTTCCCTATATATTCCTATGTAAAACTTGATCCCCCAATTGTGGCCCCACCCTACCCCCGGGGACCATGATTTGAACAAACTTGAATCTACACTATCTGAGGATGCTTCCACTCAAATTTGAGCTTTCCTGGCCTAATAGTTTTTGAGAAGAAGATTTTTAAAGATTTTCTCTATATATTCCTATGTAAAACTTGATCCCCCAATTGTGGTCCCACCCTACCCCCGGGGACCATGATTTGAACAAACTTGAATCTACATTATCTGAGGATGGTTACACACCAATTTGAGCTTTCTTGGCCAAATAGATTTTAAAAGAAATTTTTTAAAAGATTTTCTCTATATGTTCCTGTATAAAATTTATCCCCCAATTGTGGCCCTACCCTACCCCCAGGGACCATGATTTGAACAAACCTGAATCTACACTACCTGAGGATGCTTCCATTTTAATTTGAGCTTTTCTGGCCTAATAGTTTTTGAGAAGAAGATTTTAAAAGATTTTCTCTATATATTCCTATGTAAAACTTGATCCCCCAATTGTGGTCTCACCCTATCCCCGGGGACCATGATTTGAACAAACTTGAATCTACACTATCTGAGAATGCTCCCATTTTAATTTGAGCTTTTCTGGCCTATTAGTTTTTGAGGAGAAGATTTTTAAAGATTTTCTCTATATATTCCTATGTAAAACTTGATCCCCCTCTTGTGGCCCCTCCCTACCCCCGGGGACCATGATTTGTACAAATTTGAATTTACACTACCTGAAGATGCCTCCACACAAGTTTAAGCTTTTCAGGCCGAATAGTTTTTGAGAAGAAGATTTTTGAAAAATACCAACAAATTTTCAATAATTCTCAATTATCTCCTTTTTAAAGAGGGCGTGGCCCTTCATTTGAACAAACTTGAATCCCCTTCACCTAGTTGTGCTTTGTGCCAAATTTGGTTGAAATCTGCCCAGTGGTTCTTGAGAAGAAGATGAAGATGTGAAAAGTTTACAACAACGACGACGACAACGACGACTACGACGAACAACGAAGACGACGACAACGACAGACAACGGACAAATTGTGATCAGAAAAGCTCACTTGAGCCTTTGGCTCAGGTGAGCTAAAAATATAAATCTTGAGATAAAATGAATCTTTAGTTAATGAATGCATCTATTTTTATCCTTGTATCCTTATATATCTGCTTATGAAAAATACCTATTCTCATTTGTGAAAACTTCATCAAAAACCAAACATGGGAAATTTGATCCAATTTTCACGATTTCATATGAACAAACTGTAAGTAGAGATGAAGTGTTTGCAGAAAACGGAAACTCCAATTCAAAAGGAGCATAGCACTGGTCAAATTCAGTTGATACATCTATCATAAATTCCAAGTTATCTCCAGGTCCAATGCAATCCTCAGAGCAGGCATTTGTTATAGATATTGTATAGTTAGTTGAAAGGTTTGACTGCAATGAAACATATATTCTTAATTATCCTTATTTTTGAATATGCATAGTCTAAATATAAATATCATGGTAAAGTGTTGGCTAAATAAATCAACATACGATTCCCTTTCTTCATGATTTCAATAAGTTAACTTTTCTCAGAGACAATAGGTAATTATGTGTAAATTAATTAAATTATCTATGTCAAACACAATTCCTCTTAAAGACCAAAAACTGCAAAAATACCTCATTACTAGAATTTCCCAGAAACACTGTTGTTGACACCAACTGAACGATGGGATTCACTCCGTTAGTTACATGAAATACGTCGAACGGTTGGGCAAGCACCTGTGGCTGATAATCAACCCGAATAATCATTTCATCATCAGCGGATAGAGCAGTTTGTTTGCTAGGGATCCCAAAATTCGAAATAAAGAAGTTTACATTTACGTAATTTGAAGCGTTATGTGGCATGTCCATATGAAGACATTTTATATTTTTCCCTGTTGATATCACAGAGAAATGTGTTATATTGAGATGCTGTTCCGCCACGATTGCTCTAAACTCCAAACCGTAGATATGATATTGAACGGTTTTCAGATTGACTAATGTTGAAAACGTTGACATATTGCACATCACTGAAGGCAACGCATTTCCCGATACATATTGTATTTGAGATTGACTCTGCAAAAAAAAAGTATTCGTTTAATTACTATAAATTAATTTTTATACAATATATCTTAATTTTTGGAATAGTGATCTTTTAAATCTTTTGATTCTTTATTATGTAAAGAGTAGCTGTTTCTCTGTTACGGATTTTCATTTTTTTTTTGTATTAGCACACCGTTAATTAATTATTGTTAATAAGGCAATACATATTAGGATTGTTTTTAACTTTATTGTTTGTTGTTACCCTGAATATAAATCTACACTGGAAATCTCTTAGCTTTTCATGTGAATCATCATGCAGTTTGCAAATTTCTCATTTCATACCGGTACTTTAGCAGTAATAACTTTCTGTGTAATTCTGTTGTAATTTTTTTTAAAACTGTATGTACATAGACTGGCAACTTCAACAAAACAATTTACTGAGCAGAACATGTAACACTTACCGCCGCTGCCATAATTGGTATTTGTGCAACACCAGACGTGCAATCACATCGGTAATAAGATCCATTTACGCACGATTTACCACATGAATCTAAAGCAATGAAATAGACTTCTCTGATTTTTGACCTGTTAGTACTTTTTAAATAAGTTTTGGTTGGTTGGTAATGAAGTAACAGCAGTAAGTTTTGAAAAAGTTATTTAAACAACTTGTATTTTAGGAGCTGTATAAGTTTATAATTGTAGGTTTAATTAGATTGCGTTGGAATCACAAGGTTGTAGGGACACATTGTCATAATATTGATGGTTAAAATCAAATATATTACTTCAATACGTTATCATTTACAAACATTGGTTAATACATGCATGTAAAAAAATTATGAGATTATAATGATGAGGTTAAAAAATGATTCCTTTATAGCAGCAGCCAGTGTACTTAGTTAAGAAACAAGGAATCATTCTTTGAGTGTTAAGATGATAATTTCGGTCGGGGCGTGGTCAAATCCAATAAAGTCCGAAGGGCTTTATAAGATAGTCTAGGATTTGATCACGCCTCGACCGAACACATCACCTCATAAAATTCAAAGAATGATTCCTTATTACTTATATTTATATGATTTTCTGCAATAGCTCGATTAAATATTAGAATATTAATTATGCAAATCCCGCTTGCGCCCCGACAATCCGACATTTGATTTTTTTTTTAACTATATAAATTTTATAACAAAATCGATTTGTAGTGTTAACACAAACTTAGACACTGATAACTGGAGATATTAAGGGGAAAAACACATTGTATATTTTTTCTGCTGCCAAGGTACATGTACCTGTTGATGGGAAGTACAGTATTGAAACTTTAAGGTAGCCAACATCTTGTTTTGTCGAATATACACCGTTCCCCCAATTTCCTCCAATGTAAATTACATGACCACTGGCCTGGTTATCAGCCGGTCTCCATAACAGAACCTTATTCTCTGTAAAGCCGTACACAACACCACCAAAGCTTCCGAACGACCCGTCAGACATTGCACTACCGGCCGCAGGGAACATAAAACTGTCATTGATCGATTTGACCTGTAAGTATAGACACTTGATTATATATATCATCATTATCTTAAATCCTTTTATGCATACTGAAGTATACATCTACAGTAGTCATGCATGTCCAGATATATCCTCTTCGCGACTCAAATATAAGGATAATTTCATCTACCAAATTATACTAGTACTAGTAAATGTTAACATGCAAGCAGCCTTGTGCTACATTTATTAATGAACTTATTAATAAACGCTATCCAAGTTAGTTACTGTTATTTCAATTCATTCTAAATGCTTAAGTTTGTTTTTACAATTTGAATAATTGATAATCCTGAAATGGGCCCAAGAAAGTAAATTTCATGATGCATATTAATATCATTATTAAAATTTTGTTTAAAGAAGACATGCAAGACGATGGGGACTTTATTTTTTGAACTTTTGACAGTCATTCATATTAATAATTAACTGCATGCTTTAAGCTTTCATTAACCAGATTACACGACTAACTATCAAACACAATGGACAAAATAAAAGAACAATTGAGCAGAGAATGGGATTAGGGGAGAAAAACCAAACGGTAAAAATCTTGAAATATGGAGATTATGATATATATGCAAAAGTTCGAAGTTTCATAACAAAATTAATAATATATATGAACTCTATGTTTCAAAAATGCACAGCAAGCTGGATTATCAAAAACAAATTCGAAGCAATTCATAACTGGGATTTCTTAGAGAAAAACTAAAAGAATCCACGATCAAACAGGCCTTAAAACAAAGAAAATCTAAATCGTTTTCTAAGAAAACTTTGCTGAATAAAATTTTCATTTTCAGAAACATGTATAATTCTTGTACATGTAATTGCTTTGAGATCTTCACCTGAACAAAGGTTATATGTTCATCAATGTTGTAGTCGTTTCCGAGATTGACGGTGTTCGGGGAGGCGATGTTTTTTCCGTACGTTTGCTGGTGATTGAACACGACATGATCTGCTTCAAGAACCCAGGCATTAATATACACCGTTCCGGAATTGAATTTTAGTTGCTCTGATCCCCATCCGTCTACCACGCAAAATACACTGACAGCAGACCCTAACAACACGTGATGCATATGGTGTGAGTGTTTGAATAGCCAACAAAGCTCAGCATTGAGAAGAATATAAAAGTTATATTTACATCTTCTAATTATGATTCCATTTATTTCTCACGGAAATTGTAGTTCATTGCTCTGTAGAAACTGACATAACTGATAATTACAAGACTTATTTCTAACCAGTTTATTGATTAGTCGAAACCTTCATCAACCTAGGAAAAATCTCGAATAGCACAAAATAATCATCATGATGTCAGACTCAAAATCCCATATAAGACGACTTGGTTATTTCTTTTATCTAATGATGTACATAAAAATAATTTAGTTTACTGAAATTCCTCTTTACGATCAAGACCTTTGTCATTAATTTGTTATAAAAAAGATATCAGATAAACTAGACCCTTGCTACTATAGCAACAAAACGGTCTTCCGTTTCTGTACAATGATTTAATCTGTAAGAAATTGCCTCTTTAATGTAGAAAAAAATCATAGATAGGATAATCATTGTGAAGGAAATTCGCAGAGTTTACTTTCATGTAAAACAACAAAAATGGAAAAAAAAAAACCAAAACAATTTGGAGTACATCCTTTGACGACCGGAGATTACGTCGATTTAAAAAAAAACACGTCTACATATATAGGCTTATCTTTCGTTTGGTTGTTCTAAAAAGCCTCTGCTAAATATGAGATCTCGTTGAGACAAGATTTTTTTGTCTCGGGACTGGAAACGGAAAAACGGAAGTGCTTAATGAAAACAAAAGATTGTCATTTTCGTATATTTACCCAATGTACTTTTTTATTCATAGGCTTACCAAAACAGTCAATAAAAACACTCAGCTTAAATTTTTTCCTTTGAATTTGGGGCATTTCCGCACGAGACAGGAGCTGATTTTTTTATGAGATGAAAAACAATGTGCAAGAGGTCTAACTATCCCAGTGTTGTAATAATGTCATTTGAATTTTTGAGGCATGTTGTTTCCAGACGGGGGGGGGGGGGGTGAAAAGGCCCGGACTTGATTTTTATGCACATGTGTAATTTGGAGGTACACAAAGTCTCACGCCTTGCTGGATGCACGTGTGTATTTTGCTAGAAAATTGTAACTGAAGCGTTGTTTAATAAGGTGTCAAGAGGGTTTTTTTTCCAGAAGTTCGTTTTGAATTTTTGATTTGTATGTAAAGTTATGCAATTTTGGTAAGAATACATGTATAGAGTAAAATTTAATACTGTAGTGCAACCTGCAGCTGCGCAATTCTTACTGATTTACAAGGCATTGTTCTGCTCTTGTATGCATAATTGGCATACAAAACAACATGTAGAATCTCATATTTATTGTTTTTATCTTTTGATACCAATTTTAGTCAGTTTTGGGCAGAAACAAACCAGTTCAAGACTGTTTACATTTTAATTTTCAAATGTACAAGATGGCCGCACATCCCCCTTAAGCACATAAACTTGCACAGGATTGGTAGTTCAAGTCTTTACCATTTCTGAGTTCTCGTACGGAAAAGGATTTTTCTCTCGGAACCGGAAACGGACGAACGATAGCATTTATCAAAAAAATTAAAAAAAAAAAGCCTCGAGGTTAATTTATTTTCTGTTTTCCCTGCAAATTTCAGAAAAATCTATCCAATTATCCCGTAATAATAAATTGTTTTAAACACAAAAAGTATTTATAAAATGAATTGTTTTTGACATAGAATTCAATATTTTTACTATTTCATGGAACATTGCTGATACAAAAATGGAGCAATAGCATAACAGGAAATTTAGACTAAATTTTTCAGATTTTGACAGTCTTATAATAATAAAGTTCAGATTTTATTTGTTAGACAAGATAAATGTATGACAACCAATTATTATGCAAAAATATTGAGAAAAGTCACCATATCTCAAAAATTTTGATCATTGACTTCATATAAATTTTAAGCCAGCAGAAAAAGGTAAATTAAGTGGTTTAATGTATAAATGTGATATTGTTATCATCATTAAGTTTTTCTTTTAATTTCAATCAAAAATAGATAGGGATTTGAAAACTGATAGACTCAGGCTGATTTTTTTTTTCGAAATTTTTGTTGAAAACTTATTAATGCTTTGTTGCTGTTGAGTGCTATTGCCATTCATACACTGTATTTTCTTTTAAAGAAATAATTTATTTGTTATTTTTTCACAATTTAAAAATGCCATAGTGTTAAGTTTTCAGAATCTTTTCTTTATTATTTAAAATACATTCAAGGGCACTGACCTACTTTTTTAAAGTATAAAACAACACTTGAATCGAATTCTTATAACATACAATAGATGAATTTTCATTACAATCAGGGGATTATTCTGAGTAAACGTGATTCTTCACCACTGAGTGATTTTTGACTAAATAATTAAATTTTTGCATCAACCCTTAACACACTATCTTTGAAGTAATTATAACTCTGCCTTCTTATCATGAAGTAACAAACATATTCTTACAATATTCTTGGAATGTAGCTGAACACCCCAATTAAAAAGGCATAATTTACCCCCCCCCCCAAAAAAAAAGTAAATAAATAATATAAGATAAAATAAAAGTGAATAGAGGCATGGTACTGTAAAATAAAATTGGTAGCAAGTATAATATAAATGTTTCATTCTGTTTGAAAAACATTTAAAGCTTATGAATGAATTGCAAAATTGTTTCAAAATTTAACATATAAATGTAGTAAGACAAATTATTTTCTGAAAAATATAGAGAAGATGGGTGAATAAGGCGTGTAAACTGCCCATATGAGGATAGATAAGATACTTTAAAATTAGAATATCAACAAATCTCATAATTTCTTTCTCAATTATTAAAAATAATGTTTATTTACCATAACATCGATATATAACCTTTAAATATGTTAAATATTTTGAGTAGGTTGATTTAAACTGGAGTATGCGTGTCAAAACCTCCAAATAGTGTCATTTCTAGAACTTCAATGCCTTTTCTTTTATAGAGTGGGTCTGGCTCCATATTTTTGTCATAGTCTATATGAGGTTTAAAGGAAATCAAACTGATTTCAATCAACAAAAACATGGAGGGATGACCCACTATACTTTAAAAATGTCATTTTGTACCCCAACAATTGAACGTTTTAAAGAAATGCTACAAGTCCGTAAATTCGTGGTTGAAGTTGCATTTAGCATTTAACAATGAAGTTTGTTGTGACTGAAATGGCTCAGTGGTTAGAGCACCATACATTAGGTAACATTATAGAGCTAGGGTTTTTAGGTTGTGGTTTCGATACCACCGAAACTTTAGAATTTATTATTTTTCTTATCGTTTGTTAAAATATTCAAAACTGAATATAGTTAGAAATCGTGCTTTTTAAACTTGTATTATGACATCATATAGTATATTTGGTTGGAAAAAAATTAATTTGAAATTGTTTTTTACGACAAAACCAAATGGGCATTTGCGCTATCTTGTTCCCCCATCTTCTTTAATTACTATTTGTAATAGTGTATAACACATAGGATCAAAAGAAATTATAAACTGCATCTCACCACCAGTGTTAAATGGTGCCCAGAGTCTAAATTCAAGGTTGTTGACGCTATAAACTGTCCCACAAAGCCGCGAAAACATTGTAGAACTGCCGTAATAGGTTATAATTGGAACAAATACAGCGCCTATAAATAATATATAAGAGGTCAGTCTAAAATTATGGATAGAAATACATGTACACTGTTCCAAGATGCATACAGTAAATCTATAAGTATACCAAAATTCACATTTAGACTTATGAAATGACATTTTTGTCATCAGATTTTACGTACAACAGAAAAAAATAATTTCTGAAAGAAACTGTCACGAAAACAATGGAATCGTAAGATAGTTAGGTATTGTCATTGCAAAGGTTGCAAAAAATCAAATTATATAAATATTTAAGAATTTTCTACAATTGATTCCCATTACCGGGAGAACCAAATGAAAAGTCATGATATTAAATTGTACTACTCCAAACGGGTTTAGTGATGCTTCCCCACTCACGGTGATTATGCTACATATGTTCTTTAACCTTTACTTTTCATTAGTTTGCAAATCCTTCTATCTGTAATGCTAGTCAACCAATGCATTTCGCGACCGTTGTTTACTTGACTGAATGCCTACTATGATATCATCCTGTTTTTTTTTTTGAGTCACAAAAGTTTATTTACGTCACCTTGTATTAATCTACCACACACACAATTTAATGAAATGTTGGAATATTCTATTGATGTATTACAAAATCTTTTAAAACTCAAATAGTGAGAAGGTACTTCAAATTACAACAGAAGAATATTCTGTTCCATACCTTCTGCTTCGAATATATACCCATCAGAAGTCATGACCTGTACGACCACAAACGTGGGCCTATCTCCAATGCTATGAGGAATTCTTACAAAACTTGATGCAGCCTCTAGGATAAAAAAAATGTTGCAGCTTTATGTTTTAAAGCTGAAAATTACATTCATACAATGCATGCTTAAGCGGAATGATAATCTTATAATCGTTTAGCTTTTTTTCAAGTAATTATCCGCATGCTTATTTAAACCATAAATTTATACCATAAATCTCTATATATAACAAAATCCAAAAGCTACAGCAATTTATATACTGTAAAAAGTATTTTTTGTGTACCTTAACAACAGGAGAAACATATGTATTTGTAAAATTGCTAGCTGTTTTATTTTTTTCAATGTCTTTAAAACTTAAATAAAAAACAAACTTATTAGATTTAAACACAGCCAATTGTTGTTTGTTGTAAAACATGTGATTTCACAATCTAAATAATTAAAAAAAATAATTTGTACTTTTCATATTTACGAAAGTCATCTCTAAAATAATTTAATGAAAAAATTACGAAGATATTGAAATTAATGTTATTGCATGAAAAACTTTTACAGAATTTTACACACAATTCTTTGAACATAACTCATAAATAAAAATATTGGATAAAATACGCACCCTTACTACTGATGTCATAAACTCCATCTGAGGAAAAATTGGCGCGGGGAAAATCACATAATCTCCAGGCTCTGATTCTAACGAATCCAGTTTGGAAACTGGACGCAAAGGGTCCAGTGTATGCACTTCCGCCTGAAATGATTTTTTTTTATCGCAATTAACAACCACAAAATTTTCAACAAGCATTGCTTTGTTTAATATGGTCATTGGTAGTGTAAGATAAATTACTTTTTGTTGAGTTTTTTTGGGGGGCATCTCAATTAGTCACACACACACACACACACACACACACACACACACACACATATATATATATATATATATATATATATATATATATATATATATATATATATATATATATATATATATATATATATATATATATAGTAAAAGCTGAAAATATGATGCAAGTGTACTCTGATATTTTTCTTGACTACTGTGTAATCGCTACATCATGATAGGGAGTGTGAAAAAAAGGAATGTCACATAATGCAGTGTGCCTTTATTTAGTGTTGTTTATTTACGTAATACAAAAATATTCAACAGGGCCAAAGTAACATGTTTATCTAAAATAAGAATTAGTTGTGTAAGTTTTTCTGACTGCCATTAAAACCTGCTTGTTTGAAGTTTGATAAAGTATCATAATGTTGAGTACATTGCAATATTCAGCTACGGTCAAATTTAATGAGTATGCAAATGACACTGATACATTATTGAAATCTTTTAAGTTAATGAAATTGATCGAGACATGCCATGAACAGGTAGATTGTCTAAAGTTTTGATCAGTATTAATAAACGTATCGCGAGACATAAACACAAAAAGATTCAGTTAACAATATACTTTCCAACACTCAATTAAACCTGTATGAATATGAAAGTTGATCAAGAACCTACAAAGTCTTCAGTCTACAACATTACTGCACTCAATGTTTCTCTTTAATGTTGTATTCTATTTCATAATGAAATTTTCATAGAAATGTGTTTGACAGTGCATACTTATACAAAGCAGTACTTTATCTACTTATTTTTGTTGTATTTGATTTCATATTTCAATAGCATAAGTTTAGGGCCAAGCCATATTTCATAGGATCACAATGGCATTACTTTAGGACCAAGAATCCTTCTACAGCCTTAATCATTGGAAATTAACTTTATCTACTTCATAAACAAAATGCACTAAGTAACTTTTAAACAACTTTTTTATTATTCAGGGTTGTTAGTTACACGTACCTGTATAAACCAGTCTGCCTTTGGCTGTATATGAACTGATGCCCGTTGATTTTGGAACATATAACTTCACGTGCTGATCATTGTACCTATACACCACTCCGCCATACATCTTGTCCCGGTCGTCGTCTCGCTGTGCCGTGCCGATCCCGGAAAATATGTACTCCTCCCCATCTTTTGTCACGTTCAGCTGTACATCAACTTTAGCGGGGTACTCTCCCAAGTAATGGTGAACGACAAAAGGACCAGCCGTCTGAGATCTAATGGACATCCAACTACTGATAAAAGGCTCTGAACGGGATACGGGAATACAACCTGAATATCCAAAATCATGTAAACGAGTAAGCGTTAGAACTTTCAACATTTATGTTAACTGCTTATATTATAGATATACATACCGTAGCTTTAGGTCAGCGATTTGATGTTTTGTTTTGCCATTCGATGGGGAAAAATATTCATGACGTTTACATATGTGTAAACAGAATTATGTAGTTTAAAGGTATACATTGCATAACGACCAAATTTTGTATTTAATAAATAAAAGGTTTGATATTTTAATGCACGTTCCGTATTTGTCATTATTACGTTCCAGCTCAAAGGTTGGGACATTGATTGAAAGATTTAGTAAAGGATTTAGCAAGTAATTTTTTCGACTACTTAATTCGTTCAAACTTTTCGCATATACCCATTGATGAACTATTAATGGATTTGTTTGGAACTGGTCATGTACATATAGTTTGTGTTTCCAAGCAAATAGTAATTCATTCGCTTCCTCTTAAGATGAATACTTCGAAGAACGAGATATTATAGATTTTATTTTTACCTTTAGTGAATCAACTCATTTGTGCTTTTTAAAGCGCTAAGCATAGCTCAGCGCTTTATTGTCGTTAGACTTCTATTTCCGGTGCAAGGAATAACTGCCCTCTATGAGCAGAAATATACATCATTTAAACTGGTAAGAGGTATAGGGAACCAGTTATCTGGGTGACGGAAATGGCCGAGTAGATACGATTGGTTTGCGGGGCTTACGTACATCAGCACGGGATGCTACGCAGTGATGAAAAAATATAGTGCGTATCCAGAAGCTAAAATATAGAAAAATAAGATCGATTCTTTGCAAGAAAATGTCAAAAAACTGTGATAAATTACTGTTCAAAAGGTGTAATTTGTGATTTTAACACAAGTATCCATATACAAGTCGTGTTCAGCTTTTATTCACATCATCTTAAGAAAGTAACATATATTTAAAGAAATCTGGCCTTCGATACTTTAAATTGATATTCATTAAACATAAACCAAAATTTCAATAAGGTTCATTTCCGACTACGCTTGCACACAGTAAATTTTCTTAGAACCAAACTAGGTTAGCGCTTTTCAGTACTTTCAGTACTTTGATTTTATAGTCATGATCTGGACTGAAAATTAGGTTTCCATTTTTGATGTTTAAGGCTTCATTAGAAAATTTCTAATGGTCATTCAGAACTCATTCAGTTGGTTTTCGAGATACATAGCCCACAATTCTTTGTGCTGTTTGATTACACACCAAGTACTTAAAATTACTAAATTAAAAACAAAATTGAATATGACAACTGAACTGTGTTTTGTATCCAAATCAAACGACATATAGAAAATTCCTGCTTGGAACAGGAATTTTCAAGTGAATCTAAGCAATGTCAACAAACACATTGCACAAGCCTTGTTTACATAATAACGAACTCAAAGCTCTGTATTTCGCTTATAATTTGACAAATGATGTTCAATTGTTGGTACATCATCAGATATCTTATAGTAAAGCCATGTAAATTTTAAGGATTAAAAAAGTACAATTAGAAACTTCCAGATAAAATCGTCTTTTTATGTAATTTACTTCACAAGGAAACAGAGAATGTTTGTGAATTTAAATATAGGATGGCCAAAGGCCGTGTCCAACAACAACACCAGAGAGATGTCATGACAGGAAGACAATTGTTCTGTACATTGTAAGGAAGTGGAGATGGGTCGGGCATGTGCTCAAGAAAGGCCAGCACAATATTACCAGAGAAAGCATTTCCTGGATGGCTGATGGCAACAGAAAAAGGGGCATGCCAAATACAACTTAGCTAAGAGCAGCAGAAAGCGAGCTGAAAAAAAAATGTCGTAGAGGACAATGAAAAAAGCAACAGTTTAGACTGGGTACAGGGTCTTGTTGCTGCCTTATATACACCACCTTGTACCATCTGGAAAGAAGAGGACTAATTGAGTAAGTAAGAAATTAAGTATTTAATTGATACGATAAGGCGAGCCCTGAATATTGTAAAATTATTGATCATTAAAAAGTTTTTGGTGAATAAATGGACAGTTTAATTTTGGGATATGAAAAAAACTATTTCCATACAAATGGTCCTTTAAAAAATATATATTATAAGCTGTTTTTACCGGGTAAGATAATAAATAAACGTACATTGTATCAACTTATTAAGATAATTATACGGTTTTTAAAATAACTTAAACTAATAGACGAAAATATTGTAGAGTTCCCTGATTTTTTTTTCTGGAATTTGCCGATCTTCTTTAGTTACAGTCATTAAAACTATAAATTGTGCGTTCATTAGATTAATCAAGGTATGAAAATAGCATGAATTGCATAAACAAATAACATAACCCGCGGTAGAAACGAACTACATGTATTAGATGCTAAGTGTTTGATGGATGATTTAGGAATAATGAACACCAGTGTACTACTGTGGGGAGAATACTCCATTGATATTGCAGAAAAAGAAAAATTGGTTACCAAAGTGTCGTTTTTTTCTGAATTTTTACTTTTAAAAATTGAATTTCTACATGTTTACCCATTATTCTTGTACATATATTTGCAAACTTTTATGACCTTGGCAACTTTGTACATGGATTCAAATTATAAAACATATAAAATATTTTTTGTTTGAATAATGAAACAAAGGGCGTTCTAAGTTTAAAACCCGTGCCCAGTCTTCTTGTTAAAAATATCTTGACAATTAAATGTGTTGAAACCAATTCACTGCAGACACATAGCCTTGCATTTTTAAGCAATGTGGACATACCCCCCCCCCCTTTCATCTTGTTAAGCTGTATGAATATATTAATCTGGTAAAATACATGTAGCATTATCAATTATAAAAGGATATAAAGATAATACGACAGCTCCCCCCCATACACAAAAAGATGATTAAGGATAATACTATTCACCTGGCTACACATCAAAATGGTTTATAAACCTACAAGTATAATACAGTGTATGCGTTTGGAGCGTTAATCCATTAGATAACTCTATTAATTTTTATTGGCTTCCTATTAGGTGCATTGTCTTCTTCAATAACAACTAATATTAGCCACTGTCTCCTCTAATGTATTCAAAGTGCCAGTTTGTTGCCATCGATTTGAATCTGTTGAGGACAATACCATATTTAGGTATTAAATTATGCAAGTAAAGTATAAAGCCTATGGGAATATTTCCATTGACAGTGTACTCATTTATCAAAATAACTGGCTCGTCATTGGTTAATTGTATAATAGAAGTCTTCACAATAAGCAGTAAACAGCTCTAAGACTAAATAATTCAGAGGCAAAATTTCTCATAACTAACTTCAATGAAATTAGGGTTCCAGAACCTCAATCTTATCCACACTAATGGAATTGGATATAGATGAAATGTGTAATTAACGAAGTCGTCTAAAACAAGAGTTATTTCATGTAATTTATATCATTTTAACTGACACTTTGCATAAATGTATTGTGGTGCGATTCAATCTTATCAAAAATTAGAAAAGTAGTAATGTATTTTATGTCATTTGCATTGTAATTAATAGGTACTTGTACTCAGTCGTAGATCATAAAAAAAATAATTAATAAAACGGTAATTTATAGAATTAAATTATGACAAAATTATTCTATAAAAGATATTTTTTCTGTTTTTGAAAAAAGACAATTTCCAATAATATTTTTCTAACGTAAGTGATACACTCCATTAAAATTCAAGACAGACACTTACATGTTATAAAGAAGGTCCAAATAATATACCATTTTCCCAACAGGTCCATGACTTTCAGTTCAACTTGATCCAATAGTTTACATGAGAGATTGTATCATACCTACGCACACTTGGTCTACCCGGGGATAATGAAACATGGAGAGCAACAGCACAAAGGTTACATTCAAATAGGCATAAATCTTTGATGAAACAGTTATCCATAATGGCCGTAAATACAAAATTCGGTATTACGAGCTTTAAAGACGATGTCAATATAATGTAATTGCAAAAACCTTCTTAAGAAGAGAGAAGAACAAAAACAGCCACCAACCAAACAACCACAACCCCCCCCCCCCCCGGTAAAAAAAAAAATATAATTCTGAGATTCTGAGATTGACTGAGCTCGATTTTTTGAGCAATTTTTTGTGACATGACACCAAAAACATTGTAATACGATATTGCTGATCGGTTTGAATATGTAAATCGTTGTTATCATGCATATTGGTTGAAGGGAAGATAATGTCAAAATTTTAGTAAAATGTTTGCATTAAAACTATGCGGCAGAGGAAAAAGAGGTTTTATCTAAAAGAATATTAAATGAATTTTCTCATCTTCATACCAAAAAAGTCAATTCTTACAAAATGCAATTACATGAGTCATATTCAATAAAATATATGATCAAATATTGTGTAACGAATTAGGAAGTTTAATTTACGAATCTCCTTCGTACACTTGATTTTCGAGGGAAGCTTCCAGCGAGAGTTACTGCTCGTATCTCTTCTATATATATATATATATATATATATATATATATATATATATATATATATATATATATATATATATATATATACTAATAATCTAAATAGTGTGCTCCATGCTTAACGTTTTGTTTTTGTCAACTTAGAATTAACTTTATAGAATATTAAGACGGAAAAAATTACATAAATTACAGCATTGTGAAATGAATGTAGTGAATTTATAGTGTGAAAGATCCTTTTATATTCATGTAGAGTTTGAAAAAAAAATTAAGTATATTTACCGTATAACCTAGTGGATGACAGTAACATGTAATAATTGTTAAAGTGGTATATGATCTTTCCGTATAATGTTGTAATTTCTTTTGATATGAACAATAAAAATTAACTAGATTCTCATACGTTTATCATTTTTCACAATATCCATGACTGATTTTATAATATACAAATATAAATATTAAAATTGATAATATTTTGAATTTGATATCTTTCATTCGCTTCAATATTGCTTATCACTTTAATTGTTGTACATATTTTTAAAAAAATTAAAGCAACGAATAAAAAGAAATTAAATTAATATTTTAAATAATGCGGTTAATACTTTCGCTTTATTTTGAATGTGTAGTGAAAAAAATATATCTATCGGTAGTGTAATTGTCAAATTCTAGTTTGTAAACTATCATCAATAGATGCGTTATAATTGCTATCATATCAATCGTAGACCTAATTGTGTTATTAATGTCTCTATTACATGTAATTATGTCTCTGGTTTAATATAACTCATTATTTAATTGGTTTTGTTCAAAAAAAGATCAATATTGATAATAAAAAAAATGAAGGTCGGTGAAAAGCCATTAAACCTAAGATTATCACCAAGTTTGCTTGGATGACTGATAAAACATTCGCACTTCACAATATTAACCTAACAGAACAGGGGAATGTTGTGGTTTTAAAGAGGACAAGTACTTTTAACTTGTTTACAAATTTGAAAAAATTGCAATGGGTGAAATAAAGTACAAAGTTTAACCATTAACAGATCTGTACTTATTGAACGGTACAAAAACTTTCGGGGCGGGTCTAAAACATGTTAGTACATAACAGTCCATCAAAGAAGAAGAAAACAAAAGCGCTAAAATTGATCACAAAGCACCCAGATGTTATTGAAAATTAATAGTTATTGAAATGCTGCAGCCATCCCAGTATATTTGAATCTGTGTCTGTGTGCAGAAGTGCGTAAAAGTGCAATATATTTCAAAATCTATCTGCAACAACATAATTATTATTATAATATAAAGAAGATGGGTGCATAAGGCGTGTAAAATGCCCATATATGGAATGATTAATTTAATTTTTTTTTATTAAAACAGTGTATATTTAACATAACATCGGT
This sequence comes from Magallana angulata, assembly GCF_025612915.1. NCBI lineage: Eukaryota > Metazoa > Mollusca > Bivalvia > Ostreida > Ostreidae > Magallana > Magallana angulata. The sequence goes on from NC_069116.1 coordinate 31,094,617, forward strand.
TTGTAACCCCTAAATATTTTACATATTTATAATAGATTGATTTAAACTGGAGTATGCGTGTCAAAACCTCCAAATAGTGTCATTTTTATAACTTCAATGCCTTTTCTTTAATAGAGTGGGTCAGAGATACCATATTTTTGTCATATTCTAAATGCAGTTTAATGGAATTTTAATTGATTTTAATCAACAAAAACGTGGAGAGATGACCCACTTTACCTTTAAATATGTAATTTTTTAGCCACACAATTGAACGATATAGAAAAATAATACAAGTACGTAAATTCGTGGCCAATGTCTCATATAGCATTTAAACAACGCTATTTGTTGTGAATGAAATGGCTCAGTGGTTAGAGCACCAGACATTAGGTAACTTTATAGACCTGGGTTTTTGGGTTGTGGGTTGGATACCACCAAAACTTAAAGATTCATTATTTTTTTCTTATCGTTTTTTGAAATATTTCAAACTGAATATAGTTAGAAAATACCCTTTTGTAAACATTTATTATAACATATCAAATACAATGTATATTCAATTGAAAAAAATGTTAAATTTGAAATTGTATCTTACGACTAAACCAAATGGGCAGTTGCACCATCTTATTCCCCCATCTTCTTATCTTTATAGATAATATATTAGTATATTACGAGTCCATATAGTTCAATATTTGCAGCAGTTTAGTTTTCATTAAATAGAATTATTAAAAACAATTAACTAATTAATGATACGACGTGCATAAAATGGAATGAGAAGTGATAGTTCTAAAAATTCCAAATGTAATAAATTAACACAGCTTTTACGTTTCCTTGATTTTTTTCTAGCCAAAATAACAAAATGAACGTGCACGTATTCTAAGAAGTATTCAAATACGTGTACTAATTAACTTCTATGGAGCTATATTTTCTTAATAAACATCTTATGATAAAAACAGATTTTCTATTAAAAAAACCATTGGTTAATAGAATAATTTTCATATCAATAAATTAATATTTATAAGACATTAAATGGTAAGTGACGAAGCATAAACGGCAAGTATTGTGTGTCGCTGATCACAATTAGTTTTTGCACTTAAAATACGTGAATGTTAATTGCAGTTTGATATCTTTTGTCATATCTGTCCAGAACACGATGTCTGTAAAAGAATCGTACAAGTTTATTTTGAATTAGTTCTAGCTAAAGCGGTCAGAAAAGATTTTAATATATTCATAATATTGTTGAATTGCGAAATGACGAGCTTGATTTGTTGATATTTTAAGCATACTTTTTTGTTAATTAATTTGTTAAAAAATATTTAAAACAAAGATTTCTTTACTTTAGTACAAAGAACTATATATGATAAGAGTTAAATTTGGCCCCCATAATTCGCCATTTTTTAAGTGTTTCGGGTACAATAAAATGTTAACTAATTTTTTAGAAGAGTTGATATAAAATATAATTTTCATCGATTTATTTGATTTATTTGCACTCACTGGCAGTATATGGCGTCAGAAGTGACGCCATTTCTATAATTCAATCAAAATCAGCCCAAAATTGACATTTTTCTTCTCTATTTACGAATGGGAAATATAGAGCGCATGCTTGAACAAGGACAATTTTTTTGTCACTTATTAGTCTTGGCTAGATACATCTCTGATTAAAATATTTAATTTGTTCAAGAATGCGCTCTATGTTTTCGGAAGGAAAAACTGCTTGAAAACAAGCTGTTTTACGCTAAAAATGCAAAAATGGCGGGAAAAGGTTGTCTTTACAATGTCATATTTCTAAATTGTGAGCACTTGAACCAAAATGAATATTATGTAAACACATCAGATACATATCTGTACTAAGAAAACAAAGAATGGTATTAAAATGATGATGTTCATTTTAGGGGGCCATTTTAGGCCCTTATCATATATAGTCCTTTAAGAATTAGATCGATCTTGACTTGGGTGTTAAAGAAAAAACTGTTGAGATGACTAATCTAAGGCGGTATAGGTTCATTTAAAGTAGTAAAAAAATCTCTTTGCAAATGAATATTATGATTATGAAGAACTGCACTGTGTATGCAAAATTAAAAGTCAAGACGTAAACATATGCTAATTCTGTGAAATTTCAACAAATCAGAGAAAACATTCAAGAATAAAACTAAAAGGTATATTACTGCTTATACATTTAAAAAGTGAATTGTTCATTGTGGTTTAAAACAAAGAAGCAAAGATTTAGATAATACAATTGTTTGCGTAAGAAAATCAACGGCCAACATAACTTGAACTAATCAGTTACTTACGTACAATTTAAGTTTTTAAAAAGCTGCATATTGATTCTCTATTTCATAAGTATATATAGTACAGTAAAGGAAATTAATGCTATTCATTGCTAATAAGAGTTATCTTTCCTTCTTAAAAGACGACAGAGAAATTATACATGTATTGTTCATCCGCCGTTCTTGTTTAAGAAGACAAATTTACAATCAGATCTGCCTTAAACTTTGGCTCATGATATATTTTGCCCTTAACTAACATCTATTAAGACAAATCCAAATATTCTAGCTTTAAGTTTTGTGAATTTGAGTATCTTGTTTTACAGAGCTTTTCCTGATAAAGAAGAAAATGTAACCGTCTAGTACTTACGAGAAAAGATCTTGTTATTACGAGATAATCATACCGTTATGACGAGAAAAAATCTCGTTATAACGGATTAATTATATCGTTTTCACAAAAGATCTCAGTTTTACGAGTAAAGATATCGTTACTACGAGACACAGGCACCTGAAGTTAGATATTTTTCTCAAAATAAAAATAAAATGTAATGATAAAAGGCACCCATCGCCGCCATATTTGATTTATTTTAAACTGTCACATCAGATTTAGTTAAGCTTGGAAATCATCGGTAAAATTATATTGCGATCCTCACCGTCTCCTGATCGGTCTTTCAACATCTAAGCTTCCAACCAATTCAACCAAATGGTGCATTACACATGTTATAAATAAACATTGCACCTCAATCTGCATCTACTGCCATGGATTTGCGATAAAAGTGAAAAGGATGGACGGAAGTTGTCACCTCTATGTAAATGAGATTTCTTTGCACCGTGTGTATGTTTCAATATTTAAAAATACAATGAATATGCATTTATAAACATGTTTATGTAAACTTTTTGTAACAAAAGTTATAATTAATTCGACTGTTTATGATATTTCTTTTCTTAATTTTAACTTGTATGTTGATCGAATCCAAAATTGACGTCTTTTAACTATCCGTATCAGTGCCATATTTGGAAAGTATTTACCAAAGTATGACGCAATTATCATAATGTCAACTTCCGTCCACCCTTAAGCCTTTTGTCGAAATTATCTAAGGCAGTAGATGCAGATTGAGGGGTGGATTTTATTAATGGCAGGCGTAATACACCGCTTTGGTTGAATTGGTTGAGTTGAATGACTGATCAGGGAACGGAGAGGATTGCAAAAATAATTTTAACGATGGGCTTCAAGCAAAACTTCCAGCTGTTGTGACAGTTTGAAATAAATCCAAGATGGTGGCGATGATTACCTTGTGAATAACTAGATAAAGGGTATTTATTTTTATTATGAGAAAAATATATAACGTCAGGTGCATGTGCTACCGGAAAACATCTCGTTATAACGAGTTAATTATCACGCTATTACGAGAAGAGATCTTTACCGCAATGACGGGATATATAACGTCAGGTGCCTGTGCAACGAGAAAATAAAATCTCGATATAACAAGTAAATTATCTCGGTATTACGAGAAGAAATCTTTTTCGTAAAGATGAGATATGTTCTCGTTATAACTAGATCTTTACAAATTAAAGATCGATATAAAATTGTGCGTTTCTGGAAAGACCATAAGTTGATTGATTCACCCTTTCAGTTATTTTTTTTTCTAGAAACGTTAAATCAATTTGGAATAAATTTTTTTATTAACAATTATAATTTTTCATTTCTTTTCATTTGATCAGATTTTACATTTTATCTTATATGAATAAGTGGAACGAACTTCCTATAATTTTATCTTTCAACGTATAATATATTCCCACTCCGAAATAAATCCAAGGTAGTCCCAGGAATAAAAACGCAATTTTATTGCTTCCAGATGACAATACAGTTTAACTGATAGATATATAGGATTTACCCCGGAGTGTGTTTCATACAAAATCTATATCTAAATAATTGTTTTTGTATATTAATATTTTGGAGACTGAAAACAAATAATCTTATTTTAAATTGGATAGTTAATTTATTCAGTCTGCTGTGCTTCTTCTAAAATTGCTTTTACTTATTCAATCGTATCGTATATACGAGATAATAATATTTGTCTGGTCCTATTGGTTTCGTAGTTTTACGACAAGAATATTGTGGTTAACTTATTTTAGAAGAGGCTCTTTTGGAAACTCTCTGTTTAAATGATTTCATTATTATATATTCAGCATTTACTATAAATATAAATTACAATACCTAATTAGTATCACTTCTAATTAGATTTTATTTAATCATTAAAGTATAAATATATCCTAATTAGACATCATTGTTGTGATGATTTATAACAATTTGGACTGGAAGATCATAAAAATGTCACTCATACATAGAGCAAACTAAATACATCACAAGAAAAATAGTTCTATTGACGTTTCTGACTGTCCTGATTTCTTTTACATGAATAAAGTATGGGAATTTGCACCATATTGGCCTTTTAATTTGATGTATGAATATTAAAACAATAAGATACTCGATTTGATGGTTTACTAGCATGAGGGTACGAAGATAAAAACACTGAAGTAAAAAACACCGAAACATTTCACTAGGCATGATAGCTAAATTCATTGCTTTTCTCTCTCTCCCTCTCTCCCCATCTCTCTCCTTTCTCTCTAGGTTTTGTTCAAATCCTACAAGAAATTAAATTCTTATTACCAACTACAGAGATATTGATAATGTAAACAAACGAATTGTCTACCTCTTAATCAAACATTTATAAATGTAAGTATGCTTTGGTTTAGTCTGTTGGATACAAAATTTCTTCTTTCGATTATGTTGTTCAATATCTATCATATTAAGTAGTTTGCCATGTGATCAAGTACAGACAAAAATAAACCTTTCTTTGGTATTTTACAAATAGACGTATTTATAGCTTAAATGGTACTGCAGAATTTATTCAGTGATTCATGACCACCAACTTAAATTATGCGTTGAATGAGACAAAAGTCTTGATATCCTTTCGATCTGATTTGATACCCTTCAGATATTCTATATCAGGAGTTAACAAATTCTTTGGTTTTCAAGCCGTAAGATCGAAGGTCGAGTGCGTGGATCAAGCTTCTCTAGTCATTAACCGGTAAACTAAATGCTTTCCATACAATTTTATTGATTTACTTCACATCAATGAAATTGTTAGCGGTCTTTTCTGTTTTATGTGTTGATTGAAAAAATTTAAAAATTTCGTTATTCATTTTTCAGGCATTCTTGATTGAATAATAATGATTCCCATATTGGTGTAAATACGAACAATTACAGTTTTTTTTATTCGATTGACACGTGTATAAAGGTTGCGGCAGAACAAATTTGCAATGCTTCATTGTACATGTAGCTATTTTCATGAATCACCAAGCATTTCATTGTTTTACTGACACGTTAGCAATTTTGCTGAATCGTTCATAACATAGGGATTGAAAATGTTGATTTTAAAAAAGTTTAATTGCTTTGTTTTTAAGAAAAAGAGATTAAGATTGTTCCGAACTTGAAATATTGCTTAAAAAGGTAGGAGTTTGAACCTACCACGCTTTGCCAGATAATTATGTCATTGCGAAGGGGCCTGTTTTGTACCTGCTAATCATGTGATGTCGTAAAATAATAGACCGTTGTATTCGTGTCTCTTATTTACCTCAAAAAACTTAATATCCCATGGGGGGAAATAATAATGCCCACAGGATAAATTATTCTTCAACAAAAATATTGGTAATTTTTTTTTTTCAAATCCTATGATCGGAATTTAAGTTCTTCAGACATTTCTATAATACCACAATAGATTCTCCTGCGAAAAGAATTTTTTCTTTTAATTTTAGTTTAATGTTTCATACGACATGTGGTAAACATCAACAACAAAGTGGTTATATATTTTTGTTATACTTTCATGTTAAATACTGAAATCTGATTGGTTAAGACGCAGTTAATAATATTTACTATTACCCTCAGCGTTAGCAACGCACTTGGCAACGGGTAACATTAAAAAATGTTACATGCGCGAAAATTATGCGCGTACGGTTCGCTGTAGAATTCACGTTATTCCTATATAAAAGCAGTAAAATTTTCTTAAAAATTTTAAAAAAGACATTCAGTATAACAAAATAAATAGTGCCTGTTTGGGAGGATAACAGTTGAAATTGACACCCCTCGAAAACCATTGTCAACCTCCGCTTCGCGTCGGTTGACAATGGTTTTCTCGGGGTGTCAATTTCAACTGTTACCCTCCCAAACAGGCACTATTTATATATTGTCAAGGTATGATCAATTTTATTGTAATTAGATTGATTTTATTGCAAATTTGAATTTTTAAAACATGCAACATTAACAAAAATGCCATATTAGCACTAGTCAAAATGGAACAGAATGATTGACTGACAGACAGACGAGACGACGTGGTTAAAAGACGATAACGTAACCGATTTCACTGAAGGGGCTAATAAATATACTCCTTGTCACCACAGTCCTTTCCTAGTGTCCATAAACAACTTTGGTCCAGTTGTCTTACGGTGTCCCATCCCATGGCCAGTGTCTGTGGCACACTATCTTAAGATCATATGCATTAATTTCAAAAATATGTTTGTGTTTCGTGATAAGAAAAAGCAAAGTTACTCAGCAGTAGAGTAAGTGCATATTAATTGCGGTCCACAATGTGTCCGAGAGTTATAAATGTAAACGCGTTTGCTATCGTTTTAAAACATTACCTGTATGTATTGTTCTAATCTAAACACCATCAACTTTTGTGATTTTTTCCAGTGTTACTTAGTTCCCGTATACATGAAAACTGAATTAATTAGAAAAATATACCTGCAGTATATTTTTTTCTATGATTTTGTTCAATGAATGCATCATTTTTATCAAATATTATCATTTAGCTATTATTTCGCACAAAATAAAAATAACAATAAGTTATTTTTTTTTCATTTTTAAGAGATACTTATATTAGCACTGATGCTTTTGAATTTATATGAAAGCTTGCGGTTTTTACGTATAGAAATAAAGCATTGATACACAGTTTAAACCTGTTTCATTTATAGCTTGTTGGCAATTTGTTTGAATTTTATTTGTTGTATCTTATGTATTCAAAAACATATCAGTAACTGAGCATTTTTGGATCCCCCATAGCCGTCTTGAAGTAAGAAAGAACTAAACTTGGCTTTGTTAGACCCATGCATGTAGACTTAAATGTAACTCAAATTCGTTATATGCAGAAGATACATTATATACCTGCATAGTTATACCTGAATGAACTTTATATTTTTTTTTTAAAATAAGTGACCATATGTTTTATAGGTACGGCAAAACTGCAGAGAATATATCTACAAGCATTATATATTTTTCTCAAAAGTTATATACACTGCTTTTAATATTATGTATTTTATCAATCAAGTTTTTAAAAAAAATTCTTAAATTGAAATGATTATTTTTTTTTCAGTATTACTTTGCTTTTCGGTATATGCACCTTGCATTAAACAAAAACCCCCAGCTTTTTGGCATTTTTGACATTTAGACTTCTCACTGTCATATTTCGTAGTTATGAAATATGAAATTATCTTATATATCATGCAAACCGGAATATTAGATTGGTTTTGGTGATGCACTCTGCACACTTTATCATAAAACAAAACTAGTACATGAACAAGTTCTTTTGTTATCATCAAACGATTCCTATCATATGTCATCCAAAACGCTTTCAGATCAATTTTGAAAGAAAAAATATAATGACATTTTTTGAGTTTGCACCTCTATATATCGAAGCTCTGTTACTTTTGATATTTCTTGAAAATAAAGTTCCCATGAAAAGAGAATAACACAAACTGCAACGTTTTTAAACGTTGTACTGTATGTCAGTCTAGTTCGTTTGTTAATTTGTGAAAAGCTAAAGTTATAAAAAATTCATTACAACATTTTGCTTCTAAAATGGTAAGTTAAAGATGATTAAATCCATGATTCCGGGATGAAAAGTCAATGTGTGGTTTAATTATGAAAATTATGAGTTTTAATGATTTATAGCAATTAAGGTCATCTGCCTTTGCATTCATTGTGCATAGACAATGAAACCATTGCAATCTTTAATTTATGGAAAATTATTTTTTGTTACTTCTGACAAACGATTTTGCATAGATCTGTTTGATCCATGGAAAGTCATTCTTCTTTGAATAAGAAGTTTAGATTGTCCAGTACATGTATATAAATTTGTAAAATACAAAGTATAATTTCATTAATATTTCTTGGTAACAACGACGTAATTGTTCAAAGAAATAGCCAAAAACAGTTGTTAGCTTATTATAAATCAAGAAGAAATAAGGACTCTTTATCATTGCATTTTAAAAGACAGATGGTTTTCATATTTATTGTCATTAAATATCTTAGCAGTCTTCCTATAATAACCACAGTGATTAACCACACAAAGCAATAAAATGTTGACATCAACCATGTAACAAGTTAACAAGATTAAGCATGTTTACAATTCTGTAGCCACTGGACCATTTAATGGGTCATGTTGCATGTAAAATGTTCGTACTTACAATAGAATTGTGTTGTAATGCACAGCTGAATTGTCTGAAAAACAACAACATTCATATCACACAATCCAAGCACAAATTTAATTCGTTGGATTTTTCTCAACCAGTTCTGTATTCTGGATGAAAGATTTCCTTTTACTGAAATACTTTTAAACAATTATTTGAATATATACTACAGGATCATTTTTCTTTTACTAAGCTTTCATTCGAATAGAGAAATTGTTGACAGTTTGTTTTCAATTTTAAAAACAAACAACAATACCGGTATACTTCTTGCAAGTGATTTGCCTTCAAAATCAATTAAAATGAAATCAAGAAGCATGAGGAAACCATGTGCCTTGATCAATTTGTAATTTAAAAACCCCCGATTTTCTTTAAACTAATTCATAATAATTTGAAACTTGCTTTATTTCCTTTCAATATTTCAATAGAACTATGTCATTGGTGGATTTATTTTAGTTTCATAATATTCATTTTTGCCGAATATTCATCTCACATCATTATCCATTTACATTCATATAATAGTTAATATGCTCTACAAGTATTTGTGAAAATGGAAATTCATAAAAACGACTTTAAACTTTTAGCCATTTACTGTATGTGGTTTGGTATTAAATCTAGTCATGATCATCTTTAAAACTAAAATATGATAGATATTTAAAGGAATTGGTAATCTTACATTCTAAATAGGTTTTTTTTTTAAAACCAGACATAAAGTGAATTCACACGAAAAGCACATGGTGTGTATCAACTAATCAAAATAATTGATCCTATGAACTTTTTATCCCCTAAACATATTTATCAATAAATATTAATTTCGATAACGCATATCGACTCTTTCCCCTGCATTCATTGGAAGATCGTTTGGCACAATTAGAATAGACGTCAAAAAGCTCGCACTTGTCAATAACCAAAGACGGAAGTCTCTCCTTAAAAAAAACCGTACATGATCTTCATTTTCAGAATTTGCATCAGAAAAAAAATACTGATTTACTTACAGGTGCTTCTGATGAGAAAGGCAAAGTTGTCTGTTATTGGAGAATGGCAAATGCTTACAAATGCGTTCTCTCTGCAGGACACTATAAAAAATCGATCGGATGTCAAAAGTCAGACATGTCAAGAAATTAAATACTATTCAATTTCATTCGAAACAGAAAAAATTAAATGCAAACAAGACTGACTTCTTTATATTTCAGATACTAAGTAATTTTTTCAAATATTTTTTCCTTAAAGCGTAATTGTTTTTTACTCATCAGGTAAATTTTGAAATCTCTTCATCATGACAGTGTTAATAGAAAAACATATATGTCTATATCAAATTCTGTAGATTTTATCATTATTGAATATTTTTAACGAGGCTTGTTTAGTTGTACTTTACAATTACGACCTTTCTTTGAGCAAATGATATTCATTTGTTATACAGTCTTTATTATCAATATATGTCCTGTTGAAAAATACAGTTGACATACAAATATGTATTTACTTTCAGAAAAACAATTAAAATAACGTAGATATTGTCATTGTTAACCGAGATTTCGTGTTCATTAACCCAGTACTCAGAGTGTAACGATGACAAATTCAAATAACATTGAAATTCGACCACATTAAAGAGCATTTGTCTTGTTTTTTTTTCAAGTTTAACTTAAGACAAACCTTGTGGAACCTTCTTTTTGATGAAGCTCTTGTCGCTTTTGCTCTTTATTTGCAGTAATTGTGAAACATTTTTATTAAAGGTATACAACAAAAAAATACTCCCTTGAATAGAAAATGAATAATTAATCTGTTAAATAGTATACAAACTTCCTAGCGTGTTATGTCTTTAAAAAATGCATGTATATCACAGTCAACAAAATACTAAGTAATATCATTTCCTTTGGATCTCATGGTGTGTTTCTATAAATCTTGACATTTGAAAGGTTTTATATGCACAACGATGCGTTGCATTCTTTAGATTTGTTTTATGTCTTACAAATACGAAGGAAAAGGCTCGAACATCAGGAAACCAATATTATCTTCTTAAAAAAGGGATACATTGTCAAATTAGTTGTCACATCAAATCGTTATCTTGACAAATTTATAACCCATCATGATATAGATTACAAGTATCTCTATTACTCTCTGTTATACCTCACTAGAACATGTATAATTAATACTGTATCTATACCACTTTTTATTCCCATTTCTTTTGGAGAGGTTAATTAACTTTTGTTAAACACATTGTTTCAATTCATCGAACATTGATTTTCTTTCGTGTCTTTTTTTCAACAGTGGTCATTCTACGCAAGCGTGTTAGGGAACCGTTGACACTTGGTTTTATTTTCCATACTTTTAAAAATTTTAAGTGTAAAGTTTTACACTTTAATACTTAAAAATTTACACATTAATACATGTTTGTAAATATTTCACATTATTCCGTTTAAATTTTAAACTTTAATGCATAAAATTAATTCATACCTTTATGTTTAATATTCTCATTTCCATCGATAAACTTTACACTTTAGTGGGATATCGATTGAGATTATATGTAGATTGTTTTAGTCTTTGGAACTTTTACAAACAATGCACTAGTAAAGAGTACCATGAATATTGCACTTATTTTGATGGGAACAAATTTAATTCTTTTACTATATTTAAAACCAAGATTGGGTTTCTTTTCGAATTGAGTAATTATAATACACATACTTCAAAATCACTTGATTAAGTTAAACAAATTGTTTGGAAATAAGACATATATGAAATAAGACACTTATGTAGCAATATACCTTCATCACCTGCAGATGGTGTTTTTGTCTTTCAGTTAATTCGATACACAATGGTATGCTCTTCGTATGAACAGGTTCTAAGGCGACTGACAAACAAGTTGATAAAACAGGACTATCAACGGTCCCGTTTAAAAGTCACCTTTTCGTAAGTTCCATGGTCGATACAACGACCTTGTCAGCAAATACAATCCTCCACTGGGTCGCATGCTAACTGACGTTTATTATACTTATTGTTAGACCATAATTAATCACCTAATTGTCTACAGACTTTCCCCGATTACGACAAAGCGCATACGGCGGATGCGACCGGTCAGCAGACGATGCTCACTCCTCGTAGACACCTGATCCTACCTCTATCTTTTTAGAGGTCCTTGTTGCTCTGCTTTGAATTTGTATTTCGTTATATCGATTTTTGAGATGGTTGACAGTTTGTTATTGTCGTTTTTCATGAAATATGTCAACCAGATATCAAAGATGGGCAATACATATCAGATTGTTAATTTTACACATCCATTCATATCTAAACCACCAATCATAATGTATTAAGCCTTTTTTTTTTTTAAAAGTTATAAAGAATGATTAAAGTTGTGATAGATTAAACCAACAGGACTAAAATATGCCCCCCCCTTTCGATCTTTGATATTGGTCCGTTTTAAAAATGATATTGAAAATGAATGTTTATAAATTTTTGTATTATGGAGACTTGACCGCTATTTTATAACATCTTACACACCATTTAACTTACTGATTTAAATGTGATCAGACACCGTTAACAGCGTGAGTTGTTTGACTTTTGGTACGTACAAAGATTTATTTTACCACTTTTACTGAGCTTGAAAGATGCATCAAATACAGTTGGCAGGTATAATCAAATCGAGGCCCTGACCATTTTGCCCTTATGAGTCACAGTCGCACAGCATGACACGAGATTCTTGTCACGGTCTTATAAACATTGCAAGAATATTGTAGAGGTTTGGAAAGATCGACAGAAACATATATGTTCCTTTCTTTGAACAGATTATAGCGTTGGTTTCACACTCTTAAAGAGATAAAATTGCGTGTTCGGACAGGATGTTGCTTGTATGTTGTACTTAACAAGTCGTTTTCTACGCCAGATTAGGAAGTTGCTTTTTGAAAAATTTCGCTGAATGATGAAGTCAACTGATAATGAATGTTTTATTAACGTATTCTTTGAGGATTTACAGCATTTAATTCTACTCAATTTTATTCATCAGAATACTAATGACAAACTCAATACAATGACGCTAAAAATAATAAAATTTTAGTCGTTTGATGATAAATGTCTTATATCATGCTCGTTACGCCTTTTTCACCGTTTTTACTTGTAGTATATAACTCAAAATATGACCCTGTATCAAGAAGTTACCAAATAAGTTGTCATTATATAATTGTGCATATACAGTTCGACTTCGATATCTCGAATACAGCGGATATGTCGAAGTGATTTTAAGTCCCAACCACTTATTTTTAAAGTATTTTAACCTCGATATCTCGGATACTCAGATATATCGAAGTTTCCAAACAGTCCCATCTAGTTCGAGATAACGTTTATAATCCAAAATAGATATCAAAATTATCTGTATTTAAGTTGACTTAGCCTGTTTTACAAAATAAATCATCAGAGAAAATTACTTATATTTTTAAACAGTTCTTTTTTTCTGTCCTGTTAAATATTCTGTTATTCATTTACTTTATAATTGTTTTTTTAGCAACATTATTATATAATAATATTAATTTGTTGGTTTTTGGAAGAAAAACTCCCTCGGCTTACCACTTTGAAATTGAAGATCTGTTTGACGTAATCGTTTTATTCTTTACGATTTTTATTTTGTTTATTTTCCGCTAACATCGCAAACTAATTACCATTATTTAACAATTAATAAGTAGTAAAAAATAGAGTGTCAAAAATATATCAGATCAAAGTCATTAAATGTTTCAACTCTGACTTGTAAATAGGGCGTAGGATTTCATTATCTTCAACAATGAATATATTCCTTGTTACGTGACGTTATTTATTGGTTAGAGAAGCCACAGCTTCTATTGTTACTGAAACCTTTCCCCACAAAACGTATCTATCGTATCTAAGTTTATACCAGACATTTATCAAATATTGCTTGTGTAATCATTTTACTTTTGGGCTTTAAGTTAAATCTACTCTAAAACGGAAAATAGTCCGTCCAACAGTCGCTGCGGAAGTATGTAATTTGTCTTCATCTGTTTTAGTCTCAAATTGAGAGATACCAACTTCATTATTTGATTATCACATGGACGAACAGTTTGATACAAAGTTTATATTTTGATAACTGGTCCATAGACGTGAGTTTCACGCAAATATTTTTCAATCAGATTAAAACTCTTATGTAGATAGTCAAGCATATGCTTGAGGAAAAATAAAAACTAAAAAATTTAATCGTTTTTGTAGCAAAACTGTTTACTTTATTTGACACAAGTAATAATTACATAAATTGTCTCGATTTCCTTTTCGGTTTGATATATGTATCTCTAAGTAACTTTTCACACATCAATATACGCCAAAAAACTGTGAAAAATTTATAGGCAAACATCATTTTTAATTTTTTTTTTATATCAGTTAACTTTTAATAGATTTCTTGTATAAAAACTGTTTTGCATATATTAAACAAATGAGGGTTGAATGCAATATACATATACAAACTGTAAAAATATCAAATGATTTAAGACCAGAGACGGTCCATTCACACATACATACACTGCATTGCAGTGTGGACTAAGTGTTCTCTTGTTTCCCTAATTATAAGAATTTAACACCTGATAGATAAAAAAGTTTGTAAGTTGACACTTCATTATTTCTAAGAGATGTCATTTTTGACATTTGACGTGGTCATACTGACGGAAAAATGTCTGAAAGTAATATTGAACGTACAAACAACATTTTTCGACATTGATTTTTCAGGATTAAGAAACCTTTTGTCTTGGTCTTTTCTGAGTCAGTAAGAGCTACTCCTTTTCAAGGAAGTATTTATGTAATTTTTCACAAATCTGATGTAAAGTTCTGGGGAAAATGCGAAATGGTATGAAAATCACAAAGGAAACAAAATATAATTTGCTTACTTTTATGAATGGGCGTTTATATCAAAAACTCGGTGAAGCTAAAATTTCGAAATATTTACCACATTTTTATTCTTAAATAATTCCTCCCAAATGATAGGAAAACAAAAAATATCGCCAATGAATTTGCAGATTTCATCTGACTTCAATTGGCGCTAAGAATGCTTGCACTATATTTCACAAAAGATTTATCACAATTTGTTAAAAAAATTACAGACAACAAAAATGAAGACATCAATTTCAACAGTTAATTACCACTTGTTTTATCATTAAATGTTACGTCGCTCGCTCCTTACAAAGACAGATATTTGAAAAATGTATATTTATTACTACATCTTATCTTTGTTTCTGTTATAGTCCAGCTTACCAGATAAGAAGTGATGCATATACAAAAAAAAAAAGAAAAAAAAAAAGGAAAATGCAGTTGCTAAGCGACGAAGTTTATGTCATATTCAATTTGTCATACTTGGATAATTCAAATCTTCTGAGTTGTTCTTTATGTGCAAATTATAAAACTACATAATCTAATGAGAAAAAAAATCTAACGAAGAAAGTGTTAATCGGTCAGCTGTGAATGGGTTGGGTTCTTTTTTAAATATATCCCATTGAGCTAACAAGTTTTAAACAATCATTTATTTTATAAAAAAGTATCAATTATTTCGACCAAACCTTGAACATTTTTAAGTGCGTTAATATAAGGACGATGCCAACGCACTTTAAAAAAGTTTGTTTTTTTAAAGCACGTTGAACTGGTCTCAAAATTAACCCACTGTGAAAAATTTTCAAAGTGCGTAATTTTTTAAAGTGCAATGTAACATACCTGTTTACTATGTTTGCTATCGGACACATTTTATATGCAAACAGAAAGTTGAATTTGCACTATTTATTAAGCTATAAATTCTCAATACTTTATTTATATCTATAATATTTACGTAGCGTTATTTTGCGGATATTGAGTTTGTGCAATCATGTTTATCATTTCATGACAGAAAACTACAACACATATTTTGTTAAATTGAAAGTTAATTCATCTTTACTGGACAAAAAATTATGAATATACTGTACTTACTATATCTAATTTATTTACATAACTTTGTTTAGCAAGTATGATTCCATTTCAAATTATTACACATTATGTACATACAAAGTATTTCTATATCTCCTTTTGTATGATGATTTATGACTTTATCGTTATACGAGTCTTATTTGATAATAATAAACTGCCAACTCTCATGTTAGGTCACTCTGGGCTTTGTCATTCTTTGTTGTTAGGATGAGTAATGTTCATATGTAGTCAGAAACGAGAAAAGTAATGCATTGTTTGGCAGTTAGGAAAAGATAAATAGACAAGTATTAGGATAATCTACATAGCAGTAAGGTTCCCCTCACGACTAACCGTTTCGTTTCTTGACAATTAAATTTTTCTACCGCAGTCCCTCTGGTTCCAGTTTTGTCAAACGGGTAACCGCAAGGAGAATGCTGGGAGCCTGTGTTACCAGCAGCCGACACCTCCCGTCATGCATCACGACTCTGTGCGCGAAACTTTTGCACAGACTGACAATACGGAAGTTGGAGAGAATTCAATTGCCTATCAGTGCGAACCGCCGGTCCAAGCCTCATTAAATCCGTCATGACAATTGTGTCGGTTGTAACGACAACGATTATATATAAGTTAACTTAATGAAGAGGCTCGACAGGCAATCACGGACAGCCCCAGCGAAAACATGTTTGTCGTTAATATTATTCTAATTTTTTATGGATGTGTAACTTTAATTTGTTCAGTTAATGCTGTTACAATGCACTATGGTAAGTGTATTCATTTATTATTGAATGGGGATCAAAATTCATTTATTTTCTATCCATGTCCAACATTAATTTATCCTGCTTAACAAATATAAACCATACATTGCTTCAATAATTTTAATTCATGTCTTTATGAAAAATGCTAATGTATTATATAATGATGCACAGTTGTTTTATTCATAGTAACTGGAGTTAAATATAGTTTTAAAGTTCTTTTGTCCTAATGCAAATAAAAAAATACTTTATACATGTATTGAATAAACAGATAACGTGATATGCCTTGTCAAATATTTATTCATTATGCTTGATTATTGATCTTACATATAATACCCGGTTTTATATCAGACATATATTTTTTAGAAACGGGTAAAAAAGCTATTTTTTAAATCAATGTCTACCTTTGCAAAGTCTTCAATGAATACTCGCCAAAATTGTTCATTTTTATCTTTTCAATTTATAGTTGATACAATCAATTTTTTTTGGTCAAGACAAAGGTTTTGCCATTGGAAAGTTGTAGTGTTGTGTGGCGGTCATATACAATTTTTTTTTCAAAAGCGTACAGTCATATCAGGACACGTACCGATAAAAAAAGGACTCCTCTATCTCATATCAAGAATAAGGAAGTGCCATATATAATTCCATCTAAACATGTTTTTCATCGCTACCTAACATGACCACACATTGTACATCTCTTTTGAACATCTCTCTCTCTCTCTCTCTCTCTCTCTCTCTCTCTCAGAGAAATTGCAATGAATGATGCATAAAACAGGTAACATATGTGAGGATAGAAAGTGGGGTAAAAACATTTCACTTCTATTGCATGTGCATAAAAATAGGTCTGTATGTTGAACCAAAAACATAAAAAAAGATCATATACTTCAAAGAAATAAGCGCGCCCCCCCCACCCAAAAAAAAATTACTATTATGTTTCGTATCTAATGCGATAAGCCTTTAAAGCATGATACACAACTGATTTATATGGTGTTATATATGGAACTTCTGATCTTGCCTTATTGTCACCTGTGGTAATTTTTTTGATTGAATAACTTTTTCTTAGAAACTCATTTTTGTTTCGTATGAAAAGTTGCGTTTAGGAGTGTGCAATTTTCCTCAATCTCCACAATTTACAAACATCGATACAAAAGAAAATTGATCAAGATCATACAAAAAGATTACAAAATCATTTATGATATCAGAAACAAAACAAAATGCTTTAAACATAAGTTTTATTTGGTTTTTTTTTTTCTTTTTTATTATATATATATTTTGAAGGCATTGTTTTTTTTACGACGTAGAAAGTTGATAGAAGGTTGATAAGTGCTGGAAGAAACGAAAACGTCACGGTATAAATAACTTTTTACATCTTTGTGTACACCTTAACATCCACGCTAGATGTGTTAACCGTTTCTTTTGGAGGAAGAATCAACTTTCCGTGTAACTGAACTCACCTTTGATCTAAGGTTTCAAAAGGACCTACATACTTGTATATTTCCTTTAAAACTACTTCTTGGATAGGTCAAGTCTATCTGATTGATATGCCCAAATCAATCTACTGGACCTAGATTCCTCCCCACACTTAGGAGGCCAATCAATATCAAAATCGACATCCGCAAGACAAGGGGAAGGGGTCAAGATAAATTATTTTGAACACCAAAAATTCAATTTGTACGTCATTCAAATCAATTCTTTTTGCAAAAGAAACACCTGGCTCTTCATCTATCGCACCATGATTATTCTACCGCTAACCAAATGAGATTGATTTAAGATCCAGTGTGGAGTCATTATGCAAAGTGGCACATATATCAAACTCTTTAATTGTTTCGGATTTACCTCAAAAGACTTTTCACCATTGACCTCCTTGTCTCTTGTTCTGACAATGCAGAGACGATGTCCTGAATCTGAAAAGAAAAAAAATGCAATCCTATAAGACAATTAAACCGCAGTTTACTAATATGCAATTTGCACATGATTCATTAACAAGACCATATTTGCTTTTGCAATTCCTTAATATCTTTCTTTTGCAATATGGACAGTCAAAATTCAATCTAGAAAAAATTTCTGTCAATCTATAAAAATCAACTGAATCATTTTCAAATAACAATTGCTAGTAAACCAAATTTATTATTTATTTCTGTATACTACTCTATGAAATCTACGCTTTTACATCTTTTATATCTTTTAAATTCATATCTTAATGTCTGAGTGCACATTACAACATTATTGGGTTCAACTGGTTCCTACCAATTCATTATCTAAGGGTCAACAAGCACGTGATGTAATAGGACAACAAGCTTGTTTCGGAAAACAATCACCGATTCATTAACTTGTAAGAATTTGCGAGAAGGTTTAACACACTCAAAGAAAACTAAAAATAGTAACACCCATACACACACATAGAGATATTTTTAATGATTATGTAAATGTATCTTAAAATACACAGCTTCTGTAGTTCAAATGAAACCGATATAAAGTTTAAATCAGTGATTAAAAAATCACAGAGTAGAAGGTAATTATTAACATATTTGATATATTTCACAAACATGTGAACAAATCTCAAGAAGAATGATGATTGTGTTGAATGTATAATATTATTTAAATGTTTGAAATTTCCATTCATAATTTCTTCTTTCTATTTCCAGAAATGCGGATGTGCAGTAAGTATTCTTAATCTTACTACAAACTTAATATCTCCATTATACACACGTATGGCTTTACTGCACAAATTCATTGCATTCCATCGTTCTATATCTTCACTTCTTGTAAAGCGAATTCTTAAGTAACACGTTTGCAAAAAATATATACCAGAGTGGATGTTACCAGCATTTTAGCTGGGGTCATCTGTCTTTATTCTATCATATAAATGTCGTATTAGATACTAAATGTTCTTGTCTGCTACAAATAACAATAAAAACAGATGATTTACAACCAAACCCGATGAAATAGAATGTTGCAAGAAATGTAAAAGATTTATTTTTTTCAATAAGATGGTTCTTTGCAAAATAGGTCAACCTCAGTCAAAACTATCATTGTGCGAATTACATCGAATAGAAGTTACTAGTAATCAGCAAGAATAAGGCGTCAGTTGGCTATAAAATCCATTTCATTTATAAGAAAAACTCTAAAATGTTATCAGGATGGAAAAGAAATACATTAGATATTTATTCTAAATTAACGTAAAGTAAATTAGAAAAATATACACGTTCTATTAAAAGACACGCAGTGATGATCATGTGCAAACTGTCTGCGAGAAAGTCTTGGTTACCGTGAAATAGGGTTAATTAAGTTAGGCCATGTACGTACAACCAAATACTCTTAATACAATTACACTTTACAAAAATATTAGTGAAAGATGAAACAAATATACATTTAACATGAATTACATAAATGTAGAAAACAAATAACAATGTTTAGGTATCTGTTTGTAAGAGAGAAATGTGTTCTAATTTATGAACTTTTCCTGTTCTTGAAGAGTTGCCCTCTCCCCTCTTTGCTTTATCTACATAATTTATATAATCTATAAAATCCATTCCAAAAAATATCTTTATAGTGTAAAATTTATTTTGAGTAGTTTTTCTTATCTTAATGATTAAATACATCTTTCCAATAAAGCATATATTGATATTCTTAGTATTTACTTTTTCATTTTAAAAATAAATGCCCACATGCACCTTCAATTACCACTTATGATAATAACATTTTTGAAAATTTCTCTTGGTAAATGCATTTATCCTTTTCTACACTAAAATGCTTCGAATGAATATCAGTCTAAGAGTATTCAGTACATGATGAATATTCAAGGTTAGAAAATGATGTCCTAATATAGATTGGATACCTATAAGGTTTAAAGATTAACCCTTTCCACTTTATGATAACGTGAATTAAGCAGCCTTGATATAAAGAAACTTATCAAAATAATCAAAGTAAAAACAAACTGAAATACAAGTGTATTAAACAAAAAACATGTCAGAATGTAACCTGAATTTAGTAACATAAGTTTTAAGAAAGATAACCTTTTGTCAAAAAAGATATTGCCGCACATTAAGCACTTATCTTTCAAAATGGATTCAAAAATTAATTCAATCTTCTTTATTATTGATAATGCATGATAAAGAATAAAACAAATCGATTGGAACTAAAACAAAGATGGAACACAAGACTGTCGTATTTGAAAGAAAATAGGAAGTTTTACCTCTTTAAACTCAGTGCATGTGCAAGTGACGATAAATTAGACATGACATCGGTCGCTTGTCGGTGTGTAACCTTGGGTTTTTCTAGAGCTAAATGTACATTGTAAAGCTCTATAAATCTTTTGTCATAATTATACTTTTTGGTTGGAAAATATTTTAAGTTTTACACCGTTACAGATGGAACTAAGTAAAGGAGACGATTTTTGGCTGTTTCTTTAAGGATTTAACGTACTGATGTACATTAATGGTAGTTGACTTTCTACATTCAATCTATTATTTGTTAAAAAAACATGTTAATGTAAACAAAATAAATAGGCTTTCTGTAACGCGGGTTATGTGTTTTTTCTGCAATGTAGCCACCTTCATATTCCGCATGAATCACCAAAGAAAGTATTTAAATGTTTAATCACTCGCAGTAAAAAAACGGGTTCTTTATGTGTGTCACATTGCAATTACTGTCTTTAAATAGAAGCATAAAAATACCAAAGTGAGAAAAAAATATGATTTAAAGTAATTCGATGACTGTTTTTAGATACATTTAAAAGGTGTGCATCTTAAATTACTATATGCAGTCAAGATCAGTTCATTGATAAAGCCAAATTCCCTGACGGGGCCGTTTGCTTATGCTCTCTGTCATGCTGCAATGCTTACAATAATTTGCGCTTGCTTTATCATAAAGCGGAATGGAAAATTAATATTTGTGTTGGATCAAACAAGATTTGCAACACATTTATATTCTTTAGACTATAGTGACTTCTAAGGAATTCATATATTGATGCGAGGTACACGGCAGGTATAGAAATAACTTATTTATAAAACTTTGAGTTTTTTTTAGGACCAATCCAGAGTTGATTTTCAATAGTTTTAATGACAGTACATAACAGTAATTATCCAAAAATATACATAACACGAAGTGTATTTAAGAACTTTTTAAATCAAATACATGTATGCTGTACAACTGATTAAATCAAAAAGATTCCAGTGCTCTAAATGTTGCATACATAAAACGCAATATCATGAATTTATAGCAAAATGACATTACTTTCAGTAACATGGGGAACATGTCTATTCTATTATTAAACACCTCTTAAATATTTCATACACGTAAAAACTTGAAAGAAATTGATTTTTGTTAGATCGTTGTAGGAACTGTTACGATTTCTCATATGAATGAGTGTTCGAGACAAATTCACATTATTTTAATTTTTAGTTAGATCTATCACTTTTTTTTCCCTCGTCGATGTGACATTTTGCAATTTTCGTTACTTTTACGCCAGACCGAGTTTCACTGGAATGCTTTACATTGTTTGACGTTATATCTACTGCTAATTTGAACGGCAAACATTATTTACACCTGACGAAGATTGAGAAGTAGTCTTCCGTGACTTAATTAATCGTACATCCAGAACTACATGTAATTAATTAAAAACACTTGTTTCTAGTGCAACATTCACATACCAGATGTCAAGTTCATAATACATTGTAGCTACATGTCAAAACATTTTAATAATAACAGAACACCTAGTGTCATATCTTCTGGGTTTTATGATGTAAAGAAAGAAGGACAACTCTTATTTGGAATGCAAAACTCTAACATCTGAATGTTTTTTTAATTAAGCGTGTTGATTTTACTTATAAATTGAAGGTTATAATACTATCAATTAAAATCATTTTCTTTTCGACATTCATTCTCGATTTCAGAAGTACATACCAGTATATATTTCTTAGAATTTTTCCATTCCACAGTATGAATGTACACATTTTGATATATACGATATTTTTTAAACATAAGAGTTGTAATTGAAGTCTTCTTTCATTACATCGTTTCGTTACGTTATTCCACAAAACAATTCTTTAAGAAGCACAAACATCATGCATTATAAAACATTCAGCATTGAACTCTTGAACATGCATGGTACAAAAGTATTAATAGTTATAGAACTTGTTTCTAGACGTTTTGACCTTTGTCAGTTCAATTTAAGAAAAAAAAAGTTACCAAACAAAAATACCTTTATAATGTATTTTTTGTTGTTAATTTTCAGTGATAGCAAAACAATCACTGAGCGACAGACCAGTGGGACCTGAAGGTATTTTTGGGGATTGCAAATGTTTTCGACCAGAAGAGGGCTGTCCAAAGTTTTGGTTTCGACAACCCCGAAACGTATGCCCCGGGGAAACAAGGGTCATCGAAGTTCCAGAAACGTATACAGATTACGAAATTTACCAAGAAGAGCGAATAATCTGGAAGGAAGTTCACAACCAGGGAGTGGTCGATGTACCCGTTGAAACATACAAGGAAGTAATGATACGACCAGCGATAGAAACCAAAACCTACGAAAAACAGGTGCGTCCTGTTTCCTTGGTTCCAGGGAAGAATTCACCCTCTGTGCCAGCTGTGGCCATGTCAGCACCCGTCGCTGTTCATCGTAAGGTGGATCCACCAGTGGTTGGGGTCGTCAAGAAGACCGAGATAAGAAAGCAACCCATTGTGAAGACCATGAGAAAACCCATTAAGACATACATCACCAGGAAAAGGCCAGTACAGAAAGTTAGAATACACTACAAGAAAATAGCGATCGAACATATAAATTGCTGTCCCAACTTGAAGTTTTGGTTCATCGATTTGCCTGTGGTTGTTGAAAACAACGAGGCATATGATCCGAACACTAGAGACGTGGTTCGGAAGTAGATAGGACAAATTCTGTCTCCTATAACTTTTTTGTGGTGATAGTAAAGCCACTTGGCCAACACTCCAATTTTGTTTATCTTTCTGAATTTAAACTGCACAGAGAATAGCAAGAAAGGCAACCAAATTTTTTCAACGCACGTAATATCGTGTAAATTTAATTGAATATATATTTTCGGTAACAAATTTGGAAAATAATTTCGAAATCGTGAAAAAAAAATTACACAAGAAAAAAAAAATAGTCAGCTTACTGTTTAAATGTTATTCGGTTTTATTGGTTTCTTTGTCAAGGAAAGGTGTAGCTAATAAATTGAAAGCTCTTGAAACAACTGCGAGATAATGTCTATTCGTATATCCTCCTTGATATATATATGCATTCACCTTATATGTACTAGTCCCTTATTGTTCGTGCTTTTCATTGTATCTGGAAGATTCATCCAATTGTAATGTCGATGATCTATTCAAATTACCATTTAGTTAAATATTATCCACACAGGGTATATTCGTATTCCGGTCTTGAAAGTTGATTCAGCATGTCCACATTAATTGATATATTTTAGCACTGTAATCAAATACCACATTGTAAGTGACCATTTCATGTAACAAACGTCTATTTATTTGGTTTTAGTTATGTACAGAACTCATTGCCCCATCATCTAAATAAACAAAATGCTGTATTTTTGAACTTCGTTCAGAAGTGTTTTATTTATGATGTGCATGCTACAAATGTTGTGTGTAAGAGAAAAATTATCTTGTGGATGTCTATTTAGCCATTAACATATTATGATATGTTATGTAACGGAGGGTAAAAATACATTAAAAAAAACAGAATAACAAAGAATTCGAGAGGAAAAAAGGGACACGAAAAGGTCATAAAAATATATGAAGAATTTATTGTTTCGACAACAAATACAGGCCTATTAGAATGCCTAGCCGAAAATGATGATGGTGTGTTGTCATCTGAAATGAATAAAATTGTCAAATTTTACCACAATTTTAAAAAGAAATGTTTTCGTTTAGACTTGATATATAAAAACTTGCAAAACGAAAATTATACCATTTTAATATTTTACCGAATCTCGAACATTTCCTGAACTAGGACTCAAATTTGCAGCATCTTGTTTGATCGTTGGCACAGTCGCCATTTTCAAATTCGTCATATCCGCAATCTCTCTTGCAAGAGCAGTCTAGTTCAGGTCCCGGCCCGTATGCGGGGGGGTCATAGTAGTATGTCGGCTGGTCATACATGTAGTACTGATACTGGACCTCTCGCTCTTGTGGCTCTAAAAAATACGAGGAAGAGAAAAAAAATTGAAAGTGAAATTCAAACATTCTTTGAAGTAAAAAAAAAATGGGGCTGATAAGAACATGCCTTCATTGATTTTTTAAACAAAATCAAATATTAAAGATAAATATTTAGTCATCATACTAAAATTTAAAACGTACTGACGCAATGAAAGGGAGTTAAAGCATGTCGGGTCTATATAATATACAGTTAGTATATAATATACCGGTACATTTAGTTTATGTTGACAAGAAGTGTTAACACAATTACATGTACATGTACGTATTTAACAAAATCTAAAGCTAATTACTGTCGGGGTATGAACTTACGTATGCGCTTCTGAACAGGGACAGGTGCTTGATTTCGCTGGTTGATGATACGCCCATTATCGTCCACCCTCACCCCCCGACGCCCGGCCCCTCTCTGTCTCCCGCGGATTGCGCTACGCTTGTATCTGGAGGATGGAGATTCTGCAGCGTATCTGTCGGGACTGGCTTCTCTCTTGTATCTGGGTTCATATCGAGGCTCTGCAACAGCCTCTCTCTTGTATCTGGGTTCATAACGGGGCTCTGCAGCAGCAGCTTCTCTTTTGTATCTTGGCTCATATCGAGGCTCTGCAGCAGCCTCTCTCTTGTATCTGGGTTCATAACGGGGCTCTGCAGCAGCAGCAGCAGCAGCAGCTCCTCTTTTGTATCTGGGCTCATATCGAGGCTCTGCAGCAGCCTCTCTCTTGTATCTGGGTTCATATCGAGGCTCAGCAGCAGCCTCTCTTTTGTACCTGGGCTCATAGCGAGGCTCTGCGGCGTATCTCTCAGGACTGGCTTCCCGCTTGTATCTTGGGTCATACCGGGGGTTCTCTAAAATCAAGTATCAAATGGAAATACGTATACAAGTGTATATTATCTGTCATTTGGGAAATGTATTCCTTGACTGCTGTAAAGGAAAATATTGACTTTAATAGATGTAGACCTGAACCCTGTCTATTTAGCCAGGGCACTACAGCAAGGCACCTGTATATGAATCTCAATGATTGACAAATAAGACATTTTATTTGTGGTTACAACTGTTTTACGGGCGTCCAGTAGACAACATATGTGACAGGTATTTGACTAAATTGGTCAGTATATCAACGCAATTGCAGAAGCGTGGTCAGATGAGTATAATAAAAAATGAATCAGAAATGGGTGCTCGACAACTTAACTTGTATAACCTGGTCAGGTATTTGACATGCTGGAGTGCGGATTTCGTACTTATACACATTACGGTACCACTCTCCTTGATTTCGAGTATTTGAACATGGACAAAATTTTATTAGATATTATGTATTCGGAAATTTGAACTTATGAAAAGGGTATAAAGAAGCACAAAATATTTAATTCTTTTATAAAATAGGTTATATTCAATAAAAAGCTGAATTATAATTTATTCAAATTATATTTAATGATGTTTTTATCCAAATCAGAAATTCAAGATACAAGCAAAATTGTGTGAATGAAGTTATGTTGCAGACTCTGTTTTGAACTTAAAATAGCACTAATTTGAAACAAACTGTAATTTTGCAATACTCTAAGCAAGAAATGAAAACATTTTGTTGAAATATAGTTTATTTAGCGATGAACTGTCAAACAAAAGATGCAGTAGCGTAATTTTGTAATAGCTTAATAAAACTCTAAAATTAATCGATTGTTTTTAATAAAAGTCAAACAATCAACGATTACTCGGTATGCAACAGATTATAACAAATTGTAAAAAGTAGATATTAAGTAGATTGAATATTTAAAATGTCGCAAATATATTTTTAAAATAGCATTTGAATTCTATCAATCTGTGAATATTAGTTAGAAAAAAAAACTTTTTTGCGGCATGTGTAGCTGCTCAAATCCAAAGTTTACAGCATTTATACAAAGCTTGGTTATCTGACATGAATTACGGTTATTTACTTATCAAATGGTTCTGCAAGTTGTAAATCTGGTATCATATTCCTAATGCCATTTCTTTCGAACACTTATCCGCTTTTCTCTATGAATTAAATACATGTACCATAACATTTTTTTTTAATATACGCAACAGACATATCCAAAACGATTGCATCACTTAATAATATTTCAAAAGCATAACTGTTTACATTGTAAACAATAGTATGGCTAATATATATAGTTGATACAACAGGTGAAGACTGATTCATTCTTAAAAATAATCAGTTACTTTTTTGAAATCTAAAAAGTGAAATCACAAAACATCTCGCAAGTAAAACAGTTGTTTAAAAATAAACAATCAGTTGACTGCAGTAAATAATTTTTAAAACATCTGGTTTGTGAAATTCATAGTGACTATTACTTGTTATACATTGTGCGTTTATCATGCTCTCAAAAGAAACTAATACTTAATAAAGGTTCTTCAACTCACCAGCCAAACAGATCTGCAACAAAGCTAGCAATCCTACAAGAGATATCAATTTATTCATGGTGACGATTTTTCGGTTGCCGGCCTTTCACGCAACGAAAGCTCCAGAGCAAATGTCTCAGAGTTTCAAGTTCTCTTAGCTTAAATAAAGAGTGAGGAGCTGTAAAAACTCCCTCACGGGACATTTACGATTTGTTCAATCATTTTCTTTGTCCCTGGAAATCATCGGCTGGAAATAGAGAGATAATGAACAAATAAACTGTCGTAAAATCAACAAAGAACATAAAAATCACCCCCAATGATAAATAAGAACCCGTAAAGGGAGTCTTTTCTTGGCCTGAGAAGAGAAAATGTACCTTTACTATGATGTTTGTAGTTTTGAAGACAGTTTATTACTAGTGTATTTAGCACTGTATAGTGCTTATCATTTTCATAATACATGTATTAACATGACGAGACTCTAAAAATCTTAGTTCGCAACAATTCTCATCTGATATTTTCTCATTGTTGCTCATCAATTACTGCAATCAAATGATCAAACATAAGTCTTATATACTGAAAGAAATCTCGATTGCTCTTAGAAGTAAGAGGCACTTACATAAAAGAAGGAATCTTTTTATTAAAAAAAAACCCCAACATATTTGAACGTATTGCTCATTTACATGTAAGACTCTTGTCAAGCGTGATTTCATTGTTGAAATACTGATATACGTGCTTGATAATCTTGTAAGAAGTACATGTATGTTTGAAATGTTTGTAAAAGAAACGGGAGAGCGACTTTTATTTTGTAGTTGCAAAACTTTACAATCAATTTGTTTATCGATGATTAATATAAAATCATGTACACTGCACGATGTACATGTTAATAAAATTAAGAAGGTTAAGGTAGAGATCGTTTTTCGTATAGAGATTTTAAAGCTTTAACCAGCCTTTAACCAAATCTTAATTTGTTCGTTGTTTTTAAAGAGATTATGCATGCATACATGTGATCATTAAAGTCTTAAATGAAATCATTTAACAGAGCACCTTTGAAATATGTTCGACATTATGATATTTTCTAAGGGAATTTTTCAACCGCGATTATAATGCATTGTGTGTAATTACTAAGTAAGTATATTAGATACATGTATGAAATAACATTTCATACAGATAAAAGATATTTATGTAGAAATGAATGATATGATGTACTGGAATACATAATTTCGATAATTTCGATATCTGAATCCATTTGTGATTTGCAAAAGGGTACGCTGATATAAGTTAACCTCTAAGGCACTGATTTGTAGGGACTTGTAACGACGACCAAATAGGAACTTTTTAAGTTTTCGAAAAAGGGAAAATGCCGAATGAAGCTAAACCTAGACATTTTCTTTTATTAATTAAACATTTTTAATTGTCAATGAGTCCAAGAGTATTTAAAAATTGTTAATTAGTAAAAGACAACAATATGGGGGTGTGGCAAAACGGTAACCTTTTCTGACTTCAAAAATTGTTTCACAAGTTCACATACATGTATGTGGTGGAGCATTATTATGAAGTTGACCAACATGCTTAAATTCTGACACAGGGCGCAGTTTATGATATTAATATTTCTAGAGCGTTTTTTAATAACATCTCGGTAGTACCGACCTGTAACACTTTTGATCCCTTGTTACTAACATCCGTGTCATTATTATTATTATAAGTTGTAGAACTTGCTCATCAATCGTTGTAAATTAAATAAAGTTCAGTTTAACATTTTGTCCATCTACATCGGAATTTGTAGGGCTATACCATCCCATGAGAAGAATACCAATAAAGCTCTTAGTTCTTACGGTTCTTTTGGCAACTTCCAGGTTTAGGTAGCTTTATCTTGTTGTCAGTTGCTCTTAGAGTTTCAAAATAGTGAACCCATGTTTCGTCACCAGTAATAATATTTGCAAATATTTTTAGCAATTGTTTAGTCGTTTACACTCGTACCCGGTCTTAGTCATTTGTCAATATATGCAGTATTCATCTGGCATAAAATGAGAATAATTCACATGGGGGAAATTTTAAAAATTGTTTTCACATTGTTTTAAATGGAATAAATAGGAGCTTTCATATTTTACATAATTTATTTACTTAAAGAGGGGTGTAAGAAATCCTGATTTAATACAAAAACATGCTCCTAATATAGAAAATGGGCTTCTTACGCCAAAATAAATAAATGAATGAACAAACTACAATGAATGCAGGTATTTTGCTCTACTGTATTATGCTACACAAAATCGACAATTTTTTTTATTTTACACTTTGTATAAAGAAGCTTGCCTAAGAAGTCGAGATCAAATATATACAACGTGCTCTAAATACGAGCCTGGGCCAAAAAAATAATAATAACTTACAGCAATGATTGTAGTTATTTTGCACGATCATATAAATATTATGCTAAGACGGCGAAGTGGTCCCGATTTAAAGAGACGGTTTTCTTTTGTTCCGTAAAACGTAGAATCCTTCGTAAATCAGATCTGAGGTATCAAAACCATAAATGACGTTTTCCATCATTTTTATACTTGATGTGCGAAGTATACAACGGCGATAGGATTTTATTTGAATAAGTGGATGTTTATTGATGCGGAGAATATCACCATCGGAGCAGTTCCGTTTCCCATGATAAAAGTGAGCGCGTTGTGACATTATAGATGACACATTAGAGTCAGTTTATTGCGCTTTTCTAGTAACCAGTAAGATGTTTGAACTGTTTGCGTATATAAAGTTGACTTGGTACACCCAATATAAAGGTTTGGATGCAAACACAGGCTAGTGTAAAAATAAATATATTAATTGTTTCATAATATTAAATGTAAAATTCAAAGTAAGGGATAAAAAGTGACCAGTGCTGCTGAAAGCTTTGTACTTAAACAAATAATTTAGATGTTGTTTTTTTTTTGTTTATCTCTTAACACTTTTTTTTCCCCTCATTTTTCATTTATAATGTGTTTAAAGTGGCACATATGCCCCATGGGCCGGGTGTTTATACTTACTGTTAATAATATAATGTACGCGAATGTTTAATGATATTTAATGATGTTTCTAAAAATAAATAAATTATTTCTATTTATGAGTTGAAACTGCAGTATATGACCTAAATTTTTGTTTAAAAAGATATAATAAAATGTTATGTACTATTTTTAGATTTAAGGTGACGAAATATACAACCTATTTATAAGTTATCAAAATAATAAGCCAATGTATGAAAAGGGGGTTATATGACACATTAAGTAGCACATCAACACAAAAAACTATAATTGTGCGAAGTTTTGCTCCATAGAATCTCTTTTCTTATATACTAACTCATAAAACTTTTAAACACAACAAGTATGCGAGAACGAGAAAGATGATTTTGATACTGAAATATCTATGGTATTTGGAACAATCAATTTTTTTTTATGGAATGCATTGCGAGCATGAAAGTGGCGAGTATTCAGAGATGACAAACCATTTTCAGATTCGCTGATGCTTGTTAACTGTTCAGGTGATTTCACCTTGCATCGGACGCCCTTGGATTTTTCTTTTTGACCATGCGTCAGTTTATGTTCCGAATATAAAAACACTTGTTTTAAAAGATGCAAGTTTTCCCCTTGCTTAATCATTGAAAGAAAATTAGTTTATTTGTATAAAACATAGAAAATAAAGCAAATTATAATTATGTATAAATGAGCAATATTCCTAAGGATCGGGTAATATTCACCAAGCATCGAAGAATTAACAATACAGTATATGATAAAATAACATTTAAAAAAAAAATCCTTCAAAAACTCTTTTCGAATGAATAAAATTGATTTAATTGCTATTTAATTATGTATTCCCGTGAATTTACAGTCAAGAATTCGACTGTATAGTGCTTCTGACTAAATTGGTATTTAGCAGTGAGGAGTTCATTTTCGTGCCAGTACCTACAGGAGCGCGTTGAACAATGCTTATTGGGCCGATTGCAGGCAGTTTTAAAAAAAGTTCAAGGAGTTTATTCATGAGCGGATGGATATAAAACTAATAAAAAATAAGTCTGTGATATTATATATATATATATATATATATATATATATATATATATATATATATATATATATATATATATATATATATATTTTTTTTTTTAAACATGAAAAAAGGTTAGCTTTGCAAAAAGCTTAGAAAGTCAGCCAGCAGAATATTAATTTTTGGATAAAAGTGAATGCACAATCTGTTTAGTTAAAATACGAGATATATACAGTTTCCAGAACAATCACAAAATACGTATCTACATTGAGTTTGCTCCTTTATGTTTTATGGCTGCAGGCCGTAATGAGACAAGCGTGTAGCGGTGTACATACAATGTATGACTGCACACCTACATATTACTTTTAGTTGTAACTTTGCAAGTTGTAAGATTGCTCTCTGAATTTCATGGTCCATCACTGCCAATATATATATCCTCTCTAATCTTGCTAAGAGAGTCGGGAAGATGTATATATATATGCGGGATCAGGACCACGGCTGTGGACGATACCCAAGAACAGTCGATGCGCAGTTTGACCTAGAAACTGACCTCTCTAATAACTAAGACGAATTTCTCTACCACGGACTGTATAGCTCCTTCCAAGAATTCCAATTTACGTAAGCGGAGTTGAAGTTTTATTCTAACTTAATTAGTCAGCCCGGACTA
Source organism: Magallana angulata (assembly GCF_025612915.1). Taxonomy (NCBI): domain Eukaryota; kingdom Metazoa; phylum Mollusca; class Bivalvia; order Ostreida; family Ostreidae; genus Magallana; species Magallana angulata. Next base: position 31,126,276 of record NC_069116.1, read on the forward strand.
ATTATGAAATCAAAGGGCTCTATCAATATTTTCTGTTCATCTTTCTTACAAAAGAAATGAATCCTAGATCATAAAACTGACATTTAAAAAAAAAATTGTAAACTTATAAAAACCAACAAATTTAAATTTAACATAACCGTTAGTCAATTGCAGAATTTATTGTGGATATCAGTAGTATAGCCCTTTGCGAATTAAAGTAAAATAAAGTATAAAATGTATTAAAAAAAAAATCTGAATTGATAAAAAGAAAATATGTTCTTGTATTAAAGTTCTTTTTGTGATGGAACTGTTAATACTCTTAATAAAACTGCTATTTGTTGATTTGGTTTTTTTTTAAGGAAAAGTAATTGTAGTAAACTTTCTTTGCCGTATAAAAAACATATTTTTTTTTAGAATAAGCTTATTCAATAAGCTTATTCAACATATAACAAGGTTAGCTTTTTAAAACGCTAAGAAAGTACGTCAGCCAGCAAAATATCAATTTTCAGGTCAAAAGTGAATACACTATCTGTTGATTTACATAATATATATTATAGTATCCAGAACGATCATAACGGGTGGGTGCACAATTAGTGCGCATTTTATAATTGTATGTGAGGAGACAAGCGTGTAGCGGTATATCCTTTTTAAGGAAGGAGTCTTTTCTGGTTTTCGACTTGTCAAACGTAAATTTGATTAATTGTTCATTAAATCAAGATGAAAGGAAATTAGAATAGTATATTTTTTTTCTTTTTTACTATCATACAACTTGGCATAGAAAAATGTAATCAATGTTTAGAATGGAACAAGGACTATATTTTTGGCGTAGGAAAATATCACATGTTGCGCAATTCAGAATTGCAGCAGATTATATATATATAATGAGTCTGTTTTGTCATTTTAAAAACAATAACAATAATGTTGGTTTTTTTTTTACTAATGTGAACTAATAATATGATACTTGGGTTTCAGAATATGTTTTTAAAATATGATTTGCCTATCAAATAACATTTTTATAAGCTTTTTAAAGCGCCCATTCTATACATTGATTTTTGTGAAAAAATCACTAAAATCAGGTTTTCTCTCTTATGAAACGGTCAATATATTAGCTTTTCTGTCAATTTATATCTTTATATAAAGTCTTCATAATACATAAAAATTAGAAATAGTTTATTATTGGAAGCATAAAAAAATAATCAAAATTTCTTCAAAATTTAAGAAAATTAGAGGAAATGCGGGCTAAGCAATATCAATTTTAGTATAAATATTTATTCCAATTTAGTAGTATAAGCTGGTAGACACTCTCATGTTCTATGATTTCATTGAAGATTTGAATCTTCAAATCTTAAACAAATGTCTACAGAACTATAAAGAGCTACACTTATTTTTATCCCTCTTTACGTTGAGGAAAAAGGTAGTGACCTTGACCTGACCTTTATCCGAAAACAAAAAGGTCAAATTTAATTAAACTGATAGAATCATTAAGTAATATGATCCTTTTGACTGTGTCAAAATTTCATGCATTTCTTATTATAAGAAGTATGTTTGATAATAAAAAGACTCCTTCCTTAAAGTAATCTACAGCATGTATTTTTAAATTGCAACCTTGCAAAGATTGCTCTCTGAAATATAGGTCCCACCTTGAAATATAGGTCCCTCGTCAATAACCACTGTCAGATCCTCTCCAAAATAAATGTATGCGGACCCCAAACCGTGGCTGAAGACCATATCCGTGAAAAGTCTTCCAATACAGAAGCGTGACTGATGATGCGCAGTTTGACCTAGAAACTGATCAGTTTCATATAACTTATTCGAATTTCTCAAACGCGGACTGTCTAATTCCTTCTCAGAGTTCCAATTTACGCAAGCGCATTTGCAGTTTCACCCCAACTTAAATTAGTCAGCCCGCGGGCTGACTAATAGTCCTTCTATTTAAAATTACCAATTTCTACTTTGCCTTTTTAAACCCATTTCTTGCTGTTCTGACATATTTTAATTTTTTTTTTATTTTTTTTAATTTGAGAACTATGTAATTTCAGATATAATATTATATAAAGAAATAGTGTCGATATCTGCATGTTAACATAAAACCAAATTTTCAATTCGATGTTAATGCATATGCATAAGTTGTAGTGCATGAATACATAGATTGAATAATAATCATGATAATGGTGATTATGTACCAATATATAAACTTTGTCTTATTCACTTGCTCTGGAAAAAGAAATATTCATCCTTATGAAGTATTCCTTACGCACTCGATGTACATACTAAACGCCTTGTGTGGTATGTATGTAATTATTATTACTCCGATAACACAAGCGGCCAGGCGAGTATTTATTGATATTGCAAAGCATGTTGCGTTAATCACGCGCCGTCCGTGTAACAGTGGCAGGCATTTATCGCAGTTTACAATGCCCACGCCACTTCCTTCTACGATGCATTAACGAATAAAGTCAAGAAACTAATGCCTCTAGTGCATAAAAAGTTTACTGTATATTATGATTCTGCAAACTGTCGGTGTTTGTGTTTAATTGGCTAGCAAGTACATTCCGTACATCCGATTTGAGTTGGAGGTATATAATGTGATGTCACAATGCAATAAATGTGAGTCACAATGCATTAACGTAGCTCGCGGGTTTGCTGACGTCACAATAGGATTCGGCGTACTGAGTTGACCTTCATAGCAAACTCATACATTTCTTTTAAAAATAACAAATGATCTTAAAAACATAAAATGAAATATTTTGAAAAACTTAATTGCACTTTATACAAACATTTATAATTATCAAGTGCGAATAATTTAAAGATGTGACATACATTGTCGCATTTAGTCCTATAAGGTATGAGTGTGCGTTGGAACTATTTAATCTGATTTATGTTTAGACAAGTACTAGTACATTGTAAAAAAAAATTGAACCGTATGCATTAACTTCGCTCGTTCTGTATTTTCAAATACCGATCTAACTATTAAATTTATTTTGGCTTTAGCTAGTTATCGTATACGATTACAAACTTATTAATATGTCAATAGTTGTACGGCAATTGTTTTTGCAATGAATGCATGCTTGACTGGTTGAGTTTCATGAAAAGAAAAGTAGCCAAGTTTCTTCTCTTCACAACCTTTCATTAATTGCATTTGTGCATTCGAAAACATTTATTATAATTTTGATTGGATTTGCATGTTCTAATATGTACATGTGTTAATCGGCTAGTCTGGTCAACCAGCGCATTTTCATTTTTGGTTCTCAAACGAAAGAAATTGATGACGTCGGGCTAACGTCGTGATGAAAATATAGGATTTTGTGAAATCTTTTAAATCTTTAAAGTTGTTTTGCGAAAAATTGGCCGAGAACACATATTGATTTTTTTTTATGAATTGATTCAAAATTATCTCTTCTGTTATTACTAAAACCGATTTGGTTTGACTTTTCCGATCGCGTCGCGTTCAACTTTTTCAGCTACGTCATACATAAACAATACCCGCACCTTAACCACAGTTTTTTTATTGGTGGATTCAGCATACCGCTGATTGGCTGCTGGTTAACTAAGACTAAATTATGCACGGACAGAACAACAACATATCAGAGAATGAAAAATTCACATGGGTACTCGTGACTGTCGAAATTGGGCTATATTTCGAAAGTGTACACTTGTGATAAAACAATACATACGGTACATAACATATATAGCTGTAGCTCTGTGTATAAATTTTGGGTTAGAAAATATAAAGCTACAGTGCAGACAATACTTACATGTACAAAAAAACTTTACGGCAATTTGCCGCGTATAAAAATAACACTATTTTTTAAAAATATTTACATCATACCATACCACATTTTGTGCAAATAATCCATTTAAATAATTCTTCATTTAGTTTACTACTGTTAATAATTGTAGCTTTACCTGCCCCAAACTTTCTCCTATTAAACAACCTTTAACCGTACTCGGAAAGCGGATCAAGAACTGTATTTTTTATGTATGTAAACAAACCAGTGTTCATGTATGGAGCGGGTGATCGGGGGTTCAGAGACAGGTAAAATAAAGAAATCTGCAGTAAATGGTTTTTGGATATTTTAGTATATATATATACACCGAAAGTGATAGGGCAACAGAAGAGAAACGAATCGGACACTTGCCTAATGAAGACGCACATGTACAAACCTCCTTGCACTCTCCACTTCTGTCTCGTTCTTTCACACATTCGTTCAATACTTTTATTGACTGTCGATTGCCGATCGAAAGGTGTACCTATCACTTTGACTGGCAAGTTAGTAGGTAATACATGTGCATTATACCGGTACATTTACGGTATTTACATGAAATGAACGCTTAGCACATGCAACTTTTAAATATTATATTTTTTATAACGCCGTACTCTGGACCGTAGCTTGAGGCTATGGTTTAACGCCCGTTTACAGAGAGAGAGAGAGAGAGAGAGAGAGAGAGAGAGAGAGAGAGAGAGAGAGAGAGAGAGAGAGAGAGTTTAGCACATAATTTAAACATACGGGATAGTCGATTTTGAATGAATAATATTGGGGGGGAAATAAACTGTTCTGAGAATCCTTCAGCTCTGGCATTGCATAAGCGTATACTGATATCTCGGCCTAAAAATAGGAGTTAACCTATCATATAGTTTTCACACCGGCGGCGTGTATAATTTATGCATGACGTAGCTGACAGAAATGATCGTGACGCTATAGGAAAAGTCAAACCAAATCGGTTTTGATAATACCGGTATTGTGTTGAGTAAAATTAAGTTCGTCTAGATCGTTTAAAAGTTTGGAGCATAGTTTTAAAATGCGGTTTTCGACTAAGATATGCATTTTACTATATATTTCATTGAAAGGGCATTGCTTGATTTTATCAGCAACACTGTGTTTGAATCACGATAACATTATTACTACGCAGACGAATCTCAAATAAATTTTTAAAATAAAACCCTGAAACCTATGGATCACGTGGACAAATTTTCAATGTAGGTTTTCTCACAAGCAGGTAAACCCGCGAGCTACCTTAAATGAGCAAATGGTACATCTTGAAAGTGTAATATACTTTTTATTGGACGTGGGGAACTGATTTCTTTTTTACATAGAAAATACATTCGTTATTAAGGGTGTATAAATGTATAACTTGAAAAAAAAGAACCCGGAATAATAAAGCAGTTTCCTGTTTAACAATGCTCCGGAAAAAACCTAACATTTTCTTGTTACTTTCACGACTGAAATCTTCACGATCCAGTTCTAACAAAATAATCGATCGTTCGAAACCTTCAACAACCTAACAAAAATCACGGGCTGCACATGACAATGATATGTTGATGTCATATAATGAAATTATTCCTACACGTATACGCATTTATGACGACTTGGCTGTTTCTTTTATCTAACGTTTTGATGTATATTAACAACAATTTATTTATTTATACTTTCTTTTTACGATCAATTCATCAATTTGTTACAAGAGAGATGTAAATATTAAAAAAAAAATGCTCTCTTTGATGATTTATAGGGGTTATGAAGGTGGCGTTCATTGTAGAAAAAAAATAACATAACCCGTTAACTTTATTTAAAACAAGGTCACATTCACGACAAAGAGATCCGAAGACTTCCTGTAATCTGAATATTGACCCGCAATCACAGTAAGAAATTACTTTTCTAACTTACTAGTTTTTGTATTGACGAAAATAGCAAAAAATGCTTGCTCTAGAAAAGAATAATCCTAATAATAGTATTATACACATTATGTAGTTTACTACACGTGTTTTATTTGTATTATTTCAGGACATGAATATGACATTTAATCTTATTAAGTGTGTTATAAGCTACATTTGTATATAGTTTTTTTTTAATAATAGCAGAAATACATGTATTTCTTAAACTGAAATCTATTAATTTTTGTTTTGAGCGAAGAATTGAACTTACGGAAAAATAATTACTATGTACATTTTAGTATTTTTACTTTGTAAAACAGTTATTAGATTTTATATGCTTCTTTTATTTCCGTTTGGATTAATCGGGATCATCATTTTTAATTATCAGAATGTACAAATTTAAATAAATGTATGCGCTAAGTATTGATCATCTCAAATAATTTATTTTGTATTCTATGTTTTCCACTATCTGATTAAATGACAAATTCTTCAGTGTAAAAATTTATTTTGTACAGTCTACAGTTTTTCTTTTCCTAATATAGAATAAGGAGGATAACTCAAGAAAAGCATTGTTTTATTTATAAAACTAGACTTTGACCCGTGCGTGCACGGGTTGACATTGCATATGACATCGGACATTAACGAAATAGATACATCGACACACTATATTGTTGACATTTTCATAACCAAGATTTAAGCCTTCAATATAAGCCTACAATAATGCAATTAATTTCAATACACTCTGCTTAGTTAGAATAATTTAATTGTGTCTCGGAACAGACCTTCACCACAGTTAACTTAAAGATGCCTCCCATATACCCGTAATGTAGCAAAAAAGTGCAGAATCGCTCTGAAACGATTTTGGAGAAAATTACCGAAGCTGCATTGAAAATAACAGTTAAATTATTCATTACAAATCATTTTTAGGCTGTAAATACCTTTCATTTAAAAATCTAATGCATATTAATGAAGAATTCAACACTTTTTTACCAATTTTTTTTTTTACACTTTTCGAATATTTACACACAATGTTGACATTCGGAAATCTTGCGATTTTTCAAAACTGAAATGCTCTGAGTTAGAATTATCTCCCGTATTTCCTTTGATGAACAGAAAAAATGACAAATGTTCAATGAAAATCTACAGGTATTTGTAATATCGTTTCTGAGTTTATCCATGCAAATGTGATATAGTGGAAACATAAACCTGTGATTAAGCGTGAATGCGTATGCGCAAGATTGTAAATTCCAAAAATTCCAGATGATTTCCGGATTTTTAAAGGAATTTTTTGTTGTGAAGCTTGATTGAAAAAAAAAATCAAATCAAATTGATAATCTTCAAGTACTAATGATGTTTCAAATATAATATGTAAACGGTGTGACCGTTGGACCGGGGGCAGATTTAACACAGTGCAGTTCGATTTATGTATGATAAAATCTATTTAAAACGCGCAGTAGGATCCACTTGCATGGTTGCCTACTCATACCATTTGTCAAAGTAAAACTAAACGTCGCGTGCTCAGTCTACATTATGACGTCATATTTCAGAGGTAAAACGTTCAAGTTTTGTCTTCGGAAATAGCCGAAGACAGTTACGTGATTCCGATTTTTTTATTTCTTCTTTTATTGTTTATCAATTTAATTCATATGAATGCCGCTGTAATAAAATTGCATACTTTGTTCAGTATCTAAAAGATCAGTTCCTTGACGTTAAAGTTTTTATTTTCCATCTGATAATTTGATAAGACATACATAGAACAAGTCGTGTTTTTTGATTGAAGCACTATTGAAACTTATCTGGTTTCCTTTTTAATTTCTTTTAATTCAGATTCACTTCTATTGAAACACTGGAACTTATTAAAGCGAGTTTAGGGGCAATAAACATCGAAAAGTACCAGTCAATCAATGATCGAACTAACTTTTTAAAAACAAAATGGCTGCCAATATGGCGGCGCCCAGGGCTTGAAGAAATTTTTTTTGGCCTTAGTACCCCTGATTCAACGTTCATTTTTCACTGATTTTCTTATATATACGTGTTACCATTAATCCTCGCTTCGCGAGGCGGGCTTCGCCCGCCTCTCGCTGCGCTCGGTATAAAACAAAAGACAACACTGTACTCTTCCGATTTCTCGGTATTTAGGCCCAAAAGTTCGTATCTATTATTTTAATATAGTAGTATAGATGATTTATCTATATTTGAAAAAAAATGCTGATCAATTTAAGCGACTACAGTTAACCGAAAATAAATAAAGTTACTGGTCCATCTTTTTTAAACATACTTGTATAGAAAAGAGTTTAAAAATCATAATATAAACTAAATGCTAAGTTCTAAGACCAAAAAAATATATTTTTTGGTCTGAATTATTGTAAACTTTGCCGATTTTTTTGTTGTTGTTGTTGCAATAATCAACTGCAAGATATACATAAAATGTGCGTCATTGCTGTACACTGCCCATGCAATGAACCTGGCTAGGACTTATTAAGGTCTTCCGTTTCCAACGGAAGACCTTGTACTGATTCTGATGGTTCTTCTTCATTATTATTTTTCTTCTTCTAGACATTTTTAAATCCTCAATAACTTTTTTGTTTGTCATCTGATTTCATTCAAATTTTCACGGTATATTGTAAATTGAATTAGGTTTCTAGAGCACAAAGAAAATTGAAATCGCAACTTCCGGTTTTGAGTTATTCCCCTTTTTCTAAAATTTTAGGGGCGTTAGTTTCCAGACAAAGGCTCCGAAATGGTCAGTGGCAAATAATTTATAGTTAAAAATCTTAATTATTGACACTTTGAATATTGTCCTCTGATTTTTGGATTTTAGTTTCTTCCAATTATTCCACTCGAATTAATCAATCAAAATCTATGTTTTAAAAATAGCAAAATTTTTCTCATGTTTTAGCTTCGTAACTTTTTAGTTTGAAATATTTCCTAAATACATGTAGAACAAAAGTTGTGCATAATGTTAAGGGCTTTCATTTGACACCAATAAAAAAGGGCTGGCCCCTTAAATTAGGGGCCAGTAGCCCTCAAAAGATTTTGCTTAATAATTCAAAAACGGTTAGGATTTCGATATTGCTGTCGCTGGAAAAGTTGTGTTGGGATCTCATAAAGGTCGTTACAATGTTATTTTGTAAGTGATTTGTGTAGTATGAGTGTAAAAAGCTTTACATGTTAACATGTTCCTGCTTTCATTTGGCAAGTTAACGAAAGTCTTTGCGCGTAAAACTGGCAAAAAGTTACCACAGAAAGTATGATGGTTTATACAGGAGGCTTTAATTCATGAGAAAAAAATTAGAACACATGCTTTTTTTTTATAGAAGTTAAAGTCATTGTTGTTTAGTTCTTATAGTGCACAATCCTTAAAGACGAGAATCGAAAAATAAAACATTCTTTTTCTTTTCTAGTAAAACACAAAATACTTATTGAAAAAAATTCTATGCATTACATTTTAGTTATCATACTGCATGCATTTAAAATCCACCTTGAATCAGAGATGTGTATCATAACGTAAGCTATCCCTCGCCCACGGCCGAGAAAATCGGTCACCATGGTCGCGGCTGGACTACCTAGCGGTCAGCGGTTATCTAATACACGAGAGTTGCATCTGTCATATATGAGTTAATTTAGCTGCGAACTGAAGAATTATTTCAGTTTTGATTACACATAAAGGTTTATTCTTCAATTGGATTAAACGATAGGGTGTCAAATAAGAAATCGTTAATTGATAAAAGCAATGCCATTCTCAATCTAATGCAATATCAGACATATATATCAATTGTGGGTTTTAAGTAAAAAAAAGAATTTCTATTTTATAGAATTTAGTCATTAAATTGCAAACTTTTCAAATCTTCCTAGGTTCTGAGCTGTGCGTGTGTATGCGTTAAACCTTTATGTAATCTATCCTTCGCCCGCGGCCGAGGAAATCATCCACGGCTGCACTGCCTAGCGGTAAACGGTTATCTAATACACAAGATTTGCACCCACACACTTACATGAATATGAACGTGTTTGATTTTTTATAGCCGTTAATACACTGTACACTGTTTTAATTTTATGTTATAAAAGTTTGTTCATTTTGTATTTAGTTAAATTAAACATTGGAGAGTAAATTAAAAAGTCGTTCTGAAAATTAATAAAAGCTATATTACTCCAAATCGGAAATACTCGTGAGACATATTTGAATGGTTGGTTTGTAAGTCTTAAATGTTTTAAAAACTGTACAAATAATGTTTTCAATCAACAACAAAAAAACAACAACACAAATATTAAAACCTTTAAATAATGATCATCCCTCGCACATGGCCGAGGAGATCCCGCGCAAGTGAACTCTACATATACCTTATCACGCGTGCATGTTTGGTATTTTGTACGAACGCAACTATTTTTATTATGTTTTAAACTATTATATTGGTTTCAGATGAACAGATAAATTTATTTTACTCGTACAGTTGATTTAGCATTGATTTATACGACAGCGTACAATGTACATTTGTAATTTAAAAAATCAAATCAAATTATGATCAAAGTGCCATGTTTGCGGTAGGTGCTGACACGATAAAAGATGCCCTGAATTAAGGCATTCGGTGATTATTTTAAAGAATATTCACATGAGTTTTGAAACAAGTTTTGTTTAGATTCTATCGGTCACATATTAATAACTTCTGTAGTGTTTCTACATGGTCGTTAGTTTCATTGTGAAAACGAACTTATTTCTGTGTTGCCCTCCAACCGCCCCGCTGCCAAGTGCCCTTTTTTTTTTAAATTCCAGATCTGTCGAAAATCATTTGATAGTGACTTCTTCTTATGTGTAACATTTTCTTCTGAGCGTGTTTCTCTTTCCCACCCGTTTTTTTATTCGGTCAGTCTTTGTAAATTTCAACTTTCTTTATTGCGTAAATTCAATCGCCACGTGCTACCGAAAATCTTGTGTCACTTTGAACAGCGCAAACAGCTCAGATCATATATAGCCCCAGCTTATTTATGGCTGCAGATCATCAATTGTTATGTAATTAATCAACAGTTCGAAGGGTGCTTTCTTCAAAGTGGTCAATTATCAAACAAGACTTTCATTTTCACATTAAAGGTGCGAGATCGTAATCTGAGAACGTGGCTATAATAAATTAACATGTCGAACACGCTTAACTTCTATTATATATAGTTATGAACAGAATAATATTATATATTATAATTAAAAGTTTTAAGTCAAATGTAATTTTTTCTTGGGATAAGATGTTATGAAATACGACTACATTATGCTATGTAGGTGGTCGCCATAGAAATCATCAAAGTATTGCACGTTAGGACAGATTAGTTTACTTGACTTACAGACTATAATATAGCGACATATCTGCCTCCAAAAAATATATGCGCTTCTCAAAGTTACACTTCAGTGAGATGGACATGTGTTCTTGGGGATTTTCTTTATTGCTAATTATATGAAATTATGTTGTGCGGTGTGAGGATGTCATGCAACTTAATTCACTTACAATGTTAGCTACAGCCAATGGAATACTAATTTTAGGTCAACAATGATTACCCAATCTATTAAAATACAAGATAAATAGAGAAGGCAAATATTGCTTGTGACATGTACGTAGTTTTTTTTATATATCTTTATGATAAAGCAGAGAAAAGCAAAAAAAAATAAAAACAAAAAAAAGCCCTTTTATTCCAGGTCTAAAAAACAAATCATAATTAAATTAATATACATATCATCTGGACAACTTGCATCAAATTTACTTCATGTACATGTTACCAAAAATCCGACCGAATATGCGCCTTTGTCACATTTAATTAAATTAACTGAAAATAAAAACCGTAACACCATTATTTTTCGCTTATTTTTATTGAAGTTTCTCCCTTTCTTTTTTTAAAATACATACGTAAACTTTCTCCGAGAGAATAATTGTTGATCCGATAAAGGAGAAAAAACTGACTTAAAAATAGGGATTTTGAATATTATTGCATCGTAGAGAGAAGTAATATTCATTTCTGTAAATAATGTTACTAAATTTTACGTTGCATAGCGGTGTCTGTATATCAGGAGTAAAATTTAGACGCTCACTTATGCATAAATTCTCCCAATGATCTTTGATAGCTGATTATTATTTTAAATGTTCAAATCTACTCGTATTATCAAATAATATCAGCCCTGAATAAATTTTCAGAGATGCCATCAATTTTAGCTATTTACTAAATTTTGACAGCACGAAACAAATTCAAACTTGCACGTAGTTTTTAAAAAATTAGAAAGATTTATTTACAGAAGTAACGTGTTTTTTATGCACGTTTTTACGTACATTTCCTTACATGAATCATGAGTACATGTAATATATAACAATCCATGCTACCCTGAAAAATTTAACTCGCCATTAAACTTCTCATTGTTTAAACCCCTGTCACACTGGAGCTGCGTCCTCACAGCGATCTCGCTGCGTAATTGAATAATGTAAAACGCCATGGTAAACGAACTAGAGTCTTCTACAGCGCCGTAACAACTCAACGGCATCTTCGTTCGCCGCGGTGGGATATCCTAGCCTAGAACATTTTAGAACGCCATGCAACGGCGCGGACTTTGAACATGCACAAAGTACGCGCCGTGGCTCTGCGTTCCGATAAACACGCCGGCAGAAGTGGAGATAGGTCGCCATGACAGCGCCGTAAAGTCTCCAACAGCGCATGTGCACGCAGTCAGCGCGCAGAGCACTCTGTGGTTGCGCGGTAAAAACTCCTAGCACGTCATGAGCGCTCGGCGGATACCCAGCGAGAGGGCAGTCAATCGCCAAGTAGAACTCTGTGGAAACGTAGTTGGGAGGTCTGTAAGAACGCCTTTCTGAATTTTCCTTGCGATCCTACGGCGATTCCATGAATTTTACAACGCCGTGAACACGCCCTGGGAACGCAACTTTGTGTGACAGGGCCTTAAAGTGTTTTCAAAACAATTACACAAACTGTGTTCGACAAATAGTTTTCCTAAAACATTTTCTTCCTGTCTTTATACAGGCTTTCAATCACAGCACGTTTTTATAACAAAAGCGTAAGTGAAATTTTAGTCATTAGTCATTATGATCGTTTGACACCAAATCACATAAATTTTCATCTCGCAGCAACAACGGAAGACCTACTCGTGGCTTTGCCACGAGCTCTGCTCTAGTTTTAATATATTTCTGAACATACAAAAAAAAAAAATTAATGCACATTTGACCAAATTTGAAAGTCTGTTGATTGTATTTTTCGTCTATTTCCTCTTTTAAAGATATGCAATCAACACTTTATTATCAAGAAGTCTTGTTGATTCTGAAGCAGTTCGATTAAAATCAGATATGCTTCTGATACGCCATTAATACCGCTTACTAAGGGGTTGTGTATAAAAACAGCTGATTTTAATTAGATTTTTTTCTGAAAGACTCTAACATCGTAGTTTTACAAGTAAAGTATTCATATTGTAATACTCTTTGTGATATCTCTTTTTCAAAGTTTTAACGGGCGATAAAGTCTCTTCGCTTCGTAGGGATAATCTTCCAAATAGTAGCAAGAACCATTTTTAGCAATGACCCTTATGAAGTGCATTTTTTCATCTCTGTCAAGCCGACATTTCTCCATGCAGATTAAGACCTGTGATCTGTTTATTCATTGTTATGACTTTTCGTGACTTACAGCGCGTTTTGTGTACTTGTATGTGTGGTTTTTGGGGCTTTCCTTGGCTGAGTGGTTAATGGTGGGGCGTGACGCATAGGCGACAGGATAATGACCACTAACGGGCCACTCCGTGACGGACAAAAACAATAACAGGGCAGTTAGCGAATGTTCTCACCTCCGTACACTTAAGGTGGTGGTTTGTTGTGATTTATTGTTTGATACATTGCAAGGGGAAAACGATTAATATAGATAACATCATACCAAAAAATGGTCCAAGAATAGTATACTTTCCAGCATTGATTTATGGCAATATGAGTTTTTTCCCCATTTTTTTTTTCTTTTCTTTTTTTGCCGCAATAATGTGCTTTTATGATATTTGCTTTATGATATTGAAAATTTAAACAAATCGTTGAATGGCAGTAAAGGCCATTTGGTTCTTATGAATACGTAGTGAAAAGTTACAGAAGATGATTGATTAAAAAAAATCATTTGCCATAGATCTTTACATTTAACTAGTAAACTACAGGGGAAATCCAGACATGAACTCTTGGCCTGTTTTAATCTTAGTTCTTATCTGGTACATGTAATTCATACTTTTGATACCTTTTTAAACTATTTAGAAATAGGCCAAACACGTCATAATTTTAGCGTAAATCAAAAAACGTCTTCATTTCATTTGTGTTAACTAGATAACTAAGCATAAAAACTGACATAGTAAAATATCATGTTCTTATTATCACATTTCGTTATCATCATCATTATCTTTTTTTCTGATATTGTTTCTGTCTTTTAAGCAAATTCGTAACGCTTTATCACGTTTACTATGAGGCAACATGTATACAAATAGTAGCAAAACATCAAACGCACAAACGAAATCAAACATCTATGTACTGATTATTTAACATTTACATATCTATATTTTAAATTAGTTCGCGTGTGTATAAATTAAACAAGTCAGGAATTTGCCATGCAGACTGATTCTGAAGTTTACTCACAAAGCAACTTGTGCATTTAAAACAAAAGAAACTAAAAACTTGATTCATTGGCAACTGACTCCCCAATTTGTTAAAGAAATGAACACAAAAGATATCGAAAAATGATTTTTATTTCATTTATCTTAAAAAAAAATTTTTCCTGCTTTACGCAGGAACAAATATTGTAAATAAACATTTTCACCCATGAACATAACTGGAATATCACGGAATTGGTTTAATTCTTCTCATAAAACCTCCTCTGGACTGATTGTTCTAGCCTGTTAAATAAATATAAAATATGATTTAGCGAGTTTTTATTTTTTAAAAAATTAATTTACGTGTGTAATTCCAAGTATCGAGTGCTGTTCTTATCAATTAATTTCTTCTTCAAAGAAATTAACAATTATATCCACAACGCCCAATAATTTTGAATAATGAATTTTTGGAACAAAAAATAATTAAAATACAATTAACTTTAGAATATCTTTTTTTCTTTTAACGTAGGTCGATCACCGAATTCCCTTTTCTTAGAAAATGATATACCTGAGAAAATTATGTACCTGAGAAAATGTGGATGGATTAACAACAGTAGTTCATGTCATCGCCACATGAGCCCTGGTAAGTTGTGCCCGGTGGACAGTCACCCTTGTTACAGTCGCAGTCATCGGCATAGAAGTATGATGGGGGTGAGGTACCGTAGTAGTATTGGTAGTTATCATACACTGTTAAAACCAAAAGTTTAAATCTACTCAAAAATTTACATTGTATGATAATTGCAAATTTTATTATATTTGGGAGTGCTGGGTTAAAAGGATATTTTCCTCCTTTATTTGCACTGCTAGTATTTCATGAAATAAGCATACTAATTTATTTGGAAGTAAAAATTCAGCTATACATTATTATCCATAAAGAACAATTGGTAAGAGTTTTAAATGCGCAAGTCTAAAAATGCTGGTCACTTACCTCTTGGGGGTGGTGGTGGTCTACGGCGTGGTGGTGGTGGTGGGGCCCTCCTGCGGGGTGGTGGGGGTGGTGGCTGTACCTTAGCAGGTGGCGGTGGTGGTCCACCACGCCTAGCGGGTGGTGGTGGTGGGGGAGGGCCACCTCGTCTTGCTGGGGGGCCTCGACGCTCGGGTGCCGAGCCTGTGTTGTTAATGAAAATTATAATTATCAATATCATTATTGTCTTGAATTA